>NC_056728.1:137416292-137743792 GCF_019279795.1 Protopterus annectens
CTGAATACATTGGAGTGAGGAGGAGGAGTTCATAGCCAAGTACTAGGCTAGCTGCCGTTGTGGACCATTTATTAAGCCTAGCCAATTTCTCCTATTGAAAATCAAACACTGTACCTCTTGACTGTGAGGTAAATGCTCTAATGAGCACATATCATTTTAGCTTGTCCAGGAATTTGAATAGTGATACTTTTGGGGGGGTATTTTGTTATGTAATGTGTAGGGTTAGGGTTAGCATTAGTGTCAAGATTGGTACTGGCACCCAAGTAAGGTGAAATTTTAATGTGAATAGTAAAGATAATGAAATAAAATAAGAGTCCAGCACTTTCTAATGTTTAATGTGGAGTGCTCCCCTCCTGTGAAGACACTTTCTCTTACTATCCCCATTACTTCTCCAAGCTCACTGCACTTCAAGTCTTGCCTTCACTTTAAGGTGGCACAGCACTGAAATAACATTATTTAAGGGTATATGGAAGTTCTAGTGCATTATGTGTGTATCTGATATTTTACTGCATTACAATTTGAATTTCATGTTTTCTCTCACTTTGATGCTGCATGTTTTGGTTAAGTTTGTAATATGGAATTATTTCAGGAAACTGTGTCTGAAATATACTTTATTGAAAAGAAATAAAGCCCCCATCTCCACTTCAGTTGCTGCTTGAGCTTGAATGACTGTAATCGGGGTTGCCTGACCATGGGACTTTCTGCCACTGCTCATGTTCATTGTATTGGATTACTGCTATGCCTTTTCCTCCTCTGTCATTTTCCCCTTATGCTGTGAATGTTTTTGCTCATCTCTCTGCATCCTAAGACATTTATTATTTCTCAGTCTTATTGTGACTGATTGTTTTTTTTTATATGTACATAATCATATTTATGACCTTTTTATTGGTGCTGTCAGTATTTCAGTTTATCTTTTATGACTGTGTTGCCTTCTATTGTCAGTACCTGTACCTTAACTGCTTTGTCTGTGCCCAATTTTTATATGAAAATGGGCACCTTGGTGTTTAGCATGCCTTAGTAAACTGTCTCTAGCCAGATATGGCACTTTTTATGGCGAGAGGAGTTGCAAAGAGTTGATTAAGCATTTGGATCTATTAAGCAGCTCTTACTTCAGCATGTTTGATAAATCTGAACCCTTTCAGTCTTCATCAGCCTGCCAGAATTTAAAATGAGCTACAGTCTCCAAGTCGAGGTTACTATTGTTGGAGATGCTGCATGGATTTGTTGTAACCCTATTTCCATTAACATCCTCAGAATTTGTCATGCATCCTGAAGTGGTGGATGAAAACTGTGGCAGTGAGAGCCTAACATGTTTTCTACAAGCCAGAATTTTCATCCCTTGAAATTCAAGTGTTATGAAGAAAATACTGTAGACTTGCCTACCTTTGTCTACAAAAAATATTCACCCGTAGGTATAAAAGTGGTATGGGAATCTTTTACTAAGGAACTGAAAGGCATAAAACCCTGTACAGTCTCCAAAGTATACTATGCATGTGCTGTGGGAGAAATAACTATTCTGAAATGAGGAAGTAACAAGGGGGATATAAAGCAGTGTCTCAGAAGTACTGCTTTAGTGATTTTAGATTTGAAACCTTTATGTAGGACAGGGAAAGGGACAAAATGATTTGTACTGCAGGTACTTCCTGCCTTTGATTTGTGTGCATGTTTATATCACATCTATGTTTCAAAGCCATATGGAAGAAAGCAGCATGTTCACTCAGGGCAGTGGCAATGTAATAAAACTTCTGTGGCCGTGCTTTTTAGGACATTGGATCCCCTTATTTGTTATGGGGATAGATGGTTAACACTGACATTTTTTTTGCCCCCTTTTTTTCCCCTTTCTTGCTAGTTTGGCAGTTCTGCAGTCTAGTTCCAGCTGGCCTTAGGCACTAGTCACTACCACGTTGTCTTGTGCTTCAGGGCTACTGGTAAGAACTCTCAGTAGTCACTGTTGGATAACCCTGGTACATTGCATCGGGAGGTAATGTGTTCTCTGTGAGAGGTCGTCCTTCAGGATTTATCTATGTAGATTAGGTAGTAGGAGCTTTTCCATCTTTGAGGAGTTCTTTACCAAGAAGTACTTTAACTTAATTATAATTGATAGTTCACCCTCAAATATGCAGCCAGGAAGTTACACATAAATTCCAGCCTAGTAGCAGTAGGCCGTTAACCCAGCCATGTGAGGAATGTTTGCTTACCCTAAAACTCCCAGATACTCAATGTGGACCACATGGTACATGTTTCTGTTTGTGCTGCTTTGGTCTTCATGTTTACCTTTGTCATCTAGTATGTACCACTAAGTCAGGGATGCAAAATGTGTATTCTCTGGTGACGAATGATTCTCTGATGTGTTGGATCCTCTCTTGTGTTGGGAAAGTGTAGCCCTTAGAAAAGGGGACTGTACATACTGGTCCCCATTGAATACAGGACCCCACCTAGGGTCCTCCATTGTGTCGGGGACTTAAAACTGTTTAGTGCTAACATTCTCGTTTTTTAATCTCTGAAAATAGAGTTGAGACAAAATCTCCTTCAGGTTTAGTCTCACAGGTGGTCCATGACATGGTATGTAAATTAAGCATGTGTCGAAAGGTATCATGGGGTTGACATTGGACACCCCAACAGGGATATCTGTATTACAGCTTTTCACATGACTGGAAAACTGGATGTTCCATCAGACTCTTTGATTTGAAGTATTAGCTCTTTCCTTGATTGGAGGACAAAGGGGGCCCGTTTGATGAAGTAGTTCCAGGAATGGGACAGCCTGGAAGTTGACCTACTAGCCACAGTGGAGAACAGGTTCCTCCCCTTTCTTCTTGGTTCAGTAGGACAAGGGACATGTTGGTGGTAAATGTGCTCTCCCTTAATGGAAGGAAGAATTCTAGTACTCCTTTTCTTTTAACAAAATTGAGCAGTGGGGCCAAAGCTTATCCTCTCATCACCTTGTGGTGTTCAATAAGGATGTGGTTTCAGACTTCCTGGCAGTCATAAACTTCTGTTAGTCTCAGGGAATGGCTGCTGCATCATATCATTATTAATGCCATGTTATTTGGTGGAAGTTGCATTAAGTGAAGATGCCTTAAAGCCTTCAGCTCATCAGACTTGTACTAAGTGGAAGAGGTTTAACATTTGGAGGCCTAAGCATCCCTTCCTACCTCATATGGTTAGTTTACAGGTGTTTGTGATGTATCTTACTTTATTGAATTTGGCCTAAATTAACCCATGGTCCTCTTGTATGATTCAACCATCTTGATGCATCGTAACTTTGGGGAGAGGACCAGAACTACAGCTTACCGGTATCTTGTCAAGCAGTTTCCCAAGGACTTATTATGTTTGCCCTGCTTTGAAGAACTATTCCCTTCCTTGGACTTCATGAATAGTAGACTTGCCCATCCTGTTTTCAGACCACTTGGTTTAGTGGCTCTGAAGTTAATTTTATGGAAGATGCTGTTCTCTGTAGCCATCCTTAGTACCCTTAAAAATGTCCAATTTGTGGGAACCCAGTTTGAGTTGGACTAACCCATGTTTTCTCATGAATACAGGCACAGAACTGTTCTTAAAACAAGTCCTGGCATTCCTCCTTTTTTTCCTTGGCTGTAACCTAAGGAGAGGATTTGCTTTTACTCTTGATGTGCACTGCCAACTCCAGATCTGTCTGAAAAGAATGTACAAGTTCAGGAAGACAGACTATTTTCTCTTTAGCTGGGGATGAAGATGGACTACTACTGTTGGCTAAGTTACACTGTCCAGGTGGATTAGTAATTGTAACAGCAGATTGCTATCCACCTGGTAGAATAACGTTGTTGCCTTTGACTTCTGCACCAGACATGTGACTTCTTCTAGTGCCTTTTTGATAGCTGTATCCTTTGCAGACACTTGTAGCCCAAGCCACTGTACCCAGGCTGCTGTGTTGGTTCACTGTAGTACTTAAAAGCCATTGCATAAATAAATTTAAAAGTGCTTTAGCCCAACAGTGAACTAGGCCTTCATCAGGCACTTAAGTCATGGTCACTTGGTCATTGAGTTATACCTTTGTTTTTTTTTTTTCCTCCAAGGCATTAATATTTATCCTGATTTTAGAATTTGGACCTTTTAGCACATCAGGGTTTCAGGACTTTGCATTCCAAGCCCTTTTCGTTATTGCCTTCCACTGGCTGTATTATGCTTGGCAGGTTTTATGTGGACTTTTTGAAAGAGTTAGCCACTGCAGAGGGCTTTCAGAATTGCATATTACAAATACGTATGTATCATACCAGTTCTCTTAGAATGTTCTCATATCTGGGTGTTTATTACCATCTTGCTGTCCCACTATAACCTCTTCATCCAGTACCAGGTCATGGAAGTCCTGTGTTATAATTTTCCTTTGCCTTGTGCATTTTCAGTCATGCTTGCTCACTACATGAGGTTGAAATGAGAAACACCCGAGCATTGGACATTCTAGTTTGGTGTATAGGGTCATGTGCCCTCTGGAGGTAGCACACCTCTGGGCATGGATCTGTGAAATCTTCATAACTGTTCTGAACTTTAGATAGCAGAAAGAGGAATCCAAACAGTTTCTCATCACAGAGCACTATCTACCACATCGACTGAATGAGTACATACATGTTTTTCCCCCCATCATTATAACAGTGTAGTGTATTAGTGCATTTTATATGAATATCATAAAACGTCTGACTGCATCTCTCAATTTTTTTTTTTTAAACAGACACTTGAGAGAGTGAAGAAAAAATGTCCCTTACTGTCTGATAACCATAAGAAGGCCCTTGCTGCTGATCTGGATGAAATCATGTATATGACTCCTGGAGATGTAGGGATATACTACGATGAAAATGGTATGCATTTGTTACATCCACTGAAGTTGTATCAAACAATAAAACTCATTTTAATTGTCGGTTGAATGCATTTTTGACAGGCACCAATATTTAGTCATGGATAGAGCCTCGTACATCTCACTCTGCAAATTAGATATTTTAAAACGGAGTTGGAAATATGGTGTTTTAAAATTATTGCAATTCTTTGTATGTCATTTCTTCATTCAACTGCAAAAATGTGCTTCAAGGTATGAAATTATACTTGGAACAAACCTGCTTTGCTATATCCATTTTACACATAACTTGTATCTGTACTCTGGACAGGTGTGGAATAAGTTACTCGTATCACCTGCTCTATGTCCCATTATTTTTGTTTGTTTGTTTAACCATGGTAGTGGACTGATTATTTACTCCAGGTACAGCCTGGGCTGCAGATAGCAAGTGCAGAGTAGCTAGTAATGTGGATTGTTATATTTATTGAATTACAGGCATTTACATATGAAAGGTAGGTAGTTGTAATGCATGATCGGTAACATTTAGTATAGGAGTTTGATATACAGACTGTTTGTGTGTAGGGAACCACAGTACTTTACAGAAACATGAAAGGAGTAAAAAGTATGATGTTCTTCATCTCACACATTGCTGCACCTTTTACATGGGGGGGTGTCCACCTGTCCACGGTCGGCGAATAATAAAGTATAAGGCTGGCTTGCGGGTCAGGGCGCATTTAACTGGTCAGGGTACAAATCGGGCCGGCCGGGCATGACGGCAGCCCCATATCCTCAGTCTTTTGAGCAGTACGTGCAAAGCAGCATTGTCTGTGCGGGGTTGGCATCTTTTCATTTTTCGATTCAGAGTCGGGTGGTACTGATATACCAGTTGCCGTTTTTCTTGTTTTTTTTTCTTTTTTCGGTTCAGAAGTCATTTTACCGGATGTCAGCGTTGGTTAATAATTGCGGAAACATGTGGGAAACAGATATTACCGCCACTTTTCGTATTCGCTTTTAGCGTTCCCTTTGCTTAGGGCCGTTGTTGGCTGTCGCTCTTGTGCTAGATTTAATGATTTTCTATAAAGAACTATAAAGAGAAGGGGGTTTGTGCAAGGTTAGTCTTTGGGAAGCGTAATGCCTCGGGATGCCGGATGCCGAGCTTCAAAGCCAGAACAAGACAGTTAAGCCTGGGGCCAGAAAGACCCGTCTGTACGGGGCCTGGTTCGACCGGGTTCTTCGATTAGGTGGAGGCAGAGTGGAGACCGGGAGATTTCCTTGAGTGAGACAAGTGGAGTGCAAGATGTGGCCTCTCTTCTATCTCATAAAGTATACTCCAGGCTTTCTGGGCTTCTCAGGTTACTATCCTTCCCTTTCCAAGGTGGCTCTCCCCACTCCTTCTGTTACTAAGGCTTCTCCCAGGGGCAGGCCAGGTTTAGGTCATTATGCCTTCCCCCTAGCTCTTCAGGTACTATGCCCAAGAAGCAAATGCTTAAGATTTGAAGACTTTGGATTGGCCTGAGCGTTCTATGCTGAGCTGGCTTTGGGAGGTGGAGCCTGAGCTGGGGGTTTGAGCAAGCTTCAGATGTTTCAGAGTCTTCTGAAGACTTGCAGGAGTACTCCCTGAGTACTCTTCTGATGATTCTGATTCATCACTTCTGCTTCTACTCCTTCTGTCCATTTTTTTTCATTTTAAGTCATTCATGATTTTAGGCTGATCGTTTTAAGAGGCCGACTTCTCTCTTTCAGGAAAAGGGCATTAGTTCTGTTTTACCCCAGCATAGGCCTGGCCCTGGCTATACCTTTTGGAGAGGATGGAAGGATGTTTTTACAGAGGCTTCTCTCTCTTCCTGATTATTGCCTCCTGCTCCTCCTAAGCGGATACCACTCTCACTTTGCTAGCTCTGATGCTCTGGTTTCATTTTGAAATAAAAAAATCTCAAACTGGTGAAGTCTAAGTCTGATGCTCTGGCAGTTGGTATTGATTCATTTGGTTGCAGATTTCTGCAAAGATAGGCGGTTTCTTTAGGTGTTGGTTTTTCTTGGTTTTGCATTGAGGGCTTTGGTGGCCGGCAGTTATGCTGTGTATTTTGCAAACGTGGTGGCCACTGGATCTGAATCTTGTTGAGGCACATTTTGCTTGTGATCTTAACTTATCTGAACATGTTAAAACAAGGATTTCCTATACCTTTTGCAAAGATGTTGTTCCAAATGGCCTCCTTTGTAGAAGTCTTGAAGAAATGGACTAAGGGCAAGCGTAAGCTCCTTACTTATTTAGTAGAATTTAGCCTAGTCCAGCCTAGGCGTGGTCTTTGCAATGCTCAGGGCTAGGGTGGGCCTAGAACAGAGCGGGCAGCACCAGCTTCGGGTGATCAGGGCAGAGGTCGGGGCAGTTTCAGCTCCTTTCTCTGGCAGGGTCACCAGGAGTTCTCCTGCACACGTCCCGCAGCTATGGGCCGAAGGAACCCTTGGACTCCTTCAAAGAAAGCCCTTTTTTAATTACCTAGGAGCCTGGCGGAAGGGGATGCCTCACACGTACAGGTTGAATTTCTATTGATATCAATAGAGTTGAGCCATATAACATTCCTCCTTGGGGAAATGAAACCACAGCCCCATCTCTGTTTCCCAGGCATATACCTTACAGCCGGTCCAAGGGCCAGAAGACAGCCTCTCACAAACAGGTTTAGGGGCCTGGTACCAAGAACACTCTGCCAGAAGTGGCCTTTATCATAAAATTAAACCTGTTCCTAGTACCGTGCCGAGGGGAACACATGGAGACCCTAATTTTGGATTTATCTTTGATTAGACGCTTTTTTCATATAAGTTCAAACTGTGTTCCTGCTGGTGCAGCTTTACTCTACTTTCACCAAATCATTGCAACTGCTATCTTTGGCACTTGCTGATCACCTGCTTGAGTGTGTTGCAGTCAGCTCCAGTGTGTATTCATGGCAGTGCTGAGCTGGGACTCTGTCCTTCAGTTCTCGACGTTCTCATTCTACCAAAATTCAAGGTCAAGAAAGCCTTTAGTTTCTTCAGTGATGTGATAACTCATTTCAGACTCTATTCTGCATACGAGCAGAAGAATTAAAATCTTGACTCCTACCTCCTCCAAGGAATGTACTTTCTTTCTCAGATTGGACTATGTGATAGCTGTGCTAAGATGCCTAGGCTTGGACAAACAAATAAAGTTCAAACTAGTAAACTATCTCCAGTCGGGCTGATGTGCAGGGACAGTCTTCAGCCTTATAGGAGTTCATATCTTGTATTCTGGTGCTTCCCAAAAAGACCTGCTATGAGGAAGCTACAAAACAATCAGTCCAAAATGTAGCTGGAATCAGCACTCCTCAAAGGCTCTGGATGGCATCATTCAGATTCTTGCTTAATCTCAGAAGAATTTTTTGTACTGGGCTCCAGAGGGATGGTCACCTAAAATGGGGACAGGCAGACCGGCTAGACACGAGAAAATACCTAACATTCAGGATTCCCAAATTGAACTTCAGGGAGCTCATCTGAATGGGCGGGTGGAGCATCTAGAGTGGCAGCCAGAAGGACTGGTTCTACATAGAGCAGATGCCTCTCATTTGCAGACAGATGCCTCAGACAAATACAATTGCTGGACAAACAAGACTACAACATCTACATAACAAGAACAAAGGGACATTGCTGAACAAGTAAACATATTTTAAGCATTAAAACAATGTTCTTCGGCGAGACTTTTCCCAATTCTCAGCAGGCCTGGGCAGATGCACCATTTTAAAAGGACAACATCCAGTACAACGGTAAACGATTCATTGAGCCAAACAATGGCAACAAAACTTTGGTGTCAGTTTATTTCCCCGGTGGCATGACCCAGTTTCTTGTTTGAGCACAGAGCACAGCTGAATTCTGCAGAACCAGCAGGCAGAATTCAAAATATCTCCTGCGTGGATTTTGGATCCTCATGTATTTCAGAATTGGATTGCATTCATTGAGCTGAAAATGGGAATTTCAGTCAAATTTTGTGCAGTTTGTCTTTTCATTAAGTGCTGCACAAGTTTTGGGCGGGTTCATCCCAATCCACAGCTTGCTCTTTGGCTATGATGACTGCTGCTGCCGGTTCACGCTTGCTACACTCTCCCTTTAAAGGTACTTCTCCTGCTGCAGGACAAGCCAAGGATGATTTTACCTAATTCATTGGATCCTCCTCGACTTAACAGCCTGGCTTCATTTGATCTTTCAACGGTGAGGTTAATGCAACTTCCTTTGACCACACACACTTTGTCTGAACAACACACTAATAAACCAACCTTTTCAAGGGCACAAGTTCTTTGTTTCTAACTATTTTTCTGGCTATTTTAATTGTTTAACTTTTTCAACAACAATCCAATTTCTTTTTTGAATGTGCCAGAGTTACCTAGAGGCAGCTGCGTATATGCCAAAGATGTTCATGATTTTTATCACAGCAGATGACTCAAGTGTTTCTTTGCTTTTGCCTCTTGTGGCTCTTCCTGCATCAAGGCAGTTACTGCTTCCTTGGAGTTATAAGAGTCTACTTTAAAGTTTGATCTCATTTCAGGACACAGCAATTGGCAATCATGATTATTTAACCAGTTTTTTGTTCTAGCATTTGTGTAAGATGGTCAAGATCCACGTGTGAGGGCAAAATCCCCCCCTCCCACCGCCCTAATCCTGCTCGTGGTTGTGTGGGTTAAGTTTGGATTTCAACCCTTGTGTGCCTTGTACATTGAGCGTCCATTTGGTGCTGAGAAGCTTTGCTATCTATTTAATATTTGACTATTTCTTTTCCAAGTTTACGGCAAGTGCAGATTGCAGCTGAGGGTCTTGGCGGTTTACTAGCATTTTTTACCACACAGTGCTATAATCCTTTGCTTTCCACTTCCTTTGTCAGTGCCAGTCTTTAATAGTGGCTTAACCTGGACAGCGGACTACCCAAGTGTAAGGAAAATCCTTTTGTGGGTCGCCCAATTTTATCAGGCATTTATGGTAGGTACAAAACTGTACTTTTGGTTCAGCCCTGATTTACATATTTGTACATGTTATGTTCTATCTCATCTTTTGTGTTCTCATCTTTACTGGGATAATCTAACTGGGTGGGAGACCCATTTTCAGTGGAGGCCTGGGAGGAAAAGCCCCACATGTTAGAGAATAAACACAGTTGAAATTATTATAAGCATATGTTAAGACAGGATGATAAACATATTTAGCTGTAATATTAGTTACAGGTGTCAAAGAAAAGCATACTTGGCTATAATAATAGTTACAATTTTCAACAAGAAAATTCATAATATTTAGAAGAGTCATAACCACAATTGAAGAAACGGTTTCATTTAGCTAAACATAGCTTGGGTTTTGTATATGGATAGATAGGAGTATGTGTTGGTGGTTAAGTGTATAAGTAGGAGATGAAAGGTTTACTTAGTTTGAGTATGCTGATAGGAATGCATTCTGGAGAGTATGGTGGAAACAGTGGTTAGCCGGGATTTAGGCAACAGCAAAGCCAGTTCTTAGGTGGGAGTTAAGCAGTGATTTAAATTGTTGAGAGATAGGTATAGTTAGTGTATGTTGTGGGGTCAGATTCCATGTCCTGGAGATATAATTGGAGTAGAGAGAATCACCACAGAAGTTGTTAGCTCTTGTGACTTGTAGCAGAAGCTTGTCAGAATATCTAAGTTGCCTTGTATTGGATAAATGTGTAGAAGTAATGTGATATGATACATATGGTAAAATGGCATTGTTTACAAAATTTAGTAGTATAAATAGATGTTTCAGCAGGTCTGTGATAATTTTAGTTGTGGCATTGAGGAGGGTGGTTTACATGATTGCAGGCTTTGCAAAGGCAGCAAGGTTTTTAATTTGCAGTTTAAATCGTATTGTAAAGGGCTTTGATATTTTGATTTTGGAGAAGAGAGATTACCAAATAGTTCTAGTACGGATTGCAAATGCCTGGTTGTAGGTGGTAAGGGAATTTAGAGGTAGATGAAGCACTGGAATTACAAGAGATTGTCAGAGATAGTAGGGATAGACACTAGGATAGACCTTGATGGAAAGTTGTGGTGCAGTGCCAGGTGTGAAGATTTTTTTTTTTTTTTTTTTTGAACAAGCATTAGTAGAATAGGATCTGCATGTTCTTAGATAGGGAGCTACTTAACAAGTAAGGGAGATGGAGTAGCTCTGTATCTTTAGAGAGAGGGGAAGTGCTGCATATTTGTAGTGATTTGTGAGGGGGATGTATTTATGTAGGATTTATGGATAATAGAAAAGATTCATAAGAACAGCATCCACTGAAAATAGTGAATTAATACTGCAAATAATCTACAGCAAACAAATTAAAAAAAAACAGCATTTTTGGAGGGGAGGGGACCTGCACCCCCACTCTTTTGCATCTTTAAATATACTACAAGATTGCACAACCTTGGGGTTGGTAAGAAGAACTTCTTACCGTCAACATTTCATGAAATCAGTGTCGGTCTGTTTTTGACAAAACGCCAGATACATCAAAACTAGTTTAATTCCTATTTCACCCCCTTAGGGAGTGACAGTCAGCAGTTGTGCGTATGGTGCTTTCATAGGTTAGTAGGTAAGTACTAGGCTATCTGCCCTTGTGGGCCATTTTAAGCCTAGCCAGTTTCCTTTTAGTTCTCAAAATAACTTATCCCATTTGATTATAGAATGGTTTTACTCATCCCATGGTAGATAATTGTATATTACTCCTAATAAGAGTAATAACTGCGATCTTACCATAGATAATTTGAAGGGACCCATGCATGGGATAAAGCATTTAAGAGCTGTCTCTGTTCATTAGTAGTACAGTGGGCAGTCCCACGGTAAGTTCTCTGTTTCCCATCCATAGATCTAAGTTGCACTGTAACATGGACAAGGGTGAACTTCATCCCTGGTTTGGCAGCTATGTCTCTAATGGACTCTGATAGCCTGTAAATAGTTCATCTCCCAGGCCCTAGCTTGTAACTCTTTCATCTCCCAAGCACCTGCTTACACTTATCAGGGTATCAGAACTTGTCGGAGATGTAGGATGCATGGCTAGGCTTAAAAAGGCCCTTGTGGTCGTTAGCCTAGTAAACACCTATGAACTTTGTTTTATGTGGATTGAGAGTCTTTTCCACAACAGCAGTATTCTCTGGGAAATATGCCTGTCCCTACTAATTGTTCTGCTGATGTTGCAAAAGAGGTTTAGATCCCTAAACGGAGCATTTGTGATGTCATTTGACTTGCTGATGTACAGTAAATTCATGAGTAGTGGATCAGAGAATGCCTTGTGTGTCAGACACAGGTCACCACTAAGCAGTCAGATAGAACTTTGAGTTGGTCCATGTGGGACATGTTGTTTAGGCCTTGTATCCTTTTAGTAAGGCACCTCTGTGGGTGTTCCAGTTGTTGCAGATACATGCCAAAGTGGGAATTATATTCAGTGACTGGCCTAATGAAAGCTGAGTAAAGGGGGACAGTGACATCCTAGATCTAGACATAATCCATTTGTTTATAAGCTGTGCAGTATAGAAGGACTTTCTTACAACAGTAGACACAATTTGGTAAAAAGGTAGGTCACAGTCCACATAATCCCGAATAACTGGGTCTTCTCTTGGGGAGGTGTAATGTCAGTGTGGTAGTTCCCATGAGTAGATGACTTCCAAAGGATACAGCAATGCATTTTTTGGCATTTTGTTTCAGACCATAATTTTAATATCAGTTATTTATTTGAGACAGACCTTCCTGCAGGATGGCCAAGTCATTTGGTGATTCTGTGAGTGTTCATAGCTTACAGTAATCTGCAAACTTAGTTATCCAGAGCCCTTTGATATTGACTTTTACTTCGGAAAAGTAGATGCCAAACAGGAGAGGTTCCAGCACAGAACCTTGGGGTACTCTAGTGGTTACTGGTCTCTTTGTGGAGGTAGCTTCCCCTGTTTTGATTATCTGCATCTTCTCTGTCAGCCAGTTCGCAATCTGGCAGATAACATAGGGGTTTATTCCCAGTTTGTTTAGCTTTTCTGCTATGCCTAATTGGAGAATTGTGTCAAAAGCTTTGGCCAGGTCGAGGTATGTGGTTGGTACCATTTGCCTTCATCTGTTGCTTTGGTGACCTTTTCAAAACTAAATCCACCAGGTTGATTAAGCATGACTTGCCCCTGACAAAACTAGACTGATGCATTTCTTTATAACTGCAGAAACTTTTGGTGAAAAGTGTGGATATTGGGGAAATGTTTGTATTCTGTTTTTTTGTTTAGACACAGTTGTACCCTTTTATGATTGATAGATCTGAAATTAAATGAGGTAGTTATTTGCAGGTGTATTTTATTTAGTAGGAGTTTTGGAGTAAGTAGGATAATGTTGCCAGTAGATGTATTACCAGCTAGTAGAGAAGAGGTGAGGTTTTTGATATTTTCTAAAGTGAATTCGTTTTAGTTAATGGTCTTTTCTTTAGTGGGGATGAAGGTGCTACAGTATTAACAAAACAAGCAAGGGCTGTTATGATTGTTTCATGATACAGGGATTCCAGCTGATATTTTCAGGTTCAGCTGATAGGCTTGACTTTAGAGACTCCGGAATGTTTTACAGTTTGTGACAACAGCGGATAATTTGATTGGTTAGACGTCCACACCAAGAATATATTTCTGCTAAATTCAATCAGTGACCACTGAACAGTTATAAAGGGAGATTTGTCAGGAACATTTGTAATGTCAATCTCAAGTGCTTTCTTCACTGGAGTGATTAGGACTAGTGAATCCAGTAACCATTTAGGAAATATTACTTCATGACAGGTTTTGTTTAATTGTGCTTTGAGGAACATTTCAGTCTTTATTTAAGTTACTAGGTTTTTTGACATTGGTGATTATTGGTAATATGCCACATATTTTATTAATATCCCTGTAGAGTTAACTGCAGGAGCGTCTTATGTGCTGAGTGACGAGATACTGGTTTTGCTGCGTAGTCTGGGTGGTGGGTTTTTGCACTAAGCCAGCAAAAGGACCGTTCCTCCAGTGTATATACCAGGACCGTTGTCATACTTCATAAAAGTCTTTGCTTTGTAGATGGACAGGGATAGACAGGGATAATATATCTTTTAACCAGAATTTGGTAGTTGCTAGTACTTTATAGTTGTGCAAGTCATCCTTTGGTTAAGGATTAAGCCATTTATTGTTAATGCTACGGAAATTTAATGAGGATGCTGATTGTGTGCATTAGCTTTAGTGGGGTGATGAGAGGGAAGGTCAAGTAGGCCTAGGTTGTGATAGATGTCTGCTGTTTTAACGCTGTTACATCAAGGAATTTTATTTTTAGTTAATGCTGATGCTGGTTTCTCCAAGAGATTAACTCTTCTTATGTATTGTTAGTATGACTGATGCAATTCTGAATAACTATCAGAATTCCACTGGGGATGAGTAGTAAATTGGATTGGAGCAATATCATGTGATTATACAGCATGACAGCAGTTATTAAAATATGTATTGATTTTAATAAGATGTGGCTAAGGAAATGGCTATGTATTTAGCAAAATTAACAGTTGTAACAAGTTTACATATGTGTTTTTCTATGGCAATTTGAGTTTTATATTAAGTCAGTAATGCAAATCATTTCAGAAACAGGGCAATCTGTTTCTTGATTAGCATTAAGTGATTGTAAATGTCTGCTGTGTTCTGTTATCCTTTACGCATTTAGGTATGAGAAGAATATTGCTCACTTTTAGTGTAGATGTTTGTTCCAGTGTACTTCACTTTGATATCGAACTGTGAAGTGTTAGATGTGTTTACAGCAAGTATATAAAAGTGAAGAAGGGTTGCATGGCTGGGAATGACAATGAGAGAGAAGTGAAGTAGTCCAGCCATTGATCTTCCACTTGAGTCTGTCATTTTGCTTGTGTACAAAAGCAGCAACAGGTCTAAGCTTATGAGCATAATGCATTCTGAGCATAAGTACCAAAGGGATTTACAAAGGTATCATTAGTATATTAAATGTGAAAAAAAAAATTAATATAGTGTTAAGTAAAATTTCTTACAGAAAATGCAGCTGTAAAGTGTTTGACAGCCTGCCCAAAGGGGGAGAGATGATGTCTGGTTACTGCAAAAGGTTGTAATTTGAATTGCATGGGAGTTTTACCAACCTGTTTGACTAAACCTGCAAAATGTGTTGCTGTAGAATGCGTTACCAGCTCTTTTCAGGTGCTTTTTATTATTACCCCGATGTCCTTCAAGAATGCAACTGCAGTCATAACATGTGGGTTGTCCTGCCTCAGGCAGCCCTCGGTCGGTCGGATTCCAAAGTCTGGGTCCGACGTCGGCTGATGTCGCATTTCTCTCCGACGTCAGAGCGGCTGGAGTACATAAGCATCAGCCGGCGCCATTTTCTTCAGTCTTTCTTGCCGTGCGGTGCCCGAAGCAGAAGCAGTTTGCAAGTGCCGGTCGGTCAGCTCCTGTATTCTACGATACCGAAGTCATCAAAAAAGCTAAGTACCCCGTTGGGGACCCTTTCTTGCCTCAGCTGATGTCAGAAATTACTGAAAAAGTTAACAATTGTCTTTTTTGTGGTAAACAAATACCTCATAAGGATTTCCACTCTTACTGCCTCCCTTGCCTGGGCCCAGACCACGACGTCTCGGCCTGTGTAGCCTGTGCTCGCTTCAACAAGCGCACTCTCAGGCGCCGGGCGGAGTTCGCTGAAGATTTTTTCGGCGATAAATTTGCTTACACCATGCCGTCGGATCTTCCGACATCGCAAACTCCCAAAAAGCGAAAAGACCGGGACCGGCATCCTCGGCCCGCGTCTACCACCGACTCCACGCCAAAACCTAGCGCGAGTGCTCCGATTTCCTCTGAGACGGTCTCTCCACCGCTCCGAACCGAAGACACCGCATTACCGACGACTCCGATTCCAGACATTACTCCGACGCCAGTTATAGACTTTCCTCCGGATACCGAAACCGAGGAAATGCCCGAGACCATTGCTGTAGACAAGGTCACTCCTGCACGTGGAGCTGCCAGGCCTCCTATGGCCATGTCTATTAAGGCCTACACTAGGGCTAAGGCAGCCAGCAAAACAAAGCATATTGTTTCCAAATCCTTACCTCAGCCGACTCCGGAGACACAAATTATGTCCATGGCTGCTGATTTAATTTCCATGATCAGAGGTTCACAGGCCCATCCTGAGAGAGCATCCCAGCCTCCTCCTGATAAAAGGCCCCGGGTTGAACCCTCTGACCCTTCTCCTTCAGATGAAGACTCTGAGGGCTCTGTCCACTCTGATAGCCAGGAAGAGCTCTTCCAGACCTATGAGGACTCGGATGCAGAAGATTCCATACCTTCGGTCTCCCCTCCTGAGGATATTTCTTTTGGGGAAGTTCTGCACACCATGAGGGAACATTTCAAGTGGCAGGGTCAGGAATATTCTGATTCTAGGAAACGCCTTAGGACTTTCCTTAAGAAGCCTCAGCACAGGCCCTTAGCTATTCCTCCTGTACTTGATGTTCTGGATGATTTGTATTCTGATTCTAGTGCTACTTCTGATTCTCTTCCTCCTGCTCCAGCCAAGCCAGACAGGTATTACAGGGTCCCAGAAACTCATTCCCATTTATTCAGGGCCCATACTGCTGATTTGGAAACTATTTCACAGGGGCCTAAAGGAGTTTCAGCCTCCACCTCAAAAAATCCTTTGCCCTCCAACAGGGAAGCAAGGTCATTAGAGATGGG
Source organism: Protopterus annectens (assembly GCF_019279795.1). Lineage (NCBI taxonomy): Eukaryota > Metazoa > Chordata > Ceratodontiformes > Protopteridae > Protopterus > Protopterus annectens. The sequence goes on from NC_056728.1 coordinate 137,432,787, forward strand.
GTAAAAGGTTTACACATCCACTACCTTATCTATGAGAGCTTTAAATTGCCTTTTTCATATGTTCCAATATCAGGATTATCTCTTAGAAGATTTACAAAAAAACATTAGCTTCTCCTGATCCTTTAGACAGGAAGACTTTGCAGGAAGCTGTACATAACACTCAGCAAGTAAGCAATCACTTCCTGCAGTGTGGATATGATGCACTGGAAGCTTCATGTAGGGCAGCTATGACAGGGGCAGTGATGCGTAGACATGCTTGGTTAAAAGATCAACCTCTACCAGATCATGTAAAAGCAAAACTTCTGGATGCACCTTTGGAAAAGAACAAGCTTTTTGGTGCAAATGCTAAGGATGTGTTAAAGACCATCAAGAAAAGCAAAATCAGTTGAGACTGTGAAAGATTTCCTCCAGGTTCAACCCCCAGATTCAGTAGGAATTGGCCTTCAAAAAACTGGTCCTTTCCTAATCCAGAAAAGTTTCAAAGGGGTAAGAACAGACGTGGCCGAGGAAGAGGCAAATACAGAGGCTCTTACAGGGGACGACAATGGCAGCCAGGAAACCAAAGAAGTGACGCAGGGGTTTCACCTGCCCAACAACCACAAACTCAATGACTTTCCTCTACTACCGCCTACCAGGGAACAACTAGAAGCTCCCTTGGCGGAAATTATCTCTGTTTGCAGAAAACTGGCACAGACTGACAAAGGACAAATGGATTTTGGACATTATAGACTGAGGGTACAGGTTTCATTTTCATACCTTACCAAGAAAACAAGGCATGCCAAATCTACCACAACATCAAAGGGCAGAGGCTATCAAGCAAATCACTCTGCTGACTCGAATGAAAGCAATAGAAAGAGTTCCACAACAAGAACAAGAACAGGGGTTTTACTCAAGACTGTTCCTTGTCCCAAGAAAAGAATCTCAATGGAGACCAATACTGGACTTGTCTGCATTAAACACCTTTCTCATAGTACCAAAGTTCAAAATGCTGACTCTACAGCAACTCCTTCCCATGCTGGGCAAGGAGTCGTGGCTGATTACTCTGGATCTCAAGGAGGCATACCTGCATGTCCCTATCAGACACAGCTGCAGAAGATACCTCAGATTTCTTGCAGGGCCAGAGCATTATCAATTCTCAGCATTGCCATTTGGCTTTATCTACTGCGCCCAGAGTATTTACAAAATGCCTGGCTTCAGTAATTGCTCATTGCAGGCTCCAGGGTATACAAATTTACCCATACCTGGACGACTGCCTCATACAAGCGGACGACAAATTGATGACAAAAAACCTGGATTATGTCACACGATTACTTCAAGCTCTGGGATACACAGTCAACTTCCAAAAGTCAAGACTGCAGCCATCCCAGCAAATAATCTTCTTAGGAGCCAAACTAGACACAGTCTCTCAGATGGCTTACCTGACAGAAGACAAGCAAGAGAAGTTAACACAATACTTCAAAGGTTTAGCAAAACTCACCCAGATGACTGCAAGGAGATTCCTACAGGCCCTGGGTTACATGGCATCCTGCATTCTACTGGTTCCATTAGCAAAACTACACATGAGAAAGCTTCAATGGTACCTAAAAAGCATTTGGTCTCAACACAGCAACAACTTGGAGGCAATCATACCACTCATTCCATGCCTACAAAAGGAATTCCTATGGTGGGCCTCGGTGAGCCAGGAAAACACAGGTATGTCATTCAAAAAACCACAGATAACACAGACCATGACTACAGACGCCTCAGACCTTGGATGGGGCACATGGAAGGCAGGTGTATACAAGGACAATGGTCTCCAAAGGAAACACATCTGCATTTAAACCAAAAGGAAATGCTGGCAGTAATGCATGCTATCGAGGCTTTTCAACACCAACTCCAGCAAGGCCATTTAATGATACGGACAGACAACACCACTGTGATGTGGTACATAAACAAGCAGGGGGGGCACCCACTCTTACCCCCTTTGCAGACTGACAATGCAGCTTTGGGAGAAATCACTGAGTCTAAACATCCAGTTGCAATCCCAGTTTGTTCCAGGAAAAGACAATGTGTTGGCGGACAGCCTAAGCAGGAATTTCACAGATCCACACGAGTGGAGGTTACATCCGAAGGCTTTCAGACAACTCACTTCGACATGGGGCAAGCCAGAAGTGGACCTATTTGCCTCTCACCTCAATCATCTTCTACCAAAATTTTGCACAAGGACATACCATCCAAAGGCTTGGATAATAGATGCCCTTTCATTCAACTGGAACTCCCTAGCAATCTATGCATTCCCACCTCTGCCACTGATGACCTCAGTATTACTAAAGATCAAAGCAGAGAAGCCCAAGGGAATCATAATAGCTCCGGATTGGCCAAGACAACACTGGTACCCACTACTACAGAGCATATGTCACACCAGGAGGTGGGCCCTCCCTCAGTGGCCTCTACTTTTGACTCAACACAATTTCGAAACACTGCATCCAAACCTTCAGACACTTCAGCAAACAGCCTGGGAGATCCCATAAATAACTTCAGCTTATCTCTCTCCAAGGAAGTTCAGCGGATACTAACAGAGGCGCGAAGACCATCCACCAGAAAGGTTTACTTAGCAAAGTGGAAAAGATTCAGCAATTGGAATACCAGCAAGGGACATGATGCATCATTACTGAACATCCCACTCATCTTGGAATATTTGGCAGATATGTTACAGAGCGGCCTCTCATATTCTTCAATAAAGATACATGCATCTGCCATTTCAGCTAGATACAACACTGATCCTCCTGTTTTCTCTCACCCCTTACTAAGACAATTCCTCAGGGGAATCAAGAACATTAAGCCACCAAGAAAGGCCCCAGTGCCAGCCTGGGACCTCAATTTTGTCTTAGAAAAACTGACTCTACCTCCTTTTGAGCCAGCAGCTTCAGTTGACTTGCAATTTCTCTCATGGAAAACAGCTTTCCTGTTAGCAATTACCTCAGCAAGAAGGGTTTCGGAGCTACAGGCCCTAATGGCAATACCACCCTTTATTATTTTCCACAGAAACAGGGTTTCATTAAGGACCAACCCTACTTTTATGCCAAAGGTGGTATGTAGGGTTTCTCTAAATCAAGCCATTCATCTGCCTGCTTTCTTCCCCAATCCTGAGAATAAGGGGGAAAGACTTTTGCATACCTTGGACATTCATAGACAACTTCGATACTACCTGGACAGAACCAAGGCCAGTAGGAAGTCTGAACAGCTTTTTGTAGCTTATGCCCCTGCAGTCCAAGGAAAAGCAATTTCAAAACAGACTATTTCTAAATGGATTGGACATTGCATAAGATTCTGTTATTCCTTTCATGGGAAGACTGTTCCAGCCTATGTCAGACCACATTCCACCAGAGCTACAGCCACCTCTACAGCATTATTAAGAGGGGTGCCTACAAAGGACATTCTGGAAGCTGCTACATGGAACTCCGTGCATACATTCTCCAAACACTACAATCTCCCTCTATATTCCAGATCCAGAGCAGGCTTTGCTTCGGCAGTCCAGCAGGGTTTGATTGCCACACCATCTCTTTCCTAGAGCATACCTCCTCCCCCAGCTAAGCTATGGTATTCTACCCGCATGTTATGACTGCAGTTGCATTCTTGAAGGACATAGTACAGTTTTGTACCTACCATAAATGTAGATGTCCGATAGACATGCAACTGCAGTCGGTTTTCCCTCCTCCATACCCCTCTATGCCTAGGGTCCACTCCTATCCCCTTACTCTTAGCTGGGGATATCTGTTATGGTGTATTTGTTTTATTGCTCATGTATTTGTTTGGAATCCTGTTTTTGTCTTCCAATTTGATTACAGCCTTCCTTGGAGGGCACCTGGCATCTGGGGCAAGAAACACTGAAGAAAATGGCGCCGGCTGATGCTTATGTACTCCAGCCGCTCTGACGTCGGAGAGAAATGCGACATCAGCCGACGTCGGACCCAGACTTTGGAATCCGGCCGACCGAGGGCTGCCTGAGGCAGGACAACCCACATGTTATGACTGCAGTTGCATGTCTATCGGACATCTACATTTATGGTTGGTACAAAACTGTACTTTTTTAATAGTTCAACCATGTCTACTCAACCTGGTGGACTTCTTTGAGAAGGTCACCAAAGCAATGGGTGAGGGCAAAATTGTTCACACTGCCTACCTTGACCTGGCCAAGGCATTTGACACAATACCCCACTCGGGCATTGTTGACAAACTCAAGAGGTTCGGTACAAACCCGTATGTCACCCTGTGGATAACCAACTGGCTCACAGACAGGACCCAGGAAGTTGGAATTGGGGAGTCCACATCTACAAAGAGGCCAGTCACAAGTGGAGTCCCTCAGGGATCAGTCCTTGGACCACTCATTTTTGGCATTTACTTCTCAGAAGTCAAGACCAATGTCAGTGGTCTCTGGATGACTAAATTTGCAGATGACTGCAAATTAGTAACTGTCATTGAATCTCACACTGACACAAGTGTTCTCCAGGAGGGGCTGACACAAACAAACAACTGGTGTCAGAGTCATGGACTAAAACTAAATGCCAAAAAATGCATAATAGTATCCTTTGTGAAGTTATCTATCCCTGGTAACTTATCATATTAACAACAAACCCCTTAGAGTTGACCCAGTAGTCAGGGACGTAGGGACACACACAGATAGTAATCTAGTTTTTGATCATCATGTGTCTACAGTGGTGAGGAAATCATTCTATGTTGCGTAACTTATAAACAAAGATATGGCATCTAGGTCCAAGAAAGTCATTGTTCCACTGTATTCGGCATTCATCAGACCTATCATTGAGTACAATGCCCTCTTTGGTATGTACCTAACCAGGCATATCCAACAACTAGAACGTCCACAGAGGTTCCTCACTAAAAGAATTCAGGGCATAAGTAATATGTCCTATGCAGACCACCTCAAGGCCCTATCCCAGTATTATGTCTCCTACAGGCTTTTGAGGGGAGATCTATGTCTGGCATACAGAGCATTGTCAGACCTCACTGTGATGGACCTCCTGCATATCCACAAAACACAGTACCAGAATTACCCTTTGTAGAGACTTAAACCTTGCCTGTGATATAAATAGGACCTGCTGGAGAGATAGGTATGTATCCCAGAGACTACCCCATCTGTGGAACAGGCTCCCCATCCATGTAAAGCAGATTTCCTGTCTAATCCAATTCAAGTGCAACTTGGACAATTGGATGGGGAAAACAGAAATTCATCCCTGGTTTGCCACCTGTGTCTCTGATGCAAACAGGTAACCTGTAAATGGTTCATCGCCCAGGCCCATGCTTACACTTATCAAAGGTAATGGAACCCGTCAGCGATTTGGGATGCATGGCTAGGCTTAAAAAGGCCCTTGTGGTTGTTAGCCTAGTAAACACCTATGAACCTATGACCATCATCCCCTGTTTTCCATTTTTGCACATGAGGTTATGGTATTGCATCAACCTTGACAGTCATCTAGAGCCAATGTTCACACCAATGGGTGGATAGCCCTGTCACAGTTCTTCCACACAAAATAAGCAGGAAGTAATTTTCTTATATTCCTACTGTGAGCCATCAGTAGATTGTAGTACAGTTATGCATTGTTCTTGAGGTGTATGATAAAGATGGCCATAATTGTCTAATTCATCATCACCAAGCTTTTGACACAGTTTTATTTCTAGTCTTTTAAAAAGTTATTCATAATTTTTAATGTTGGGATAAGCTTACCAGACTTTTTAGCATTTGCTAGTTCCACGTTAATGCCGTTTAAGCACACTCTTAGTATGAAGGAACAGATTACTAAGTTATATATTTATAAGCATTTAAGCTTCAGAAGAAGTGGCATCTGTAGGTAACATCATCTGTAAAGCAGGAGTATTGTCTAGTGACTAATTTACTTGCTGGCAGAAGTTCAGGAACCCTTTTTCTTTTGAATTAAGTGCCAATCAGATTCATAAATAGTTTAGTTATGCTGATGGAAAAGGCTTGCTGGAATCTTGGCAATTCAGATTATTCATAAAGTCCTCTGTTTGTTAGGTCGAAAGTTTGTTAGCATTTTAATGCGCTATTGGTATCTGACGTGTGCTGACATACAAGAAGAATCCATTGAGGGAACCAAGGTTTATCAGATGGCATTTGGTGAAGAAACCAGTAATGAAGCAAAGCATCTCTTAACAGCAAACTATGAGTAAGTTTATTATTATTATCATTGGCACTGTTATGATTATTATTACTGTTGTTATTACAAAAACAGATGAATGCTTCCATATTAAAACAATTCTAAAAAGTTTACTATAGAAAATTTTGTTTGCTAAATAAGAAAATACTCTAATTCTTACATTGAACTGTCAATATTCAAGCTCTTTCCCTCATGCACTGTAGTGCATTGTCTTTTCTTGGCATGCATCAGTTGGAAATTTGCTCACTCACTGCTGTTAGAGTGAAATTGATGTTTTCCTGAGATGTGGCTGACTGCTTTTAAGTTTTCTCCCTTCCTCAAATTTTGTGTGGCTGTGTAAAAGTGCTTATTTTTAACTGCTGTCTACTTGATATGTAATAGACAGTTGGGTGGTTTTCACTTTTAGGTTTGCACTATTAAGAGATTTGGCATCAGTTTCTCATAGCAGGACCTAGCTTATACAGGCTTAGTGTTTAATCATCAAGGATTACTTTGTAATTCTTGAAGATGGAGAAAACGATGGACACCAGGTGGTATAACAGTGTAGATTTTGTACAGGTGAAATTGCAGTTGGAAATTATTATATCGAGCGAGAGAATTTCCGAGTAGTTAGTCGGCTATTTCTGAAAGCCTATCCTGCACTTTCATGCAGATTCCTATTTGCTAGGTGTGTTATTGCATTGTCATTTCATAGGATAGTAATCAATCGTAGGAGTCTCATACTTTTAGCATTTGTCAGCATATGACTAAATTCTGATTCTCAGAGTGACCGTTGTCACTTGTGACGACTCAAACAGTTAAATGCTAATATAGGTTGTAATGGTGAAGCTGTTTGTTCCTTACACATTGCAGCCTCCTTTTTAAACTTGACATCAGAACAGTTAACAGATATTTTAAAAATGATTACCTGAGAACAGTATTTTCGATCTTAGTGCTCTCTTGTTGCTTAAATGGCGATTCCTGCCAGACATGTAATGCATATGTCTGCTGCCGTTGAAGGGATCCCTTTGATTTTGATAAAATAGAATGAAGATGCAGCATTTGCTGCTGCTAAATCTTCAATGCCATACCTTCCATTTTAGATCCATGAAGGTTGATTTGGTTGATATTCCATTGTATCCAAAATGTAAACATAATCTGGCTAACCTATTTCTCACCGTTGAACTTCCCCTCTCTCTCCCTTTTTTAAGATGAGGTGGGGAACACTGAAGACATTTGAAGAGTAAAATGGTCTTATACCTTCCCTGTGTTTTGCCCAGAATAATGTTTCATTCTCCCTGGAATCCCAGACTTTGTCATTGCAATTTATTCCCTCCCCAAACTGACATTGGGCTGCTTCTGGCTTTCTGATTATTAAGATGCTGAAAAAAAAAGGTTACATCTGCTAATTATGATGTGTTAAAGTTCCACAGACAAATGTGAAGTAATGAACTGTAAGGTTTTAAGCTGTTTTGTAAATAATGCTTGGAATAAGTACCTAATCAAAAAATTCCAGGAACCGTGAATATTAAATGTGGATTTTAGTGACAAAAGGAATGTTTGTCCCCCAAGGAGAATATTTGGCATGTAGCTCATTAGTCATCAAGTTGAAATTTAAGCTCTGCCATCTTGCAAAGATTACTGTTCTGAACAACCCATGAGTATGTGCACCGTGAGTCTGTAGCTATGGTTCCTGAGATCAAAACTGCTAACGGACGTGCTTTATTCCTGGTAAGTACGGCTGATGACTTTGTTTGAGGTTAAACTGAGAAAGAGAAGAACACATTGATATTCTGATAACTGATGATAGTTGTCTGTTCAGTTTGTACAGTCATATGGTGCAGTCACCCAAGAGCCATGTTAATGTACCTGAATATAGGCTAGGAATGCCAGTTTGAGTTAAGTGTTACCTTAAGACAGGTAACCAAGGCCTGTACTGTTAGGCCTTATACACTGTAAATGGAAATGTACACTATGCTGAACTTTGCTACAATGTACTTTTAGCACTGTTACTTCTGCATGCTACAAGTTTATTATTGAAAGTGTACTACATGTTTTCCATATGTAATGACATCTTAAATATCATTTACTGCAATTTTTCCTCCCAGGATGTCTGAAAGTGGGCCTTGCCCAGTCAGATTTTCCCAGTAAACAAAGACAGACAGAAATAATAGAGATGGTGGGTCCCTGCCTAATACCCTAAGCAACATTGAAAGTCAGAGATACCCTTAGGTCTTGAATTTTCTGTTGCAATAATGTCAAGTATATAAACACAAGAAACTTGGAAAAAACTTGCAGTGGCTCAGTCTCTGGAAATGATTCATATAATGTGATGAGACAAAGCTATGTCTTGTGTTCTTTCAGTTTGGATGAAGTTAGCCTTATAGGCTAATAGAGCAACTGAATATACTCCCACCTGTCATGAATTTTACCAGATTTTATGATTTTGAGTAATTTAATGTTGCAGTTTGATCTGAAAGCAACTGGCAAACACATTCACCCCTTTTTATGTTAGGTTGCCAAATTTTGAATGTCTAGCTTTTGAGTTGTCAAGGCATGAATTCTTCATGTTTCTTTATACTAATTTAGAATTTGGTCAGTTTCTTAAAATATTCCCAGCTATTAAAAATAGAGAAGCCCTGCTTATTGTTGGTATCCCAAAATTCCTGAATCTGCCCCGTAATCTGGTTTTCTAATGCCACATCTCTCAAAAGCAGTGGTTCAAACATCCATGTTTTGCCTGGATTTTCACACGTAGCACTCACTGAAGAAAGTTAACTGTGATCTAATAGTGAGGTGTGTTTAATTTCAGTTTCCACGATGTTGGGAATTAAGTTTTGAACCAGAAGTTGGTCCTTCTTTCTACTTTTATGGTGACAGCCAGGTGTACGTATATTTCATTTCTTGTGAAACTCTCCAAATGTTGCTTAAATCAATTTCCTATGTACCGTATTATTTACAGTGTTTTTAGCTGTGACCAGATTTTACCCGTGTGCACTTTAAGGATCTGGTACTACATTGAAATCTCTTTCTTAACCCATTGGAAAGTAGTATTTTACTATTTTATCTAGTAATGTAAGGGTCTGGTACTATTATTATTGTCCCCTTAGAAGCATTCCCAGTAATCAGAAGTGTAGAAATCCATCTGCCACTATCCCCTTTCTAAGTATTAAGTTTAGGCCTTCCTGAAGATTTACAAATTAAAGTGACAGGCTGTCTTTTGAATGAAGCAGAACACCTATGCACCCTCCACCCAGCCACACCAGTGTATAAGAAAATAACTTTACTGTATGTTAATTTTGTTTCTTGTAATAGTACTGTTTAGGCTTTAAGCTTGTGAAGATTTAGATCCACATTAGCACTGATAGCACTAGACAAACTGTTCTCAGTCCAGGTTAGCAAGCTAATAAAATTGCAGGATGATATTTCATATATTGCATTGCACTTTCCAGGCAAAACAGGTCCCTGTAGCTCTACTTTGTGCAAGTATAAATGTCGACTTAGTTTATAATCTGTAAATAAAAAAGAATCTGAATAGAATTAACAGTTCATTAATGTGAAATTATTTAGAATGCAGAACAATTATAATCACAACTAAAATGGGTGTTGTGAACAATATTGAAAAATAAAGTTTAAACAGCAGCCTATAAATTACATGTGACAGTATAAACTAATGTTTCAGTAATGAGTATGACAATTCATGGGTTAGTACAAGCTAATGTACCCAACAGAAACATACCGAAAACTGTTTCAGTCATACTTTTCACAGTAAATAACATGTAGTGGCATAATAGTGAATAACTGATGCAGCATGTCCAAAACATTCATGCAAGACTGCAGAGAAGGTACTTGTTAGTAAAGTGCTCAATTAAAAAAAAAAAACTTTTAGAGGTGGTTTCCATACAGTAACTGAAGAAAATAGAAAAAATGCAGCACTTCCCCAAAAGTATATAACCATTTAAAATAGTGTTACTGAAATTGCTGAGTCATGAAATGTGGAGACAAATGAAGGAAACTCCAGACTTGCAGATACTAACTCTGAGATGGATTTTTTTGGAACATTCTCTCTTCTCCAAGATGTGACATTTCTTGGGTTGTACATACAAGTTTGGGGTGTGGGGGATCAGGGCAGTTTGCTCCTTTGCTAAAAAGACAAGTTTAAAGGAGAAGAACAATATTCATTATTCTGTTTCACCTGTATTTTCAGACTTTTTTCTTCTAGTTTTTCAGGATTCTGCAGTTTTGAGCCCTAACATTTAAATAGGGAGCCCTAGGCACCATTTTTCAGGATTCTGCAGTCTGAACCCCAGTATTTATATAGGGAACCCTGAGCACCGTTTCTTTCTTTTTTTTCCCCAAACATCTTTATTAAATTTTCGTATATGACAAAGGCAATCTTTACATCTATATAAATGAAAAACATATAAAATGATAACACTTCAATTGCAAATAGTTTTCATCACAGACACCATTGAAACAACTGTAGTTGCAAACATTATAAACCATCAAGTCATTGTCATGCTAAGCATTATATAGCTCATTCAAATCCTGCCTCTTAAACCTTGTTCCTGCTCAGAATATATTGTTCCCACTCCTACAGTTTGCATTTTTTTTTCTATGTAGTTTGCTCCTTCCCTTTTCTAAAGATCCCAGTTCCAGTTGTTTTATCTCTGTTACTACATTCACTATTTCTAGTAAAGTTGGTTTAGACTTTGATTTCCGTTTTCTAGTAATTGCTTTTTTGGCAGTCACCATAATTACTCAGCAGTGCTTTACTATGTCTAGGCAATTCGATTCTGTAGCATAACTCAAAAGAATCTTCACCCCAGTCAGTCCAATCTGCTCACCCAGCATTTCCCACAGAGCAGTCTGCAGGGGATCCCTAAAGTCTGCTAGATCATTACACTTGAGGAAAAATTCTTTGTGGAGTCTAAGTGGGGTATAAAAATACCCATGTAAACACTTCCAGTCAAAGATCCTACATCTTCTAGACTTTGTTGCATATTTGGGCAATGTACATACATCCCGCTATTGTCTTTCTAAATTGCTTATCCAGTCTCTTCCCAATCCCTTCTAGCTCCTCTGATTGAGTCTTATAATTATCATGCAATATTTTATATGATTTACTAATTATTCCTTTTTTAATGGCAGCTTTTGTTCTAGGTTCTATTAAAAACTCTACCAGTGCTGGTCTTTCATTTAGGATCCCCCTATTTCTTTCTCTTTGCCTGTACTCTATCAATCCTTGATTGGGAAGGCAGTCTCTAACCTGCAATCCAAGAATCTTTCCATGCTATTACCTTTCCCTTTCTATTTATTTGCTCCCAATACCTTGGTTCCTTTGCCAGTTTTCTGCAATAAATTCCAGCCCCCCCCCCTTGCCCATTATCTGTATCCCTGACTACAGTCATCCCTATTGCCAAAGTTTTTTTTCTCCATTCTCGTGCTGGTTTGGTTCTTAGAATACTCCCTGCTATTTTATGAATATAGTACACTGTAAGATTTTGTTTGTTCTCCTTAAGAGCCTGCATCCAGAATCCCAATCTCTTCGTATTTCTTAAACTTCCTCCTGGGCACCATTTCTTGTAAGAAAAAAGGACCTTCATTCCTTATGTCTTCCTCAAAGGAAGAAGGTTTCTTTGTGAAAGGTGAGGAGCTCCCATTGGAAATCGATACAAATTATAATAGCAGAAGCCATTAATGCTCAGAGCATTTACCTTTGAAGAAATCATTAGCATCATGCTAGAGTTATTTGGTTGTAGGACGGAAGAATTGTTATCACCAAAAATGTTTTGCTGTGAGCTCTTGAGGAGGAGTTAGCCTTGTTTCTCCATAAAACCTTTACAATTGGAACACTTTTCAAGACCGTTCAAACTCCAGTATTAAAAAAAAAAAAAAAAAAAAAAAAAAAAACGCGTTTCCATCTGTCTTACCTAAAAAGACTGGAAGATTAACGCAGCAGTCAGTTGGATTTGTGAAAGTTGATTTTTCAGCAGTGGCTGCAAATTCTTCCATTTTAAGGAAGTTAAACCCTTTTATGGCTTCCCAGATTAAGAATCAAAGGTAACTTTTCACTGCTGCAAAACTAACGGTAAGGGCCATATATCGTCTTACACACACAGCCCTTTATTAGGATTCTATCTTTCAACAGACACAATAAAAGCTTTTCATACTGCATTTCCAGCATTTGGGAGAAACTAGTAAAACTTGAGTCAACTGAGTATCTGGAGGAGGTGCACATAACATAGTACACTTGTGGCACAGTGGATGAATCCAGGAGGTCACTAGTGACATTTATATTCATTAAGCAATATGCTTGACTTAAAACCCAGTATGTGATGCCATTATCTCTACAAGAAAGTAAATGACCCCATGTCAATGAGATGCTCTTCAGCCAGCTTACTGAGGAAGGGAAAAGTGATTACAGTTGAGCAGTTATTCTACACACTGTTCCTCACTACAGGTACTTTCCAACTCTTAAAATACTTTTCCTGTAGGAATTCTTGGATCTTCCAAAAGCAACAAAAGAAACTAAGCTTGAAATCCCCAAGAAACTGTTCCCACAGAGTAGGTCTAATTGGCTTCCCCATACCTTTCCCACTTTTCACTTGCCACAGCCATTCTCTAGAGATGGTAGTTGTTGCATTTCTAGACCAGCTGCCCAGTAGTTTGTCACAGAAAGATTTGTTCTGTAAATAATTGTGTGGGTTGATACCTGGTATCAGCTCTTGGGACAGTCCATCAAAGCCCTCTCCAGTACTTTCACTTATTGGTAGAATGGGACAGGCTTTTACTTTGTTCTTTGTGATGCTAGAGGAGGATAGAATGGAGACTACCACCAGACTTATCGGTACTTAAGAGATTGATGTCAATAAAAATGGCCAGGATATTGAAGAATTTGACACCAGTAGTTAACCATTAAGTCTGGATGGTGTGACTGATAACTGAATTTTCATACATATATGTTTCTACTCATCATTGTATACACAATCCTTCAGGATTCAAGAGTGAACCAGCCTTTAGCTCTACTGTTTATCCTTTTAGGAGTTGCTGTTAAAGATAAGTTGTCACTGAAACCATTGCAGGAATCCAATTGCAAAGAACAGTGCTTTATTCAGCATTATTGAAAATATTTCTTCTACAGTGCAAAGTAGAGGAAATAAGACACTTTTTTGTGCATTGGCAGACTTTCCACAAACTTCATGACATTTCCTCAGGACTCTGAGGTTCCTGCTTTCATATACCCTGATGCTCCCATGTACAACTTTTCACATGAGGTAAGTTTGGTAGTTCTGGAGGCTGCAGTCTGTAGAGCAAGTTCTGTCTTCGACATAATTATAAAAGGTGTCTTTGGGAATACCTTTCTCCCTTTCAATACTAGCTTGTTTCCTAACACTTCTTGTTTGACATTGTACTTGGGAGCATATCTAACTCCATGTCATTTTGCTCTGTTAGAGAATGCTTTTCAAACAATAATCTCAGGATGTGTAGTTAAACCTGAATGCACAAGCATCTGATGGGAACACTGACAACATAACACTGATGTGTACAAACAAACATGCATTCATGTGGCTGTCATGTCACAAAATGGAGGAGCTAAGTGCTGTAGGGAAACAGGTCTTCACTGCAGAGTGTATCCTCAGCAAATGGCTGAAAAAGGGCAAGTGACTATTCTGCTTTTCCAAGCATACCCTATGGGAACCAGAACACAGAAATTTTGACTAAGCGCTACAGCTTGTGTCCTAGAGAAGGGAACAGTAAAAAAATACAGAATTGCAAAGAGGCAAGGGGCCTACAAGCAGACTCAGAAAAAAATGTGATTATAAAAGTGCCACAAGAGAGTCGATTGTGCTGTTTCTGTCCTTGTGAATTTGTTAGTGAATTGGATGCCAAGAGATCCCTCGAAGAAGGTTTAGATTTTCATGGCCAAACTTGAACTTAGTTGTGGCCAGAGGGAATGGGAAAGGAAGACAATTCCTTCTGAACTACAGGCTGCCAAGGAGAACATATCCCCTCAAAAAAATGAACCTGTTAAAGGCTGCAGGTAAGGAAATGGACTCGACACCAAATAAGTTGTAAAAAAAATGAAATAAAAACCCCGTCACAGATGTTACTGAGCTAGAGTGTGAAGTAATCACCACATGTTCAGAACTGTTTGCTTGGCACCAGAAATTCTGTTAGACTTGGGTGTGCTTTAGCTTCATCCCAAGCAGCTGGAACTTTGATCTCAGTGGGTGTAATAATGTTTGCAGTTTAAGCAGACTGGTTTATAACAAGAATGTCTGGTACAATATCCTGTAAGGAAAGTTACTGCAGCCCCACACATTTGCAAGCAAGAGCTGCATAGTGCTAGATTTGAAGCTGTAGATGAAAAATCCCAGGGTCTTTCATAGCACTGTAAGCCAAATGTCACTTCTCAGGAGTCTGTATGAAACTGATTAGAAGGAGAGGGCTTTTAGTTTTCCAGGATAATTTTATGTTACCTAGACCTGAGATCTTGGTCAGGAATCACTGGGATCTGTCAGACTGATCTGTCTGCCTAGATAAGTACATCTCAAAGGGCATTGTACTGCAGAATGGGTCTAAAAAAAGCAAAAGTAAGTGAAAGTAAGGCATCTCTGCACTTAGAACATCTATCTCTGCAGATAAGCTGAGTGAGATAAAAGGCCTTATCACCGTAACTAAGAATTGATGGTTAAAAGAAAGCTAATTTTTGAGAATGTGGAATAAGTGCACAGATTTTGTTTTTGTTTGTTTTTTTATTTGTTTTTTTTTTTTAAGACTGTGCTGATGACTGTGTTAGTAAAGTAGCATAAGATTCTGGCCTTATTGTAGAATTGGGTGCCCTATGGGGACATAACTGTTCAGTTTACATTCTTTGTCAAACCTGGACAGCCATTGACCATTCACATTTAGGAAGTGAGAAGTAGTTGCTGACGAGGAGGTGACCCAGGACAGGATCATGGAAGCACTGCTGGTAATGTTTTTCAGAAATCTGCCACTCTCATACAGTTAGTTCCATCCCTAAACCAATTTACTAACCAGCAAACCACAGATGGATTGTTTTTACAGAACAGCATTCTTCAATGGAATATATAAAGACAGCATTGGATATGGTGGTGTCAGCCTGGCTAGATTAAAGTAGGCAGTATAGACAAACTCTTGTCCACTGCTTGAGAGAAATCAATTGTGTTAAGTAGACATGACTGGCCTTTTACAAAACCAGATTGATTTGGGACAAGACTTTAGAGGGGATCCTTATCATTGTAGATCATTTGACAGTTATGCACTCCACGAGCTTCGAGACTAAGCTAGAAAAATGAAAAGCTCTCCAGCTAATGCTGTCAGTCGTGGGGCTGCTGTTATGTAGAAGCATCATAGAGGCAGTATGCCATGTGGGACCAAAGCCTCTGGATAGGCTAAGGTTTGAGATCTGTGTGGGTATTGACTAGTTGATTCTTAACTCATTCACTCCAGTGGAGCTCAGGTAGTTTGGACTGTAACTTTCAATGGGCAGAGCCTACATTTTTTTCATCGAATCAAATTATGCCCTCACATTTCAAACAAATGTTCATATCTCTGGAACCATAAGGTTTATGAAAGAAGTATAAATGGCAAACTTCAGCGCAATCTATTTTTATAATGTTAGTATTCTTTAGGTTCTAGGTCTTAAACTGAATTTTATAAGTCACAGTAAACACAGCAACTATTACATTTGTAATATTTTATAAACAACTTGCAATATCTCAGCAACCACTTATTTACACACACACACACACACACACACACACACACACACACACACACACACACACACACACACACACACACACACACACACACAGAGCAGCATTTTGTTCATCTAGCTGACAGCTTTTGTATGAGGCTAAAGAGTTCTGTTTGTTACTTGGTTGTTGAGATATTTAGAAAAATGTGAAAATTATATCTATGTAAATTAATATCATAAAAACAACAGTTAATATCTACTTACCTGCAGTAGACAGAGGTCAAATATTAATACATTTTGAGTCTGCTATTGTGTAAGCTTTAAGTTGAAATATTGTTTTGGAATTATCGATGCAAATATGCACAAGTAATGTTTGACGCCTAGAGGAGGCATCAATAGGAGTTAACTGCAGATGCACCTGGAGGTGTTACTTGGATGTAATGAGTTACTACTTGGTAGTAAACAACCAGGAATATTATCAAGACCAAAGAAACACTAGATGTTCTTCATTCCACATTGCTGCAGTCCTAACTATTGGGTAGTCCGCTGTCCAGTCGGCCCGAATACCAAAGTATATGGCTGACGTCGGTCAAGGCGCATTAGACTGACGTCAGAACGTCAGGGTACTAATGCGCATGACCAACGTCATATCCTCAGTCTTTTTTGCCGCATGGTCCGATGCAGAAGCAGTTTTGCGAGTGCAGGTTGGCGTTCTGAAAGTTTCTGAAGTCAGAGTTTCAGACCGAATCAAAGTTGGCTAAGTACCCGTTGGGAATATTTTGTTTTCTTGCCTCAGTATTTAACCGGATGTCAGAAAAAGTGAATAACTGTATTTCTTGTGGGAAACAGATACCTCATAGGGATTACCATACTTTGTGTATACCTTGTTTAGGGCCTGAGCACGACGTTGTTGGATGCCGCTCTTGTGCTAGATTTAACAAACGCACTATTAAGAGAAGGTTAGACTGTGCCAGGTTAGTTTTTGGGAAGCGTTGTAATTATAAAATGCCGTCGGATGCTCCGGCGCTTCGCCAAAAAGCGCAAGGACAAAGCAGCAAAGCCTAGAGTGGAAGAACCGACAGTCCCGGACGCCGGTTCTTTAGAAAACTCAGTGGAGCCGGAGGTTCTGCCAGGAGTTTCTTTGGAGTCTCAGGAGAGACTTTACTGTTACAGGATGTGTCCTCTCAGGAAGTAGGCCAGGCTGAAGGGGCTTCTCAGGTGGCTGTTCTTCCCTCTCTTCCTAAGGTGGTTAGAGCCTCCCTTCTGTTTCCAAGGCTTCTTTGAGAGGCAGGCCAAGTTTAACTTCAGTGGGGGTTTCTCCTAGTGCTTCAGGGTCTTTGCCTAAGAAACATATGCTTAAAATGGCAGAGGATTTGATTACTATGATTAGAGGTTCTATGCCCCTCCTGATAAGAGGCCTAGGGTAGAACCTGAGTTTGAGAGTTTTGAGCAGTGTTCGAGGCTTCTGAGTCTTGCTGAAGACTTGCAGGAGTATCCTCCTTATTTTGATTCTGATGTGGATGATTCTACTCCTTCAGCTTCTCCTCCTGAGGATTTTTCATTTTCAGAGACTCTGCATTCCATGAGGAGCATTTTAAATGGGAAGGTCAAGATTTCTCTGATTCCAGGAAGAGGCTTAGAATTCTTGTTTTACCCCAGCATAGGCCTTTAGCTATACCTCCTGTTCTGAATGTGGTGGAAGATGTTTTTACAGAGGCTTCCCTGAATCCTGATTCTTTGCCTCCTGCTCCAGTTAAACCGGATAGGTACTATAGGGTGCCTGAAGCTCATAAGTATCTTTTAAGAGTCCTAGGGCAGACCCGGAAACTGTCTCTCAGGGGCCTAAAGGTGTGAAGGCTTCTGTTGTTAAAAATCCTGTTCCTCCTGATAAAGAGGCAAGGGCTTTGGATAGATGGGGAAAGAAAGTGTATACTTCTTCCACTTTAGCCATGAGGGCGTTGAATTGTCAGTTTCACTTGTTAAAATATCAGAATTATCTCCTTTCACAATTGAAGTCTAAGGTGGATGCTCTGGCAGAAGGTATTGAGTGTAAAGAGTTGCAGGATTTAGTTCATGTGTCTGAACAGGTGGGTAAGCATTCCTTGCAGTGTGGTTTTGATGCTGTGCAGGCCTCCTCGGTGGCTGCCACTGGTTCTGTTCTTCGTAGGCACGCCTGGTTGAGGGATCAGAATTTAGCTGAGCATGTTAAGACAAGGATTTTGGATGCTCCTTTACAGTCTGATGTGTTGTTTGGTTCGCCTGTGGAAGCAGTTTTAAAGAAAATGGAGGACAAGGCTAAGTCTATGCAAACTGTTAAGGATTTTTGCAGGTGCAGCCTCCAAGTTTAGTAGAAATTGGCCTACTAAGGGATGGACATATCCTGCTTATGATTCCCAGTCTAGGGGTAGGTCTAGGCGTGGTAGGGGCAGAGCTCAAGGTTCTTTTAGGCCTAGAACAGGAGTTCACCTGCTCAGACTTCTGGTGAGGGCAGGGGTCAGTCCTTTCGTAAACAGACCCAATGACCTACCTTTTCAGCTGCCAGTACATTCTCGCCTGGCAGCACCTTTGGGAGGAAGGCTGGCTCTTTTCAAAGAAAATTGGGATTTAATTACCCAAGACAGATGGGTTTTGGATATCATTCACCACGGTTACAGGTTTTATTTCCATACCTTGCCTACTTTCAAAGGCATGCCAGACATTCCTCCTCTACAAAGAAAAGAGGCTCACAAGCAAATTTCTCTGTTGCTCCAAATAGGGACCATTCAGCCAGTTCCTGTGCCAGAAAGGGGCCTAGGATTTTATTCTCGCCTGTTCCTAGTACCGAAAAAGGGGAACACGTGGAGACCAATTTTGGATTTATCTATCCTCAACACTTATCTGGACATTCCCAAGTTCAAAATGTTGACGTTACAACAGCTTTTACCTCTGCTGGGCAAAGATCACTGGATGGTAACTTTAGATCTCAAGGAAGCTTACCTTCATGTGCCTATCAGGCTAAGTTGCAGGAAGTATCTGCGTTTTCGAGCTGGAAATTCTCATTATCAGTTCTCTGCATTGCCCTTTGGCTTATCTACTGTGCCCAGAGTATTCACAAAGGTTCTGGCTCCAGTGATAGCTTACTTCAGACTAAAAGGAATTCAAATCTATCCCTACTTGGACGACTGCCTGATTCTGGCTCAAGAAAAGGAAGACCTTTTACAGCATTTGGAATATGTGATAGCAGTGCTAAGATGCCTGGGGTATTCTGTGAACGAAATAAAGTCCAGTCTAGTACCCTCTCAAGACATGTGCTTTCTGGGTGTGAGACTGAATACAGCAGCCCAGATGGCCTTTTAACCCGGACAAACAAAAGAATCTTTCCAGTTACTTCCATCAACTATCTCTTCAGTCCGGGCTGACTGCAAGGACAGTCCTTCAAGCGTTAGGGTTCATGGCATCTTGTATTCTGGTGCTTCCCAATGCCAAACTGCATATGAGGAAGCTGCAATGGTATCTCAAAAATGTATGGACACAGCACTGCCAGGATTTGGACACTGTCATTCAAATAATACCTTGCATTCAAAAGGAATTTTTGTGGTGGGCTCAGGAATGTCACCTAAACAAGGGACTCTCTGTGACCCGGCCAGAGGCGAGTCAGATTCTAACGACAGATGCCTCAGACATTGCTTGGGGAGCTCATCTAAATGGAAAGTGGATACAAGACAAGTGGCCTGCCAGACTACAACATCTACATATCAACATGAAGGAGATGTTAGCAGTTTGCATTAATGGCTTTCAAGGAGTTACTTCTTCCAGGGCAGGTGTTGATTCTAACAGACAACACCACTGTCATGTGGTACATCAACAAACAAGGGGAACACATTCTTACCCGTTGTGCAGGCAAGCAATGATTTTATGGGAGACTGCGCTCAGCTTGCAACTAACTCTTCAGGCAAGGTTTCTGCCGGAGCACAGAACTCCTTAGCAGATGTGTTAAGCAGACAAATCATGGATGAAACTGGATCTTCATGTATTTAATTGACAGTGTCATGTGGAACACCAGACATAGATCTGTTCGCTGCTCCACTAAACCACCAGCTGCCAAAGTTTTGCACAAAGAGGTTTCATCACACAGCTTGGAAAGTGGATGCTCTTTCTTTCAGTTGGAAAAATCTTCATGTGTATGCCTTTCCACCTCTGCCTCTTCTCCCAAAGGTGCTCTAAAGGTCAGACAAGACAAGCCAAGGATGATTTTAATAGCTCCAGATTGGCCTCGGCAACACTGGTACCCATTACTGAGGAGTCTAAGCCTCCATGGCCTTTACCTTTGATTCCACACCTGTTGTCTCAGAGGCTCAATGTCAAGCTTCACTCTCTTCATCTAACAGCCTGGCATATTCTGTTTTGAAGCACAGCAGGTCTCAACTTCCTCAACAAGTTTTAAATGTGATTATGGAAGCCAGAAGACCTAGTACAAGGAAAGTGTAAAATGGAAGAGATTTTTATTTTGGAGTGCAGCAAACAATTTGGAGATTTCTGAGCCTAATTTGAGTGTGGCTCTTCAATATCTTACTGAGTTATTGGACAAAGGTTTGTCTTTCTCTTCCATTAAGATTCATGCTGCAGCAATTTCAGCTCACTATGATTGTGACCCACCATTGTTTTCATCCTTTGTTCAAGCAATTTCTTAGAGGGCAAAGAATATAAGAGCTCCTACTCCTGCTTGGGATCTCAATTTTGTGTTGGAGAAACTTACTCTACAACCTTTTGAGCCTACTGCTGAATTGAAATACTTGTCATGGAAGTCTGCTTTTTGTTGGCCATTACTTCTGCAAGAAGGGTTTCTGAGAGCCTTTTGATTTTTCATAAGGATAGGGTATCATTTAATCCTTCCTTTATGCCTAAGGTGGTTTCTAGTGTGGCTTTAAACCAAACTATTCATTTGCCTACTTTTTATGCAGATCCCCAAAATAAAGGGGAAAAGATTTTGCACACTTTAGATGTACACAGGCAATTGCGTTATTATTTAAGCAGGACTAAGGATTTTAGGCAGTCTCAGCAGTTGTTTGTTTCTTTTGCTTTGAGTTCTCAGGGCAAGCCTGTGTCAAAACAAACTATTTCTAAGTGGATTGGGTTTTGCATTGCATTTTGTTATTCCCATCATGGCAGATTCCAGCTGGGATTAGACCTCATTCCACTAGGGCTACTGCCACTTCAACAGCATTTCTAAGGGGGTGGCAACTAAGGATATTTTGGAGGCAGCTACTTGGAGTTCAGTGCATACTTTCTCTAAGCATTATCACCTTCCTCTCTACTCTAAATCTAGGGCTGGTTTTGCCACAGCTATTTTGCAAGGCATGTTGTCAGCTCCTGCTTCCTTATGATTTGCCAGCCTCCCTTACCTCTGCTTTGGGATTCTACCCAATAGTTAGGACTGCAGCAATGTGGAATGAAGAACATAGTACAGTTTTGTACCTACCATAAATGTAGATGTTGGATCCACATTGCTGCAGTCCACCTACCTCCCTCCTTCCCCTGTGTTTAGAGGTGGTTGTGTAGGTGAGGTTATACTCTGGTAACTTTGTATATATTGTACATATTTTTGGTGCAGGAATGTTTGGAGTTTTTGGTTTTGGCCTTGTCTTTTTAGGGTCTTCTGACATCTGGGGCCGACTGGACAGCGGACTACCCAATAGTTAGGACTGCAGCAATGTGGATCCTCGAACATCTACATTTATGGTAGGTACAAAACTGTACTTTTCTTGGCGAGAGCTGATGTGGTCTGATTGGAGTCAGTTATGGGGTGAGAGGTGTAGGGAAAGGGTAACTAGGGATAACGTTTATGTAGGTAGGTGGTGTGAAGTTGTTGCTTAGTTTGTGTCCAAAGATATGTGATTGATATTGTGGAACACTAGAAACTCTATTGCATAGGAATTCAGTTTAACATGGATGTTTCCTGATGTAGCTAAATAACTCCTTGTGGCTATCATTAGTGTTTGTGGAAACCTTGACTTCATAACTGGTTGTGCCCTCTATGATGATAAATTTCAGGGTTTTCCTTGCAAGTTTAAGAACTCTTCTAAATTGAGGTGGTATGGATTTATTGAAAGTAGATTGAAGTCTGTTAATATGGAAATGTGTCACTTTTCTCGTTTTATAACTGATGAGGACTTGGACTTGCCTGTTCAGTAGGTTTTTCCATAAGGAAACATGCTCTGAGAAGTATACAGTGGTATCTAGAGTAAAGACTCTGGAAGAGTTATACCAGTTAAATTTTGTCTAGAGTGAGAGTCAGTAATAAATAACTGGCTTTGGAGAAATTCCAGAAAGCTAGTACTAATTGAGGATTACTGTGATAGTTTTCAAGGAGAACATTACAGCTGGATGGTCAGATTTAATCTGGAAGAAAACTACATTGGGGTGGTGCATAAGGGAACAGTTGGCCAGAATAAGACTAAATTTTTTCCCCTGGTGGGAAGGGGAACAATTTTGCTCAAGGTAGTTGGAAATAATACAATCAAGAAATTGCTGAACAACTTTATTGTTGATTTGTATAGGTCTGTAGAGTGATAGTGGACTAGATGATCAATCACAGTAGTTACATTTGGCGTAATGGGGAGCTTCTCAGTGTGTGGTTCCTGATTAAATTTCTTTCTTCCACTTGACCTTCCATTGGTAGTTTTGCTAGTGATTGAAACAGATAGGAATCCTATCACTTATCAGACACTTGGCAGGGGGTACACTGTGTCATCTCAGTTGCTTAGCCTGCAGGAAGTTCTGACCTATGAGTGTGTTGCAGTATTTCCTCTTATCCTGAACTTATAGAGGACCGGACTGTGTCCCAGCAGCAAGTGGTGAAGCATTCTTTAAGATTCTGCATCTCTGCTATCTTTTGAAGACCCTTTCTCTTCCTTTTGTCTCTGGTTCAGCATCTCTGACGTTTCTGTTGGAGGATGCTTTTCGTATTGGCCATGACTTCTGCTTACATGATCTCAGAGCTTTAGACCCTTCTTTGTAGGGAGCTTGGTTATATATGTGTATGTGTAAAATGAAACTGGTGGCCTTTAGGACTCTGATCTGCACTTCTTTCAAAAGGTGGTCTCTGAAATAACCTTGAACCAGCCCATTCATATCCCTGTGCTGTTTTGCATAGCAGACTTTAAGGGGAGAGCCCTATGGAACCTATACGTATATCTCGCTGATGGGTGTGCGGGAGCTCACAAAGAAGGAACAATTGCTTGGGCCTTTGTTTCATTAAGGGAGGGACTTGTATTGTCTAAGCAAACTCATTCCAAGTGGATTGCTGACTGCATTTTGTTTGGCCATCCAGTGACCAATATTCCATTAAAGAATGCTGCTGTCAAAGGCTAGTCCACAAGGGGTTTGGCTGCTTTCATTGCTTGTTTAGTGAGACTGTTGTATTTTTGCTGTAGGTTCATATGTGGTTATTAGGCTAATGAACCCCATAGGGCCTATTTAAGCCTAACCATGCTTTCAGAGGTGAGAATCAAACCCTGTGCCCTCTGTCTGTGCGGTAAAGCCCTTAACCATTATGCTTCATTGTAAAATTTAGTCTGCCATTTCCTTGAAGTTAATTCAGCATTCTGCCTTTCATGGTCCTGTAATCTGCTGCCTGCCCCTTGCCACCACCATTGTTCTTCTTGATTTGATTTTATGCACCTTTATGATATCTCCTTGTCTGTTCTTTCTGTAGTGAGAAGAACTCTAGCTCAACCTTTCTCAGGTCATGTCCTTTTCTCTTCCATCCCATGACCTTTCTGGTTGTTTTCTTCTGGACTTATTTTATTTATTTATTTTTTATTTTACATTTGTAGACCGGGATAGTCCGACTGGATGCATGTCCATTTTCAGCGGAGGCCTGGGGAGAAAAGCTCCAACAGAAACCATAAAAACATGGTACAAATATAATATTGACAAAGATTACATAAGCAAACAAGAAAAAAACAAGTTCCACAGGTTAGAGTTAATCCCTGGTGAAAGTTGGGGGTAAATTAAACCGCAAACTGATTGATAGATTTTACACATTTTAGATGAGTTGGCAAGGCTTGATACAGTGGCATAGCCAGTTTAGTGCCAGATGTTGTTTGAGTCTAATTTTAAATTGACCAAGGGAGGAGAGTAAAGTACTATCAGCTGCCATGCATATCCTTAGACAGCCTGCTTATCTTCACAAACTACTCAGTATGTTATGTGGCATGCTAAAGGCCCAGTAGTACTGGAATATACATTTTTTTTTGGAGTCTTTCCTTGAGGATGTGCCCATGGCATTCTTTTGGCTGCTGCTACTGACCTGTCACTCTATTCATGGTGGTCCAGTTGTGATCAATGCCCACATGTCCTTTTCCTGCTGACTTGCCTTCAGTTTCACTGCCCACTGTGGATACTTTGTGGTATCTGTGACTTAGGTGCAGAAATTGTTTCACTGCCCACAGGGGATACTTCACATTGTGGTGTCTGTGGCTTAGATGCAGTACTTGTTTCACTGCCCACTGCGGATACTTCACACTGTGGTAGCTGTGGCCTAGGTACAGTACTTTGCAGTTTTCTCCACTAAACCTGAGCTGCTACTGTTCAGTCCGATTGATCAGCCTTTCCAAGTCTTTTAGATTCACCTGTACCCCCCCCCCCCAACCCATCCTCAGTCCTGGTAGTTTTTTGACGACCTGTGATTTCAACAAATATTATTCTCAGAGATGTCCTGGTTTTGCTGTTTGGTTAGTTGTAGGAAGGGTCCACTCTGTTTGGGTTATAGGGTATGTTACTGGATGATTTTGGTTTCCTGTGGAACATGGTAATTTGCAGCATTACACATAGCCTGTTACATCATTCATTTCCAAGAGTAAACAAACTGGTATTATAGAAGTACATGATATTGTTGGTGACATTGTACATTATCTGCTGCGTGTTTTAATATGTTATTTCTGTTTTCAGGTTTCAGAGGGAATTTACTCAAGGAGTAAAACCAGACTGGACTATTACAAGGATCGAACACTCAAAACTGCTGGATTAAATTCCTGTTGTCATTAATATAACTTTGAAGAAGAAATGAACTTTCCTTTTAATGGATTTGCATTTGTACGGTATTAAAAGTTTTTTTTTTCCTAAACCTTAAATGGCCATTTTGGTGGTGTCTTGTTTTCTATGGTTTTCTACTGGTATGCAGTATTTCTGTGAAGTTGGTTCATTAAGGAAATGAAGTTATGAAGGTATAATGGTATCCGTGAAGCTTGAAGATCTGTTTGGTTATGGAGACCTTTCACAAAACCCCGTCTCAGAAAAAACATAAATTCCAAACCACAGCACAATGGCATGACCTGCAGTGATTTAGAATGCCTGATGTGAAGCAATGGCAAAAGAGTAGTGAGAACTACAAATCTAGTTTTCATTTTAATATAAGAACCCTTGTGGCCCTCTATTTCTGTTTTTCAGATGGTTACTTTTTTTTTGCTTCCTTCATCAAGCCTGCCCTTTTGTAAGGCTTTTCAGTGCTTTGCATGAGACGAAAGCTACAAAAATTCATTAGCAACTGGGTTTGTACAGTAACACATTGGTTAATGTTGCTTTGTCACAATGCTGCTTGTTTTCAGTGTTAATTTTCCAACTGGGAATGCCTTCTTTGCTTAATCTGCATGTCTTTCTTCTGACTGTGAAAGGGGTTTTCAGTTTTTTTCCTTTATCCCAAAGGCATGTTAGTAAAGTGAATTGGCAGGATTCTAAATTGCTCATTGATGTGCGTGGGTCCTGTGATGGAGTGTTGTCATGTCCAGGATTGGTTATTGGCCTTGCACCCATTGTTTACTGGGATAGGGTTAGCTCCACTGTTACACTGATTGGGATAAAGTAGGTATTGGAGAATGTGAAATGCTATACCTGGTATCCCATCCTGGATTATTTCCCACTTTAAACCCTTTGCTTCCAAGTATAGGCAGTAGCTCCTTTAGGACCTGACTTGGATAAAATGGATGCTGAAGTGGATTGATGTAAGCTTTGGTTAGCCATGGGTGGGCTAATCCAAGCTGGTGATGGTAGTCTTTGGCTGCACTTGGGATGCACATTCAAATGCATGGTGCTGGGGCATAGGAAGTCCTGTCTGCTCACATCAGCAGCAAGGGTCATTTATAAAAGAAACACCTCCGCCAATTCCCTAGAAGTACAAACTGATATCAGGGAGCAGTGTTGTGCTGTTCCTCTGCTGGGGGAAGTGGGAAAACCTGAAAACAGACACTGTCCTCCTGTCCTCGGTAAGTTCATGGCAGTACATAAAGCAGTCAGGCACATTAAAGCTCTCTGTCTATGTGATAGTCTCAGATTTAATAATGTTATGGTGTGTCTGTTCTGTAAAGATTTTGATCAGTGCACTGGTTGCAGCAAATCATCAATCTCTTACACACTTTTGCACCTAATAACTTTGCCTAGGCATTCACAACTACCCACTTAACAATATACAAGTAACACATTTAACCCTTCCCCACTAGAACCTTGGCTTCCACCTTTTTATCTCAAGAAACTCTCTCAAAAGGCCAGAGGCACACAAGTCTGTACACAACTATAGATGATCTGACTCAGATGGTCTTTTCCCCTGATTCCTTAAATGCCAGGGGATATGTGTTCATATCTCATTTGCCATATACTTAACCTCTCTGTCACACAACCAATATCCCTGTATACATGGGGAAAAAATAGTTGTCACTCCCATACCCAATTGCTCCAAGCCAGTGAATATATCAAATTGCTTCCCCTTTTTGCCACATCTGGATAAACTACTCTTAAAGAAGCATGTGCAGTCCATTTGCAGCTTCTGTTTATCAACATAGTATACCTTTATCATACTAAAATGGTTTCATACCCTCACCAATGCAAAGAAAGGTTACCTGACAGAACATTTTTTTTCTTTTAGAATTTATAAAAGCTTCTGTTAATTATGTATTGTTACTTAATTGCTTGTATTATTCAAGTTTTGGAGCATCTACCTTAGACTGGTTAAATAGTTACTTGAACAACACAGCCTGCTCAGTGAAACTCACTACCTACTTGTCTCCAGTTATCCATCCTTGTCCTTTGTCACAGGCTTTGTCTTCTATAGATCTGTGCCTAACTAGAAAACAGTACTTGACAACCTTCAATTTACCCTCTACAATGTGTGCAACCTTGACTGCTCAGTGCAAAAAAACTCCTCCAAAACATTGTCCTGCTTTTTGGGACAAGCTAAAACTAAACCAACTTCCAGTAATACCCACTCTCTATCCTGTAATAACTTGACTATAGAATATGTCTACTCCTTCAGATTTATTTATTTATTTATTTGCATTTGTTTACCGGGATAGTCCATTGGGTCATGGTGAGCCCATTTTCAGTGGCGGCCTAGGGAGAAAAACTCCAAACATAGTATAACTCTTACACAGTACAAATACAGAATCACATGGGGCAAACATTATATATAGCTATAGAATCATATGGGACAAACATTGTAAATGTATTATTAAGCATTATATTATATTTTGAGCAGCAAAGTACAAGTTCAATAAAGCAACATAGATTGTAGGACTAAGAAATGGTGAAATCAGCACAGCATACTACACTAGTCCTTAGAGAGGTAGATCATGGCTCAAAAATAATACCACTGAGCAGTTGGTTCACTGGTGATTGGAAGAGGTTGGTGTGTAATCTATGCTAGATGTAAGATAGTACTATCTAGGTTGTTTGTGTAGGCTGGGTTAAACCTTAAGTGAAGATTCGGAATTGAGATACACAGTGAAGGGTAAGAGCACCTAAAGGTATAGCATTACTTTAGATGATAAATATAGAATAGGAGTCTTTCAGAGTGGGAGAGTACATGGGTGAGGATATACAGAACAAGAGAGGGTGAGGATATACAGAACAAGAGAGGGAAGAGACAGGAATGGGGAGGCAAAGAAAAAAGGGGGGCTCAACTTTTAGGAACTACATCCTTAGTGCAGTTGCATTGCCATAGAGGTGAGGTGTTGTTTCAGGGATATCTTAAAGGGAGGGGCACTGCTGATAGACCTTATTGATTTATGGGAGATTATTCTATAGTTTAGCTACAGTTAAGGAGTAGCACATTTGTTCTGCTGCACAGGTTGGTTTCACTACATTTAAGAATAGGTGGTTATTGGATCGGAGAGCGCTATTTGGATGATATTGTGTCAGTAGAGAAGACCAGGAAGGGCAGCTAGATGGTTCAGAGATGAGCAGTGGTGAGAATAGCTCGTGTTTGTTACAAATTTAGCAATTTTATTGTAGCATGAGGCTAGTTTAGATTTGAGAGAAGCCTGAATATTGGTCAGGAGAGGTGCACAGTACAAAAGAGAGGGTAGTAGGAATGAAGAGGGGTGAGAGAGTTTTGCAGAGTGGTCGAGGAAGTATTTTTGTCTATATAGACAGAGTTTTTGGTGTTTTTTTAATGTTGGTATGAATGTGCAGATCGAATGCCAAGTTTTCATCTATGACAACGCCTAGCAGTTTGGTATGTGGTACAACTTCAATTATTGTGCTGTTTTGGGCTTGGTTGGTGAAAATGGTGACATTTTCTTTGTTTACTGGAGTGGATTTTTTGGGTAGAAAAAGAACAACTTTTGTTTTGTTGGGGTTTAGGGCGAGTTTGTTGTTGGACATCCATATTTCTGTAGTAGTGAGGGTGTCTTGTGTGAGTTGGTGTAGTTCAGATGGTGAATTGGCAGCACAGATGAATGTGGAATCATCTGTGTATTGGATGACAGTACTTTGGGTAAGAGAGGTGTGAAAGTTATTGATAAAGATGCTGAACAAGAGGGGCCCTATTATAGATCCTTAAGTTATCACCATAGATTATGTTCTAAGTATCTCTGCACATCTCAAATGCTAAAGTTAAATTGCATTCAGTCCAAATTGGATGTTGCAAAATCTCTTACCTCCTCACTCCAGAAGGAAGATGCTTCATTGGTATGAGCAGACCCTAGTGTTTCTAGGGTTTGCCTCAAAAACTCCAGAGACCCACAAATTCTTTCCAGTAAAGTAACCCATTTAATTCCACTCTGACATGAAATTGGGAGGGTTTACTGTAAAATATACAGCCTTGTTCACAAAGGCCTATGTAGTGGCAGTACTTTGAGCTAATCTCTGGCTGTTCACAAAGTGAAGTCTATCAATTTTGAGCTTTAGTCAAAAATGCTTCTTTGCTTAAGTAGGCCAACAAGCACCATTTAAAGTACAGACCATGCTTTTTCCATCCTTGTGCCCATGTTGTGAGACTCGCTTCCAAGTGAAACCCCACAAAATCCAAAATTTTAATAACTTTGGACTATAGGTATTACGTTTTCCTCCAGTTTTATGCAACAAATTGTAACACAAATTTATCTAACCATATGTAATGTATTGAAGTATCTTTATGCAACTTCTAGGCCACATCAATTTGAAACAAAGCATAAATTACAAAGTACCCTGAGCCTTTGTCTTGTATGAGAAATCCTAAAATTTGACTTTTCAGATTTGTGTATATTGTGCACATTTTTATGTTTTGAGCCTTTCTGGTACTTTGCACTTACATGCTTGCCCCATCTTTGATTTTGATGGGCTGTAATAGCTAGCATACCTGTCAACTAGCTGTGTAATCAAACCAGTACAAGCACATCACAGTATGGAGTATATCTGTTACAGAGGCCCACAAGGACTACATTTTTAGGAGAGAATTTGCCTTTAGATGACTGAAATAGGCAATGTTTGTACTTGGATTCTTAAAGTCCTAGAAATAGAAACTACAGTTGTGCTAGAACTCACTGTGTCATGCAGCAGCTTACACCAGATACATACATGGAAGCACAATTTTAGGAGGGGGGTGTGTGACTTAGAGGTAAAGACATCAGTATGCTTGTTCCAAAATGTCATTACTTAAGCATAGAACAATTACAACATAACAGCTTGTACAAGGATGGCAAATGCACAAACAGTAGCACTACTAAACCTTAAAGCAAGATGGTACCAGGCACACGTTTTAAGTAAAAATCTTGCTAAACAAACTGTGACATGCCCTCATTCCCAAATGGTCCTCTTGGTTTCCACAAGATAACATCATACAGTGGAGTTTGCTGTGTGCATAATGCTCAGTGTGGTTGAATCCACAAACACTGACCACTACCACCACTACCTTACACACACACACACACACACACACACACACACCTTCAGGTGTTCTTGAATTCTGTCAACATTTCTGACCCCACAATGTGCTTGTGAAAGGGTATCCATTATTATTCACTTCTGTGAGATGCTACTGTCATAAGTATGGCTGATTCTGTTCCTGTCTCCTTTACGCTTCTTCCTGAACGGTATACACATCGCTTTTAAGGGTAATTAATGTACAGCGCTGGAAGTAGGGGCAGACTAGATAAATGAAGTTGCCTTTACCTATCTTCATAGATTGTTTCTCTTGCTCCAGTTAGTTAGTGTTGCTTGTTGCTACCTACAGCATTGCTCCACATTCTCATTTTGGTATAGATATTTCTGCTTTAATCTTTTTCTTAAATAATTGAATATTATTTGGCATTCCAGTTTACAAGGGAACTGATAAGTATCATTTAGTTTAGTTATTCTATTACTGTATTTAAATACGTGTTTATTTTGCAAGTAAAATTGAAAAAGTTTTGTTATCCTCCTCATGATGCGATTACCTGTGAAACAGGCAGTGCCTAATGGTCCTTCCACAGTTAAATTTAAAAGTAGCCAGCAGGTGGCAGTCTATTCAAGCATTACTGCACACAAGTGCAGTGTTTTTTTAAGACCTTACTTTTGTTTTTCTTTTCATTTAGCTAACAAAGTGCAAGCCATGCTTATCATATAGTGCGCCTCTGTATGATTCCCTTTTAGGGAAATTATACATTACTAAGCCCACGAAAAGGCCTCATTTACTGGAGAAATGTATACTATACAACCATTAATCCAACCCAAAACCAAGATAGTTTGAAATATTAAGTGAAGACAGCACTGACTGTATGATTAATAGCATGCAGTTTTCTCATTTTCCATTCAGTTCCATTTGTGGTTTCTATACTGAATGGATTTGCTAGGGATTTAGCAGTTTTCTTTGTGTCTGATAACAGTTACAATGTCTATAAAAACTTTATTGAAAAGATAGTATTGGATTTTTTTAAGCGACTAGTAACATTTGTTTACATCTGCCTTTCAGTATGAGTGTTTCTGTAGAGCTGCTCAGCAAAATCTTCGCATAGACTGTTAATTTTTGAAAACATTTGTATTAAAGCAAACTCTAGCAAAAGTCGATAACCACCCCACCCCCACATACTCCACCTTTCTAATACCTGGTAACACTAACCTGCCCCTTCACCTAACCCCAACCTTACACCTGACCCTTAGAAGAACCGTTCTCTTACAACTACCACTGCATGCAGTATCTCTAGCACAAAACACATACAGCACCAAAAAACACACACACATCCCACCTATCACCTAACTTAATCTGTACCCTAACCATAAAAATCAGATAGACACACACAAAACTCTTCTACACTATCCCCTTATGTCACCCTAACCCACTCACAAACTTTTACTCTTCCAATATCCATGCCCACTCTTAGCTTCAAACCCATGCATTTGAAATTATGCTTGTTCAATATTCAGTGCACACACAAGCAAACATTCAACATTCTGAATGTGTGATCTTTTAAATGGAACTGTGATGCAATTTGTTTGACTGTCCTGGAGAAACCATTACTGAGTTTCTGTATTGGCATTTGTCTCAATAGACATTTAATGTTTGTTTTAGAGTGTAAATATATTGATATGCACTCAATGATTCTCTAATGAGGACAGAAAGATGGTTATATTCTGAGCTGTAGGTCATGCAACACATATAGGAGTATGGAAGGTTTCATTTTCTCCATGGAAAGCTTCATATACTACAGATATAATGACAGTGTATCCCCTCTGTACTCTTGTCTTGCCCTTGCTGGAACTGTGAGACTATATTATGGGCAATAGTGCTTTATACTGCTGGGAGTTTTTTATAAAGCACATTGTTATTTTTCTTCTTTTCACAGATCCAACTAAAAGTATTATGAGACTTAGCTGGGTTTATATTATATACCTACTGTAGAGCTAGGGTTTCAATCAGAATGTGGTAGGGTATAGTCTCCTAACTGAAGCGAAGTTGCCTGGCAGTTAGCATAGAGGGCTGAAGTACTGAGATGTTAATAGATCCATATGTAAGTACTAGGCTTGCTGCCCTTATGGGCCATTTTAAGCCTAGATAATTTCCCTTTTTGTGCTCAAACTATCCTACACCATTTTGATAATAGATTGATATGAGGGGACCCATGCATGAGATTAAAGCATTTAGTGGATCCCTCTGTCCGTTAGTAGCACAGAGAGCAGTTGTGAGTAAATTTTCTGTTTCCCATACATAGAGCTAAGTTGCACTTGAATATGGACATGGATGAACTTTGTTTTATGTGGATAGGGAGTCTGTTTCAGAGCGTCACTATCCTCTGCGAGATATATCTGTTCCTCCAAACCATTCTGTTGATGTTGCAAAAGAAGTTTAGATCCTTAGACAAAGTGTTTCTGATGTCATTTGACTTGCTGATGTCACTAGATCCATCAGTAATGGGTTGGAGGATGCCTTGTATGCCAGACACAGGTCATCTTAGTAGTCTGCAGGATACTGAGGACTTTGAGTCAGTACATGTTGGACTTATTTAGGCCTTGTATTCTTTTAGTAAGGTATCTCTTTAGGCATTCCAGTTGTTTCATGTGTCTGGACAGAAGTTAAAGGGGTCATTTTATTCCATCATTGGTCTAATGAGAACTGAGTAAAGGGGGACGATGACATCCTTATATCTAGACACAATTTCTTTGTTTATAAACTGTGCTTAGTTTCACAGGTAAGCACTAGGCTAGGGGTGTAATATAGAAAGACTTCCTTACAACAGGGGACACAGTTGGTCAAAAGTTGTCATTGTTCACATAAGTTCCTAAATCCCAACAACTGGGTCAACTCTTGGGGGCGTATAGTCAGTGTGGTAGTTTTGTGTGGTAGATGACTTCCCAAACAATACAGTAATGCATCTTTTAGCATTTAATTTTAGTCCATGATTTTGGCACCAGTTATTTACTTGGGATAAATCTTCCTGCAGGATGGCAAAGTCCTTTGGGATTTAATGGATGCTCCTAGCTTGCAGTCATCTGCAAATTTTGTCAGCTAAAGCCCTTCGGTACTGGCTTTTGCTTCAGAAAAGAAGATGCTTAGTTAATGAGCTGCATCCTGTGCCTAGGGTACATGGTTTGATTTCTTCCACTTCTCTTTGCCTACTGTGTGACTCAGAGCAAGTCACTAAACTAGACAGTGCTCCACCAGCCACCCACAAAAAACGGACAGTTGCGCCCAGTGGTCTTATGTGGTCAACAAACAGATAAAATAAAAAGTAACCCTGTGTCATAATGATAAATTAAATCTAGACAGCTGTGTGTGTAAACAGTTCACATTTTTCAATCCTTTAATTTTATTGATGAAATTCTGTCTTGTAGTTTTTCCAAGATTTCAATAGATATCTTGATGAGTATCATAAGCCTTAATCTATACACCATTAAAGGGTTCACCGGTGAAATGCAGCAAGTAGTGGAAAGAAGAAAAATCACACTTTCTCTGCTTTTGATATTTATATCTGCTAATTATCATTATAACAGTAGATTTAAGGTCGGTTTTCATCCAGTTCAACTGTGGGTTGTCAGATCTGGCTGCATCTGACCCTCAGAACCAATCTCGAAGCTTTTCTGTTCCAGGCCTCTCCTACCCATAATTCCATGGTCTCCATCCTACTACTGCGGATCTTTTTTGCCACCTGAAGTGTTCGGCTGTGCATTTAAGGTCTCCTTTTCTGTGTATCCTTTGTGATTATTGCTAATAGAAAAAATACCAACTCCACCCTTATTGATGGAGTTTTGCTCTCTTTAGTTTAGGAAATAGCTGTAGTGTTTTCTTGGGTAGCTTAAGTATTTAGATAATTAAGTGTGCTTTTTTTAAGAGAGTGTTCTAGAAGTATTTATAATAGTATTTATAATAGTGTTTATTAGCAGTGTTTAGTATCATTGTACTTGGGGTTAGACTTTATTTACCAGTTTAGGTAGCCATATTTCTGATCATCATTTTATATCTGCCGGAGCCAGTAGTTCTGTTTAGTTCACTAACTGTTTCCCTTCTTCTTTTGGGATTGATGAGTTTGGAGCCAAAGCTTTGGTGTATAGATGCTTGGTGAGAGGGTTCGACCCTGAAGTTGTTACAGCCTTCTCTTCCCCTTGGGGCTTCGGCACTAGATAGCTTCACAATTAGATCAGTCGTGGGTTTGAGACCCATTGTTTCTGAGCTTTCCAGGTCAGGAGGGAGCCTACAGAGCCAGTTTCTTCTTCGGCCTTTGAGGCTTTCCATCTGGTTCTGTCAATGCCGAGGAAAATGTGCTTCCTTCAAGGTTGGCACCATCTAAACCCTAGCTTGGATCAGTTTCTGTTTCTCACCCTTCCACAGGCTTCCCAGTTTTCTAGTTATGTTAGCTGCCAGTCTGATTCTGAACCCTCTGATATTTCCCCTCAGGAAGTTCATTGAAAACAGGCATGCAAATGGAAGCACCTTGACTGTTCACTGGAGTCTATCACAGAAGACACGAATTTGGATGAGGGTGAAGACTCCCCAAGAACCCTCTCTTAGGATGTCACATTTGGCAAAATAATGTAATTATTGAAACAGAGAGGGAGATGGTCACAGTTAGTCCTTCTCTGGATGAATCTGTGTTCCTGGAGGCCTTTCCGTCTGACTCATCTTCCTCCTGGGTGGTATCTTCCCATAGATCCACTTATTGATCTGAAGGCTCAGTGGGCATGGAAGAACCTTGATGTGGTGGAGCCTATTCTTAGGAAACCAGACAAAATTCTCTCCACCACCACAGACAGGAAACATTGGAGCAAGCGTCCTCTGGTAGATATGATTGTTATAGTTGCAGCCACAAAAAAGGAACTATCGGAGAGTTCCTCTGTCCATCACTCTTATCTAGGGTGATGGACTGGTTTGGGAAACGTACCTGCACTTCAGTGACCTTTGTTCTCAGGGTGCTGAGTTATCTCAGTTCTCATGGCTTCCACAATTCTTATGCTTCCTCTTGCCAGATACTTTGAGGGTCCTCCAATGGACTTTAGTGCCACTGTGGTCTCAAAGAACCCATTCACTCAACACCAAGGTAAAATTAACTTAGATCTGCAGACAGCATGTATTTTAGTGGATAGCATTTCCTTCAGTGATAAATGGGAGACCATGCCATACATGGTCCCCAGTTACAATTGTGACAACAGATACTTCCCTTCTGGGGTGGGGGCATTTTGAAGGGAGGATGATTTAGGGCACATGGTCAGCCATAGAGGTCAATCCTCACATCAGTGTTTCGGAGATGAGGGTAGTTCTAGTATTGTAGGCCTTTCAAGATTGGCTTCCCAGAGGTGTGATTGAAGTACAGGCAGGCAACATATCAGTGGTCTGGTACAAACAAGGAAACCAGTTCTTATCATGTATGCCATAAAACCATGACAGCCTGGCAATGGGCAATGTCTTTACAATGCTTTTTGGTAGCTATGCATATCTCAAGGTCATCCCGTGTTGTAGTGGACAAATTGAGAGGGCCTATACTAATGCCTCACAAGTTATCCCTCAATCCAACAGTGATGAATCTGATCTTCAGTTGCTGGGGCTAGCCTTACTGCAATCTTTTTCCATCTCATCTATACCACAGGTACAGCAGCTACTTTGCCCTGATCCCTCCACTGGGACAGCCACTGTGGGATGCGCTCGTCCACAAATGGACCCGGGTCACTTCTGTGCCTTTCCCCCATTACCTCTAATTAACACATTTATACAGAAAACCAGACTGTTCAAGGCCAAAGTAATCCTCATTGCTCCTTTTTGGCCTTGGTAGACATGGTTTCCATTCCTGGGGCCTCTTCAAGTAAATCTCCATGGAAACTGAATCAATACCCAGATATTTTGTTTCACCCATCCAGACTAATTCCCCCCAGGTAAAAAAGCCATTAAGTTAACTGCTTGGATGTTCATCGTGCATACAGCTGCAGTCATAACAGATGGGTTATCCTGCTGTCAGGCGGGTCCTCGGTCGGCCAAATTCCAAAGTCTAGGTCCGGCGTCGGTTGTTGTCGCTTCTTCCCTGACGTCGGTGCGGCAGGGGTATAAAAGAACCAGCTGACGCCATCTTCTTCAGTCTTTTTTGCCGCGTGGTGCCCGAAGCAGAAGCAGTTCGCAAGTGCCGGTCGGCCAGCTCCTGAGATTTACGAAAATATTTCAGCCGAAGTCTTCTTGAAAGCTAAGTACCCCATTGGGGAAACTTTTCTTACCTCAGACCGATGTCAGACAAAGTTAATAATTGCATTTCATGTGGGAAGCAAATACCGCATAAGGATTTCCACTCTTTCTGTATTCCTTGCTTAGGCCCAGACCATGACGTCTCGGCTTGCCGTTTTTGTGCTAGATTCAACAAACGCACTATTAAGCATCGGACGAAGTTTGCCTATCACTATTTTGGTAAAAAATCTAATTATATTATGTCATCGGATACTCCGACTCCAGTTTTGAGTAAAAGACGCAAAGATAAGGACCGACAGACGAGGTCCACGACTTCTACTGACACCACGCTAAGGCTGACTACCGGCTCTCCGGTTCTCAGCGAGGCGCCTACGCAGCCCCTGAGTACCGATGACACTTCATTACCGGTGTCTTCTGTGCCCGAGGTCGCAGGCTCCTCGGCCCCCATTCCGACTACAGATACCGATGCCACTTTTGGCGGGGAATCCCAGAGTTTAGACAGGCCTGCCATTTCTCAAGGTGTCTTCAGGCCTTCCTCCTTCTCTATTAAGGCTTTCACAAAATCTAAAGCAGCCATGAAAACTAAAAAACAAGGACCTCAGACCCCCTCTCAAGGCCCCATGCATAAAAAACAGATGCTCAAAATGGCTGAGGATTTGATTACTCTTATCAGGGGTTCACAACCCCCCTCGGACAAAAGGCCCAGATTAGAGGAAGACTACCCTTCCTCAGATCAAGCCTCTATTACCTCTGAACAATCTGAGGACCAGGAATATACATATTCTCCTTTTGAAGACTCTGATGCAGAGGAGTCTATTCCCTTGGTCTCCCCCCCGAGGACTACTCTTTTGGGGAAACCCTACATACTTTGAGGGAACACTTTCACTGGGAAGGCCAAGATTACTCAGATTCCAAGAAAAGGCTCAGGGATTTTCTCTTGCTCCCCCAGCATAGGCCTCTGGCTATCCCTCCTGTCTTAGAAATATTAGATGATGTGTACACAGAAGCCAGCCTCAACCCAGATTCTTTACCTCCAGCTCCTGTTAAACCAGACAGGTATTACCGGGTTCCTGATTCACACCAGTTCCTATACAAAAGCTATACTGCTGACCCAGAAACTATTTTACAGGGTCCCAAGGGAATTAAGGCCTCTACTGCTAAAAACCCATTACCTTCAGAGAGATTCCAGAGCTTTAGAAAGGTGGGGGAAAAAGGTGTATACCTCGGCCACTTTAACCATGAGGGCATTAAACTGTCAGTTCCATATGTTAAAGTATCAACAGTTTTTATTATCTGAGTTGAAAAGCAAAATGACACAACCTGAGCAACCAGATTTAAAAGAGTTGCAGGATTTGTTGCATAGTGCAGAGCAAGTGGGTAAACATACCTTGCAGTGTGGTTTTGATGCTTTAGAGGCCTCATGTAGAGCTGCTGTTATAGGGTCTGTCATATGTAGACATGCTTGGCTCAAAGAACAGGCCTTACCAGATCATGTCAAAGCTAAATTACTAGATGCATCTCTTCAAAAAGATGTATTGTTTGGTGTTAAAGCTACCTGCCAAGCAAAGCTTTAATGGCAGCACCTTTAGGCGGAAAACTGGCATTATTCTCAAAAAAATTGGCATATTGTCACAAAAGACAAATGGATCCCGGACATTATAGACAAGAGGCTACAGATTCCACTTTCACACCCTTCCAAAAATGAGAGGCATGCCAAACCTGCCACAAAATCAAAGGGCAGAGGCACAAAAACAAATTTCAGCTCTCATGGACATGAAAGCTATTCAAGAGGTGCCTGCAAAAGAACAAGGTCAAGGGTTTTATTCCAGACTATTCCTGGTACCAAGGAAAGACAAAGATTTGGAGACCTGTTTTAGATCTATCCATCCTAAACACATATTTACAGGTACCAAAATTCAAGATGCTCACATTACAGCAGCTTCTTCCCGTGCTGGGCAAGGAGACTTGGCTGGTAACATTGGACCTCAAGGAGGCATACCTGCATGTCCCTATCAGACAAGATTGCAGAA
Organism: Protopterus annectens; assembly: GCF_019279795.1. NCBI lineage: Eukaryota > Metazoa > Chordata > Ceratodontiformes > Protopteridae > Protopterus > Protopterus annectens. The sequence goes on from NC_056728.1 coordinate 137,471,061, forward strand.
GATACCTCAGATTTCTTGCAGGTTCAACCCATTATCAATTCTCTGCATTGCCCTTTGGCTTATCTACTGCACCCAGAGTGTTTACGAAATGCCTGGCATCAGTAATTGCCTTCTGCAGACTTCAAGGAATACAAATATACCCATATCTGGACGACTGCCTGATCCAAGCGGACAGCAAGGACATACTTCTGAAACACCTGGTGTTTGTAATAAGACTGTTGAACTTTCTGGGATACACAGTCAACAAAACGAAATCAAAACAAATACCCTCTCAAACAATAATTTTCCTGGGTGCCAGCTTGAATACAAACACCCAGATGGCCTACCTCACGCCAGACAAACAAGGGCAACTATCTCAATACTTCAGCAAAATGGCAACCTTCACCAGGCTGACTGCAAGGAAAGTCCTGCAGGCTCTGGGATTCATGGCATCTTGCATCCTGCTGATCCCATGTTCAAAGCTGCATATGAGGAAGCTTCAATGGTACCTAAAAAAACTTATGGTCTCAACACAGCCACAGTTTGGAAACAATTATACCACTCATGCCATGTCTTCAAAAGGAATTTCTGTGGTGGGCTCAAGCATGCCAAAGAAACAAAGGTCTCCCTTTCTGCATACCTCAAGCAAATCAGATCATCACAACAGACGCCTTGGACTACGCCTGGGGACACACATGAAAGATCGGTGCATTCAGGGAAAATGGTCCCAAAAAGAGAAGCACCTACACATCAACCAAAAGGAAATGTTAGCAGTGCAAAATGCTACTATGGCCTTCAAAGCCCTACTGCATCCAGGCCAGCTATTGATAAGGACAGACAACACCACAGTGATGTGGTACATAAACAAACAGGGGGGGAACTCATTCATACCCCCTGTGCAGACTAGCCATGACCCTTTGGAACACAGCTCTGGAATTGCAAATCCAACTTCAGGCACAATTCCTGCCAGGGAAGGAAAACACACTGGCAGACAGCCTAAGCAGAAATATGACAGATCCACACGAATGGAAGTTGAATCCTCAAGTTTTCGCAAAGATAACTCAGGCATGGGGACAGCCAGACATAGATCTCTTTGCTACCCACAGAAATTACCAACTGAAAAATTTTGCACAAGGACCTATCATCCACAGGCCTGGAAAGTGGATGCACTTTTCTTCAATTGGACAACATTGACGGTCTATGCCTTTCCACCTCTCCCTCTGCTGCCCAAAGTTCTGTTAAAGGCCAGAGCAGAGAGGCCGAAAATGATTCTCATTGCTCCAGACTGACCAAGACAACACTGGTATCCACTCCTGAAGAGCCTGACGCATTCCCCACCATGGATCCTACCTCTAGTGCCTCTTCTGTTGTACCAGCACAACTTCAAAACTCTTCACAGCCAGTTTAAAACCCTAAATCTAGCCGCATGGAGAATCCTTTGATTTCACAACAGACCCTCCTCTCCAAGGAGGTGCAGGATGTCATCTTGGAGGCCAGAAGACCTTCTACTAGAAAAGCCTACTCCGCCAAATGGAAGCAGTTTTGTGCTTGGAATCAGAAAAAGGGCCAGAATCCCTGGGCAATAAATATACCTCAAATATTACAGTACCTAGCTGAGATGTTAAACAGTGGACTTTCCTTCTCCTCCATCAAAATCCATGCTTCAGCCATTTCTGCACAATACAACACGGATCCTCCTTTATTCTCTCATCCTCTCTTAAGACAGTTCCTCAGAGGGGCTAAGAATATAAAACCCCCAAGGAAACCACCAGTCCCTGCTTGGAACCTCAACTTCATATTGGAAAAACTGACCCTTCCTCCATTTGAGCCAGCTGCTTCAACAGAACTACAATATTTGTCATGGAAAACAGCCTTCCTTCTGGCTATCACCTCAGCACACAGGGTTTCGGAACTACAGGCCCTCATGGCTGTGCAACCTTTCATCATTTTCCATCAGGACAGAGTTTCCTTACGAACCAACCCTATCTTTATGCCAAAGGTAGTATCCAGTGTAGCCTTGAATCAGACTATCCACTTACCTACCTTTTACCCTAACCCACAAAACAAAGGGGAAAGACTACTGCATTCCTTGGACATTCACAGGCAACTATGTTATTATCTGGACAGGACAAAGCCATTCAGGAAATCCGAGCAACTCTTTGTGTCCTATGCTACAGGTGCTCAAGGAAAGGCTATCTCCAAACAGATAATCTCAAAATGGATAGCCCACTGCATATGCTTTTGTTACTCATTTCATGGAAAAGCTGTGCCTTCAAGCATCAGGTCCCACTCCACAAGGACCACAGCTACCTCTGCAGCTTTCCTCAGGGGGCTCCCTACCCAAGGACATTTTGGAAGCAGCCACTTGGAGTTCAGTGCACACTTTCTCCAAACACTATCACCTTCCACTTTACTCAAAATCTAGAGCGGGATTTGCCACAGCTGTCTTGCAGGGCATCCTGGCTCCTCCTAGTTCCATTTAGTGCCTGCCACCCCTACTTAGCTTTGGGATTCTACCCATCTGTTATGACTGCAGCTGTATGCACGATGAGCATAGTACAGATGTTCGTTGTGCATACAGCTGCAGTCATAACAGATGGGTTCTCCTGCCATCAGGCGGGTCCTCGGTCGGCCGAATTCCAAAGTCTAGGTCCGGCGTCGGTTGTTGTCGCTTCTTCCCTGACATCAGTGCGCCAGGGGTATAAAAGAACCAGCCAACGCCATTTTCTTCAGTCTTTCTTGCCGTGCGGTGCCCGAAGCAGAAGCAGTTCGCAAGTGCTGGTCGGCCAGCTCCTGAAATTACGAAAATTTTGCAACCAAAGTCTTCTTGAAAGCTAAGTACCCGTTAGAAACTTTTCTTGCCTCAGACCGATGTCAGACAAAGTTAATAATTGTATTTCATGTGGGAAGCAAATACCGCATAAGGATTCCATTCCCTCTGTATTTCTTGTTTAGGCCCAAACCACGACGTCTCGGTCTGTCGCTTTTGTGCTACATTCAACAAACGCACCATTAAGCGTCGGGCGGAGTTCGCCCAGCATTATTTTGGCAAAAAATGTAACTATATTATGTCGTCGGATACTCCGACTCCAGTTTTGTCCAAAAAAACGCAAAGATAAGGACCGACACACTAGGTCCACGGCCTCTACCGACACCACGCCAAAGCCGACTACACGTGGTCCGGTTCTCAGCGAGGTGCCTACGCAGCCCCTGACTACCGACGACACTACATTGGTGGTGTCTCCTGTGCCCGAGGTCGCAGGCTCCTCGGCCCTCACCCCGACTACAGATACTGAAGCCACTCTTGGCGGTGAATCTCAAAATGTGGACAGGTCTACCTCCTCTCAAGGTGTCTTCAGACCTTCCTCTTCTTTTTCCATCAAGGCTTTCACTAAGTCTAAAGCAGCCATGCATTCTAAGAGACAAGCTACACAGGGCCCATCTCCAGGCCCCATGCCTAAAAAACAGATGCTTAAGATGGCTGAGGATCTAATTACTCTTATCAGGGGTTCTCAACCCCCCCGGACAAAAGGCTCAGAGTGGAGGAAGAATCCCCCTCTTCTGATCAGGGCTCCATTATATCAGAGCACTCTGATGAACAGGAACATTCTTACTTCCCTTTTGAAGACTCTGATGCAGATGAGTCCATTCCCTCTGTATCCCCCCCAGAGGATTACTCATTTGGGGAAACTTTGCATACCTTAAGGGAACACTTCCAGTGGGAAGGACAAGATTATTCAGATTCCAAGAAAAGGCTTAGGGAATATCTCTTGCTACCTCAGCACAGGCCTCTAGCTATACCTCCTGTCTTGGACATACTAGATGATGTGTACTCGGAGGCCTGCCTTTACCCGGATTCAATACCTCCAGCTACAGTCAAGCCTGACAGGTACTACAGGGTTTTTGACTCGCACCAATTTCTATACAAAAGCCATGCTGCTGACCCAGAAACTATCTCACAGGGCCCCAAGGGAATTAAGGCCTCCACTGCTAAAAATCCATTACCTTCCGAGAGAGATTCCAGATCCTTAGAAAGGTGGGGAAAAAAGGTATATACCTCGGCCACCTTAACCATGAGGGCATTAAACTGTCAGTTCCATATGTTAAAGTACCAACAGTTCAGTTTTTGCTATCACAATTGAGAAGTAAAATGTCACAACCTGAACAACCAGACTTGAAGGAGTTGCAGGATTTGATGCATAGTGCAGAACAAGTGGGTAAACATACCTTACAATGTGGTTTTGATGCTCTAGAGGCCTCATGTAGAGCTGCTGTTACAGGATCAGTCATACGTAGACATGCCTGGCTCAAGGAACAAACCTTACCAGATCATGTCAAAGCTAAATTACTAGATGCCCCTCTACAAAAGGATGTATTATTTGGTGCTAATGCTGAGGAGGTATTAAGGAAAATGGAGGAAAAGGCTAAAGCAATGCAAACAGTGAAAGAATTTCTACAGGTACAACCCCCACGTTTCAGTAGAAATTGGCCTTCCAAAAATTAGTCCTTTCCAGCCATGGACAGACCCCAAGAGGTAGATACAGGCGCCCGAGGGGCAGAGGGCAATCCCAAGGATCGTTTAGAGGCAGACAGTGGCAAGCTCCTACACAAAGAGGTGGTGAGGATAACTCGCAACCATTCGGAAAGCAAGCCCAATGACTTTCCCCTTTGCATGCCACGCAAGACTCAAATGGCAGCACCCTTAGGTGGAAAACTGGCATTATTTTCAAAGAATTGGCATATTGTCACAAAAGACAAATGGATCCTGGACATTATAAACAGAGGCTACAGATTCCATGTTCACACCCTTCCAAAAATGAGAGGCATGCCAAACCTGCCACACAATCAAAGGGCAGAGGCACAAAGACAAATTTCAGATCTCATAGACATGAAAGCTATTCAAGAGGTACCTACGCACGAACATGGTCAAGGTTTTTATTCCAAACTATTCCTGGTACCAAGGAAGGGAAAAGATTGGAGACCTATTTTGGACCTATCCATCCTAAACACATTTCTACTCGTACCAAAATTCAAGATGCTCACTCTACAGCAGCTTCTTCCCATGCTGGGCAAGGAGTCTTGGCTGGTAACATTGGACCTCAAGGAGGCATACCTGCATGTCCCAATCAGACAAAATTGCAGAAGATACCTCAGATTTCTTACAGGTTCAACCCATTATCAATTCTCTGCATTGCCCTTTGACTTATCTACTGCATCCAGAGTATTCACAAAATGCCTGGCATCAGTAATTTCCTACTGCAGACTTCAAGGGATACAAATATACCCCTATTTGGACGACTGCCTGATCCAAGCGGACAGCAAGCACATTCTTCTGAAACATCTGGCTTATGTAATAATGTTGTTGAATTCTCTGGGATACACAGTCAACAAAAAGAAATCAAGGCTAATACCCTCTCGGAAAATAATTTTCCTGGGTGCCAACTTGGACACAAACACCCAGATGGCCTACCTCACGCCAGAGAAGCAGGGGCAACTAACTCAATACTTCAGAACACTAGCAAATTGCACCAGGCTGACTGCAAGGAAAATCCTGCAGGCTCTGGGATTCATGGCATCTTGCATCTTACTAATCCTATGTGCAAAGCTGCATATGAGGAAACTTCAATGGTACCTGAAAAACCTATGGTCTCAACACAGCCACAGTATGGAAACAATAATACCACTAATTCCATGTCTTCAAAAGGAATTTCTGTGGGCTCAAGCATGCCAAACAAACACAGGTCTCCCATTCAGCAAGCCTCAAGCAAATCAAGTCATCACAACAGACGCCTCGGACTACGCCTGGGGGGCGCACATGACAGATCGGTGCATTCAGGGCAAATGGTCCCAAAAAGAAAAGCACCTACACATCAATCAAAAGTAAATGCTAGTAGTAATAAATGCTATTATAGCTTTCAAAGACCTTCTGCAACCAGGTCAACTATTGCTAAGGACGGACAACACCACAGTAATGTGGTACATAAACAGGGAGGAACCCATTCATACCCCCTATGCAGACTGGCCATGTCACTTTGGAACATGGCCCTGGACTTACAAATCGAACTACAAGCACAGTACTTGCCAGGCAAGGAAAACACGCTGGCGGACAACCTAAGCAGAAATATGACAGATCCCCACGAATGGAAGTTGCATCTTTAAGTTTTTAGAGAGATAATTCAAGCATGGGGAAGGCCAGACATAGATCTCTTTGCCTCCCACAAGAATCACCAATTGACAAAATTCTGCTCAAGGATTTTTCATCCAAAAGCCTGGAGAGTGGACGCTCTCTTTCAGTTGGACATCAATGACAGTTTATGCCTTCCCACCTCTTCCTCTGCTGCCAGATGTTCTATTAAAAACCAGAGCAGACAGACCAAAGATGATTCTCATTGCTCCTGACTGGCCAAGACAACACTGGTACCCACTCCTGAGGAGCCTGACGCATTCCCCACCATGGACCCTACCTCTAATGCCTCTTCTTCTGACTCAGCACAGCTTCAAAACTCTTCAGTCAGCTAAAAACACTCAATCTAGCCACATGGAAGATTCCTTAGCATCACAACAGACCCTACTCTCCAAGGAGGTGCAGGATGTCATTTTGGAGGCCAGAAGGCCGTCTACTAGAAAAGCTTACTCCGCAAAATGGAAATGGTTTTGTGCCTGGAATGAGAAAAAGGGCCAGGATCCTGGAAAATTGAATTTACCTCAAATATTACAGTATCTAGCTGAGCTGCTAAGCAGTGGACTTTCTTTCTCCTCCATCAAAATCCATGCCTCAGCCATTTCTGCAGAATACAACACTGATCCATCCTTATTCTCTCACCCCTTCTTAAGACAGTTCCTCAGAGGGGCTAAGAATCTAAAACCCCAAGGAAACAACCAATACCTGCTTGGGATCTCAATTTCATTCTAGAAAAGCTGACCTTGCCTCCTTTTGAGCCAGCTGCCTCATCAGATTTGCAATATTTGTCCTGGAAAACAGCTTTCCTTCTGGCTATTACCTCAGCTCGTAGGGTATCGGAACTACAAGCTCTCATGGCTGTGCAGCCTTTCATCAGGACAGAGTTTCCTTACGAACCAACCCGTCCTTTATGCCAAAAGTGGTATCCAGGGTAGCTTTGAATCAGGCTATACACTTACCTACCTTTTATCCTAATCCTCAAATCATAGGGGAGAGATTACTACATTCCTTGGACCTCCACAGACAACTGCGTTATTATTTGGACAGAACAAAGCCTTTCAGAAAATCAGAACAGCTCTTTGTGTCCTATGCTATAGGAGCTCAAGGAAAGCCAATTTCCAAACAGACTATCTCAAAATGGATAGCCCACTGCATACGCATTTGCTATTCTTTTCATGGCAAAACTGTACCTACAGGCATCAGATCTCACTCCACAAGGGCCACGGCTACTTCTGCAGCTTTTCTCAGAGGAGTTCCTACCAAAGATATTTTGGAAGCAGCCACTTGGAGTTCTGTGCATACCTTCTCCAAGCACTACCACCTTCCATTATACTCCAAATCTAGAGCGGGCTTTGCCACTGCAGTCTTGCAGGGCATTCTGGCTCCTCCTAGTTCCACCTAGTGCCTACCACCCCTTTCTTAGCTTTGGGATTCTACCCATCTGTTATGACTGCAGCTGTATGCACGATGAACATAGTACAGTTTTGTACCTACCATAAATGTAGATGTTTGAGTGCTAATACAGCTTCAGTCCAGGTTTCTCCCTCCTTCCCCTCTTGGGACAGGCCTGTTGGCTAACACCTCCTCATGCAACCTGATTGGGGTATTCATTCTTGATGTATTTGCTTGCACTACTGTATTTTGATTATATTGCATTGCTTTATCACACAAATTTATGTATTGCCTTCCTTCTGGGGCACCTGACATCTTCCTTCTGGGGGCACCTGACATCTGGGGCAAGAAAAACTGAAGAAGATGGCGTCGGCTGGTTCTTTTATACCCGTGCCGCACTGACGTCAGGGAAGAAGCGACTACAACCGATGCCGGACCTAGACTTTGGAATTCGGCCGACCTAGGACCCGCCTGACGGCAGGATAACCCATCTGTTATGACTGCAGCTGTATGAGCACTCGAACATCTACATTTATGGTAGGTACAAAACTGTACTTCCCTCCAATTCTAACAGTAGCCAGAGATGCCTTGTTTTCCCTCTCAGTGCTTCAGATGTTATCCACCTCTAAAAACATGCCAAAACCATAGCAATGTTTTCTATTTGCACTTTATTCCATTGTCTCAACTCCTTTTCAGCAACTATTCCATCCATTTTAGAGTTTTTATCGCATCTTTTTCACGATGGATCCAGCTACTTCACTATCAAAGTACAGCTGGCAGCCATTTCTAGTTTTCATATAGTCCAGAACAACTTTTCTATTGGCTCATTGAGGATTTCTGTTTTCCACGGTTCCCAATCAGAGACCCAGTTCCTCATTGGTCATTACTATCATGTTACAAGCATCGACTCCACCACCATTTCAGCCAATGGCTGAAGTGGACTTGAAGGTTCTTTTTCGGAAAACATATTTTCAGGTGGCTGTCACTTTAGCTAAGCATATGTTAGTGTGTGTCTAAATCATATCATTGAAGGTTCAACTCTGCAAACCTCCATTCGTCGAACTGAAAACAGCAAACGTTCACTTAAGCAAATGTTCACATCCGAGAATAATTTAAACTGGGAATAAAATTAGATGACCAACATTGTGACCATCACACACACAGCAGTATATCAAACCTACGCAGGTGAGGGTCCACACCCCCTCACCCTTCCTACCTATGTATACCAACTCCGAGATCACACTACAGTGGGAAAAAGGCAGTTTTTTTGTGGCATTCTCTAAACAAAAATTGGGCAAAGTAAGTCGCTAAGGTTACTTTGTCTAAATAGTTATCTTTTTGTATTACCTTTGTGTACAGTAAAAAGGGCTTACCTTTCAGTCTAAATCAAAAGGTCATTCCACAAGAGCTATGGCCATATCTACTGCTTTTGTTAGCATACTTCCTATTGATAATATCTGCGCAGTTGCTACTTGGCCAACAATTCTTACTTTTGTGTCACATTGTAAGCTGGATGAACAATCTAGATCTTGCTTATCTTTTAACTCCTCATTCTTTGAAATGTCCTTCCTTGATACCACATGAGATAACATATTTGAGAATCTGTCCCACAGGTGAATCAGTTAAAAATAGACAACACTGGATAAGAAAGTTATGTACTAGTGGTATAACATTATATTTTATATCTGTGAATCACAGCATTTTATTCCGACTTGTTTAATGTCATACATTTGTATTTTAATGCATTCATTCATATTTATGAGCACTGCCAGATTTCCATTGGTTATTTCAAACCAAGGTCAGCATATATATATGGTTGTTTGTTGTGTTAGTTCTTGTCTGATGAAGTCTGATCTAAGTGACGAAAAACGTATTATTTGTTTAACGTTTAACGTATAATAAAGCTGGTATTGGAATTTTAGTTGTCCGGTGCAGTTCATCCTCTTAACAGTGCACTTTTCGTTTACTAGTTTGTTATTGCACTGCGCTTCATACTTTGTTTAAAAGTTATGTACGTAACATAATAGATGATCTGAAGTAGGGAAGATTTTGTCAGGGTCAGCATCCCAGGGATGGATCCTCCGTTGATCCAACCCGGGCATGGTATCCAGCTGCCCTATGCCCCCGCTCTCCTAGCTCCCTCCCTCACCCATAATGCCCTGCTATCTACATGACTCCAGATCTAGTTTGCTTCGCTCAGCTCAGACCAGCTAAGTAAGTGTTTTTAAGTATAAGCTGCGTTTTTGTTTTATTTTATAACAACTATTTCTGCTTAAAAGTGTTTTAGGTCTCCCCTGTCCCTATATATTTTTGTATAAGTTGGGTTTTATTTTGTGTACCCTCCTCTTGTGTACCCTGTGTGTGAGGTGTTTTTCTTTTGTGCGTTTTCCTTGGTGTTTGTTGCGTTTTTTTTTTAAAAAAAAAAAAAAAAAAAAAAAAGAGGCCCTGCAATCTTTCAAATGGCGCGCTTGGGCTTCATCAGCCCCCTGCTGATACACACTGACGCGCCCTGCAGATGGCCACACTGACATGGTACTTCTGGCCTTTCTGGGTGTGCCAGTTCAACCCCAGGGCATTGAAGGAGCCGAGGTCTAAGCTGGTCTTGGCGGGTCTCTACTGTGCTCAAGCCAGGTCTCACTTCCATTGGTAGTGACTGCTTCTGCGTTACTGGTAGTGCTGCTGCCCATGGTTACTGCTCTTGCGAGCTCTCCCCGGACCGAGGATCCTCTGAGCCGTGGAAGAAGGACTCGAGAGAGAAGCCCGGAGAAGCGGGCGGGTGAGACACAGCGGCTCGCCCCCTCGCTGCAGCTCGCTTTCCTCCCCTCCTGTCTCCCCGCTCCTCCTCCTCGTCCCGTCCCCATGTTTTGCACCGTTTTCGAGGCTCCTGAGGGCAACCTCCTTCGAGGCTACCTAAGCGCGGCTCCTGGCGTCTACTCCTCGGTATCCTCGACGAGGTCTACCTACAGCTCTCTGACCCCTTCGATCTGGATTTTGGACTACAGCGGTCGATCAGGGATCTCCACCGATGGAGTGCTCGGGGAGAGCTCGACTTCATTTTTCGGGGGTCCATAGCTCGGGCTTTTTCTGCTAGGGAGCGGCTCCAGCCGGGTTTCCAGCTGGGTACATCGGATGGGTGGTTCGCTACCGACAGCAATTGCACTGGTGGTTTGTTTGCCTCATGGGTTTCGGATCCGGACTGAGGACTCATCTTGGCCCGGAAGCTTCGCTGATCTTTTGGAACCTCCCGGCGCCATCCAGCTGGACTGCATTGTCCTCGATCCATCCATGTGGGCATGATCGGATTCTTTGAGCGAGGCTCCCAGCCGACTCAGGGGTTTCCTCGATGGCTCTGTTGAATGCATCCGATCCCCATGTAGTAATTTCGGCTCCGTCCGAGGGTATCCGACCTCCCCAGGCTCCTGTTGATGTTTCGGAGAAGGCTCTGCTTGCTCTTGATCAGGCCCGGCCCTTTGCCACTGGACACCGGCGCTTCACTGCCTGGGGGTAGGGTTTTGGAATTGACACACCGTGGACAGCCCTGAGGAAGCACCTCTAAGCACAGTGGAGCTGGAACTGGAAACCGTGAAACGACGCCCTAACTGAACTCCCGGCAAGCATCACCTGGGGCTACCCCCAAGAACACCTATTGAAGATGTAGGGTGGTGGAGCTAGAATGGAAATGTCTGATTTAAGAGGTTTGTGGTTCGCCCCAAGTCTTCCCCGGACGCCTCCCTGTTCTCCCTGGCATTTGAAGCGGGCCCTAAATGTCACCTTATTGGGTGTCCCAGAAGTTAATTAGGCTGGACCTTATCTGTGTAACCCGGCACACCCCTCTTTATTGGTTGTATGAACTTGTGGTAAATTATTTTAGGATTAGCAGGGCACACTTTGTAATGTATTTTGCAAAGGAAAACATGTTAAAAATTAAAATTAAGAATAATAGAGCATGGTTCTGAAATGAAAAGAAAAAGTTGAATCATTGAATTATGTATAAGTATATAATGGAAAAGTTGAGGTGTTCTATCAAATGATTTATATGAATGGATGGTCTAGAACCAAGGAGTTAAACTTTGATAACTATCTTATGGAACTAGTAATGAATGGAGTAGGAGTTTTACAATAACCATCTACAAACAAGGGAATATATTTGGAAGTTTTGTGAACAAGCATAATGTTCATTGTTTAATAATAGTGCTGTTAGTATAAAGTTACTTTTATATGTTTACATAAAACAATCTTTTTATGTTTTTATTTCATATGTAACGTTGCTTATTTATAACAATATTTTAATGTTTTTTAATATGTTCTTATAGCTTTAGGATTTATATTTATATTAATCTAGGTTAATTGTTCATGAATGTTTAAGTATTTTGGTTGGAAATATTTTGGATAGATATTGTAATTATTAAGAAAGAAGTAATTTATGGATAATTAATCCATATAGAATTTAAGGTGTGGTAATTCGAAAGCTTCATTATGGTGGGACGCATTTGACTTCGTGGGAGTTTGGACCTTATTAAGCCCAGGTGGATCTAACCGACACTGTGGAGCCAATCCTTTGGAGGCCGGACAGACTTCCAGCCCCCTGTTGTCCATGGACACCACTAAGAGGGACCCTGTAGATGGTATGTTGTCGCAGCAGCCCCCGAGAGGGAACCATGCCAGAGAGTCCAGGACCCTAGGGATGGGTGCACTCGGATGATGGACCGCTTTGAAGGAATCTTGTTTTAGAGAGTCCCTCCTTCTCATTGAGGGAGAGATAACTATTTGGCAGGGGTCATTAGGGGATGAGGAGCCACCTTCTGTGCACTGTAGCCAGCATTATTCGAGTCCATGTCGGAGATTACCAAACATCAAATATTCCACCAGAGGCCACTGCTTCCCGGTTGAGGGAGGGATAATGCGGGACAATCACCCAGGCTCTACCCGAGGGAGCCGCTTAGAGCTTTCAAGGCGGCGTTAACACAAGACGCCAGGCCTGCTTCCGGCCATTGCAGGAGGGGCCGCTCCACAAGAGGCGCCATTCGCTAACGCTTCTTGACGTTCTCAGCCCTTTTTAAGACGGTTCCATTAACAGGCCCTACTCTAGGAACAAAACCGGAAGACGCTGTTGAGTTCGCCTTTAGTTCGCAATCCCAACCCGAGGCCCTCCTGTGGAAACCAAAAGGGCCAGAAGAAGAGGGTGGTTCCTCGAAGTCCTTTGGGATCCCAAGAAGGCCCGACAACCAGAAGAAGATGGCCCGAGGACAGGAGCAACGCTATGGCCTAGGGGCACAGGGGCTCCTTGAGGCAGTGGGGAGGACAGTCCCACCAGAGCTAGGGCCTGCTCCACTCAGGGAGGTTTCCGGGGAGAGAACAGTTCTGCCTAGCGGCTGAGTCCCACACATCAAACCGCTGGGTTCCCCTCTGGATATCCAGAGGGCTGGCAAAAACCTTGGCTATTCATCTCCAAATGGAAGATCCTCTCCATCGCCTCCACCCATCAGAGGGAGGCCGCTCAGCAGAAATTGGCCATCTGCTGAAATTAAAATTATTTTAAAAGTTATGTACTTAACATAATAGATGTTATGTTGTCCCTCTCGCCTTCTTTCTTACTGGATGGGTTCGGAGCCGATACTCTGCTCCAACTCGGCCAATACAATAGCTTGAAATCTCTGATTTGGCTCATGGCTAAACACATATCCCACAATGCATTGGAGTAATCCCCAGATCTCTTTTGCCACTTGACAAGTTTGGATGCTCTCTTCTTGGCCGTGGCTAAGTGTTTTTTGATTACATTACTAATAGCTGTTTTTTAACATTTTCTGTTACTAGAGTTATTGTAGTTTAGGCACTTTACCCCTTTCGTAGGGTTTTGGCATAACTCATTTGTCTCCTGTTTGTTGCTTACTGGCTGTCGTTTTTTTTCCCTAGGTCTATCCTATCCCTGTCAGTCTTGTGCTAATTGTGTATTTACCTTTAGCTCATTTAAGTTAAGAGAGTTAAAGGTAACCCGTTTTGTATTAGAGGGTTTGTGTTTTCTGTTTCCCTTCAGCTCGGCTAGGTCCGTTTACGTTAGAGGGCCTAGTGCCCATTTAACTTAGAGGGTAGAGCTTTACTTCCCTGTACAGTTTTTTGGTGTGTGTATGTTTAGCTTAGTTTATTTGATAGAAGTTTATTGCAGTTTTCAGCATGTCTAAAGAGTCTAGAGACCCTAAAGTCTCTGGGTTCAAGAAATGCCAACAATGCTCCTAAAAAATGTCCATTAATGATGGGCACATTGAGTGTGTGTGACTGCTTAGGTGCTATTCACTTGCAGGAATCCTGCAGTTTTTGACACTCCTTCAGCTCTCTAGTGTTACATGAGAGGAAAAACAAACTGATTTTATGAGGTTTCATAAAGCCTTTTTTTGATGAGGCTTTACATTCTTCTCCTACATCTAGTGACAAGCCCAAGAGACCTTCCTCGGCTCATTCAGAGCCTCCAAAGAAATTGGCTAAGTTGACTGAGAAATCTATCTCTTTGGCTCCACCACCTTCAGAACAGAGGGAGACAATCGGTGAAGACAAATGTAGCTTTTCGCTTCCAAACACTTCGGAACTGATAGAGACTACTACTCGGAGACGGTCCGTGGAATTAGAACCGGTTTCTCTGACTCTGAGATCCCCTATTCTGCAAAGGTCTCAATCCCCCACTCTTTCATCCAGGTCCGCTAGGAGCTTATCTGATGACGCCGTGGGACAGGGTGGTGCCCAGGGTTTTGAAGTTGCTGACGCTGGGATCTTCGAGCCGGAATGTCAGATACCTCCTGTGGTAGACTCTTCAGTCCTGAGACCCCTTCAGGATTCTTTGGAACTGTTGCCTGCTCCAACACTTTGTGTCATCCGGAGTGTCTAGGAGCCATAGTTCTCTGGTTGGCTCCAGGGGGGACTCTTGGATCCGAGTCTCTTCAGTTCTTAGTCTGCCCCTCGGCGTGTCAGCGTGGGTGAGCTCGGCTCCTACATCGGCCTCGGAGCCGATCTTCTTGGTGCCAGGGATTTCCTACGCTTTCTCGGAACCGGGGGTATCCTCAGAGCCGGAGGATCGGCCTTTGCAGTGATGAGGAGTGTGCTGTCCCCTCCTGCAGCTTTGCTTAGGGATACTGGCATTCTTCCCCCTCAGGCACCGGCGTCTGCTTCAGCACCATGCTATCCACAGGGCAGCAGAGATTCAGGGCCTTGGGAAGCCCCATCGGACGAGCCCCACTCTTCTGAGACCTCCCCAGACTACCTGTCTGAGGAGCCACCTCGAAAGAGGACATGCAAGAGGAAGCAAGACTCCCCTGATGAGTTCATCAGTTCAGACACTGACCTTGAGGAAGTAGAAGGGTCCCCACGGCCGCCCTCTGAAGATATCTTTCTCCGATATCCTAGACCTTCTAAAACAGAGAGGCAGCTGGAAACCTATCAACCCTTCTGATGAGGAGTCAGTGTACCTGAAGGCCGTTGAATCTCAACCTTCAGCCTCCTGGGTTTCTCCACCTTTCGATGAGCTTATGGATTTGGTTAGTTGAAAGGCATGGGAGTCACCAGACACTACGGAGCCAGTCTCTAGGAGGTCATATAAGTTCCTGTCAGCTCCTTTGGATAAGGAATTTCTCTCAAAAGGCATACCCGTAGATGCGATGATGAAACGTCCTCATCTGTCCGTCCGTCTAATAAGGAATTTCGAACGATGGACATATACGGGAAGCTTGTTTTCTCGTCAGCAACTTTCACCCTCAGATCTCTGAACTGCCTCACACACCTTATAAGACTTCAAGGAGAACTCCTGAAGGAGTTAGGAGATACTCTACAAGGTTCATTAGCTGCAGGGGTCTCAGAAAAAGTGACCACCCAGCTATCCACCTTAAATTCCATAGTCAACTCCTCCATGAGGCTGATATCATATGCTGCAGATGGAGCGAGCAAGGCAGTGGATTCTGGAGTTTCCCTGAGAGAGGTACTCCTGGATGCACTTGTGCAACTTTGCGGAGCCCTTCAAGTCTACCTTTACCAGTGCCCCTTTTGATGGTTCCTCCCTTTTTGGACCAAAAGTCAAGGACACACTCGCCAGATGCGAGCAGGAAGGGAAAACTCTCTCTGCCATTGGAGTATGTTTTTCTATACCTTCAAGATGTTATCTTAAGGGCCAGAAGAGTGGAACGATGTGGTTCAAAAGATCCCAGGGAGTTTTTCAAGATGCATGAGGTGAGCCCTTCCCCGGGGGCAGAGGTGGTGGCAATAATAGTAGACATTGTCCACGTGGCGGGGGGGTCCACAAAACCAGGGTGACCGCGATTCCTTTCGCAGCCAACCCCATCAGCGCTCATGAAAGGTGGCCCAACTGCTCTTGTCTGGAGGCAGTCAGGGGAAGATTAACTTTGTACTCAGAAGCCTGGTGAAATATCACAAGAGAAAAGTGGGTACAAAGTATAATATCCAGAGGACATTCCATTCCATTTTGTCAGCCCATTCCACAGACAAGAAAAATCCCGGATGTTTCACCCAGTCAGAGGGAGCAAGTAACCACAGCAATCCAGGAGTTGGTAATCGAGTCATCCAGGAAGTCCCCGCAGACCAAATAGGATTCGGAACTTAAGATTCTTTTTAGTACCAAAAAGAACAGGGAACTGGAGACCCATTTTGGATTGCAAATTGAATGAATCTGTAAAGAAGTCCAAGTTCCGAATGGTGACACTGCAGTCTATTCTTCCATTTTTAGGGAAAGATGATTGAATGTGCTCAGTAGACCTCCGAAATGCGTACTACCACATAAAAATGGACAGAGCATTAATGAGTCTTTTCGCTTCTGGCTGGGAGCCAGTCATTATCAGTTTCAAGCTCTGCCCTTTGGTCTCACTACAGCCTCCAGAGTGGTCACCAAATGCATGGCAGTAGTACCGGCTCACCTGAGATGCCTGGTGTTTCCATACCTGGATGACTGGCTCCTAACTCCTGCCACCAACAAGAATCTACTTCTACAGGCCAGGGGCACTACACTGGAACTTTGGGTTCAGTTAGGCATAACAGTGAATTTTCAAAGATATCTGCGTTGTTGCCTTGTCAGCGTATTATATTTATCGGCGCAGACCTAGACACTTTTTCTATGATGGCTGACCTTCCGCCTGACAGAGTCTCTGTCTTCAGACAGCAAACAGTCAACATTCTTCCCAGGAGAAAAGTAAAAGCAAAAGTGGTTCTAACACTTCTTGGAACCATGGTGTCAACCAGAACTCTTGTCCCCCTAGCTAGGATGCACATGAGAATCCTTCAGTGGCTTCTGTTTGCTCAATGGTCTCTTCAAGAACTTCCTATGTCCCAACAGATAATGATAATGAATTCATGCAAGAGAGCTCTCCGATGGTGGCTTCAGTCCGATTATGTAAAAATCGGAAGATCCTTTGTTCCACAACAACCTGTTGCTACGGTGACCACAGACGCTTCCCAGATAGGGTGGGTGGGGGGCATTATCTGGGATGAACAGTCCAAGGCACACAGCAAGAACATGAGGTTCAGTTGCACATCAATGTTCTAGAGATGAGAGCAGTGATTCTGGTGTTGCAAGCACTTCAGGGCTCTCTTCCACTAGGAACGATTGCAGTTCAGTCAGACAACATGCCCGTAGTCTGGTACATAAGCAAGCAAGGAGGAACCAAATCATACCCCCTTTGTCGAGAGGCACTAAGAGTATGGGAAGGGCAATCTCTTCCCAACACTTTCTGGTAGCAACACATATCCCGGGGAAATCCAATGTGATAGCTGACAAGCTCAGCAGGGCGATTTTAATGCCTCACAAGTGGTCTCTTTAACGGAGCATAGCGGACAAGATTTTCTGAACTTGGGGCCAGCCTTGTTGTGACCTATTTGCAACCTCCCTGAATACTAAATGCAGCAGCTACTTTGCCCTAATCCCTCCAGTGGGGGAGACACCAAGAGACGCACTTCTCCACGATTGGCCCTCGGGACTACTGTATGCCTTCCCTCCCTTTCCTGTAATTCCCAAAGTCATTCTGAAAGCCAAAGTCTTGGGAAGCAGGCTAATTCTCATTGCTCCATATTGGCCCCATCAGGTTTGGTTCACCTTCCTCTGGCCTCATCTTCAGGAGAAGCCATGGGTTCTGGACCTAGGCCCAGACCTTCTGACTCGTATGTCAGGTGCACTTCATCCTTCTCTTCAAACTCTCAATTTGACAGCTTGGCTGCTCCAGTTCCAAACTTAGGCTTCAAAATATTACCCCAGCAGTCAAACACAATTTGCTGTCTTCTCCTAAGGCTTCCACTAGAATATTGTATTCCAGCAAATGGAAGAGATTCTCCTACTGAGCAAGAGACATAGATCCCTTCTATGCCTGTATTAGTTCAATTTTAGAATTTCTAGCGGAACTTTTTCAGCAAGGCTCTGCTGCAGCTACAATTGAAGTCCAGTTAGCTGCAATTTCTAATTATCACTTTGCTGAATACACTTCTAATCTCATGTCACACAGGCTGTGTAAAGCTTTTTTAAAAGGAACTTGTTTGTTGAGGCCTCCCATTAAAGAACCTCTATCACCTTGGGACCTAAATTTCATTCTTACTTATCAAACTTTACACCCCTTTGAGCCTACTTCTTGTGATCTAAAGTTTCTCTCCTGGAAAACCATCTTGTTATTGGCCATTACATCTGCACGTAAAGTCTCAGAATTACAAGCACTATCAATTAAACCACCATACCTAATCTTTCATAAGGATTGAGTATCCTTAAGGACCAATCCATCTTTCATGCCAAAAGTCTGCTCTCAATCCAATCTAAGTTCTATTGAACTTCCAGTTTTCTTTCCTAATCATTCCAACAAGGCAGAATACAAACTACGTCAGTTAGATGTACATAGGCAACTGAGATTTTATTTACATAGAACCAAAGACTTCAGGAAAACAGACCAACTATGAGGTAAACCAGTCTCAAAAGTTGCACTTAAATTGGCTTAGCAGTTGTATTACTTTTATGTATTCTTCAAACAATAGAAGTCTACCTTTCAAAATCAAAGGCCATTCAACTAGTGCTCTAGCAACATCATCTGCTTACTATGCTGGACTATCTATGGACACCATTTCCGCAGCGGCTCCATGGGCTAGGCCCCCTACTTTTATTACTCATTACAAGGTAGAATTGGCCTCCAAGGACAGAGCTTCTTTTGGGTCCACAGTGCTCAAAGGTGTACTCCCATGAGCCATCCAGGAAAGTGGTGCTAGGGACACTGTCCCATCCAGTAAGAAAGAAGGCTAGAGGGACAACATAACATAAAGAAGTTATGTACTTAAGAAAAAGTTCCATGTTTGTTATCCTCTCGCCCCCCAGCCAAGGCTCCTAGAGGACTTGAATAAGAGTTTTTTCCTGTCCTTCTACAGAGAGAGTTCCTCCGAAAGTGTTTGTTTTTTCTCTTATATGTATTGTGTGTGTATGTATGTATGTATGTATATATATATATATATATATATATATATATATATTTGTGTTATGTAAATAGAAATATACTTTGTTTATGGCTAGCAGCAAACAAGATCTGGGCATTACTCCAATGCATTGTGGGGTAGGTGTTCAGCCACTAGCCAAGTCAGAGACTTTGAGCTAGTGTATTGGCCGAGTTGGTGCAGAGTATCAGCTGCAAACCTGTCCATTAAAAAGGAAGGGTGAGAGAGGAAAACAAACATGGAACGTTATGGTAAGTACATAACTTCTTTATCCATGTTGTCTGATTTTTGTCTGGTTCAAAATCCCTCCCACCTGCCCCCTGCCAAAATTGCCACTAATTAAACCCCAGAAACTGTTCTACTTTGAAATTCCCTGTCCATAAGTATTCACCACTGCCAGTGTTCTGTTGCCACATCGTGACCTGATTTATAACCTTCAGAAACTAGTCAAAACAGTATCCCCCCTTTTTCACTGGAATAGGTGTTTGGTGACATTTTCATTAGTTATGCAGTGGGGGCAAAACTTAATTTGAGGTAGTAGGTGGAGGCCAAGGAATTATGGACAGGGGAGGAGTCATAAACCTGGAACCAAAAACTTCAAGATCAGTGCTAGGGTGGGATCCGCTCAGATCCGGCAACCCACAGTTGAACAGGATGAAAATAATATGACATGGCTCTGTCATTATGATAAGTATAACTTTTGTTGTTTTTTTCCTAGGTGTTTTTCTCCCCATGCCTACCAGCTATCATCTTCCCTCTTGTGGGTCTTAAGCTCATTTATTTCCTGTTGGACTAGCCTCTCAAAAACTGCCATTTGTGGCGACAGTCAATCAGATGGGTTCATCATCCATACAGCTGGGATGGTTGGTTGTTCTCATGTCTTGAATCATTCCCTAGCCCACTAAATTCATGCCATACCCTTTTGCCTCCTAAAGGTCTTGGCAGTGTAAATGGTCAGACCTTGTCCTTACCTCCAGGGTTGATGAGATAGCATCAGTTACTCACTCCCAAAATCCCCTGCCAGCTCTTCCAGCTGTTGAGTAATTTTGAGTCCTAGATCACAGGAGTTGCAAGGCAACACAGCCACAATGTAATTTTGACCTTGCCTTCCTTTTCAAGGTGGGTCAGGCCAGTCAAACCACTGGCGAGGTTCATCTAGTTCCTAGTCATGGCCTTATCCCTTTGTGTCCTGGAGCCAGTCTGTTATAGTACTTTTTAATAAAGGTGTAGATGGCATCAAATGTCACATTATTTAGTACACTACATCCTAGACTATTAATAACAAAAGTAATGATCGCTATAGAGCAGTTTAATATAAATCTGTAATTTTTAGTATAATCAAACTCCTTATTTCTTCCACCAAAATGAAGTTTGTGGGATTCCTGAAATATTTTCAGTAGGTCAAAGCCTATGTTGTGCCTGTATACAATGATAGCAGTCTTTGTTGAATAAGTCCCATTTGTCAATGTGTTTTGTTTATTCTTAATAAGGTTATGACCTTTAATATCATAAATATGACACCCAGTATTATGCCAGTTGACCTTTGTGGAGCTGTTAAATACTTTGTCAACATCTGGTTTGATACAGTCTCTCTGACATAGCAGCTCTCAACATCAGATGTTCATTGTTAAAACACTGTTGTAGTAGCCTAAGCAATATGGAATAAATCCTGACAAGGATTGGTTGACTAGCCAACCTCCAAAGCTTATGGGTACCTTCCAAGCACATTTACTACTGTACATTTTGAGGACAGCAGTATAAAATTAGTGGTCAGGGCCCCAAACCTTCATAGTTTTCTTGCCCTGGAGAAGGAAAATGAAAAAAAAAAATAATATCCACACCCTGGAATAAAACACAAAAAAGAAGGGGAATGTAGGGTGAATGTTCCTACTGCCACAGTGATTTATATGAACACCAATTGTTATTGTAAGAATACTTTTCCAATGTAAGAACCTCAAATCAGTTTTGTGAGCTGGTTCAAAATGAAAAAGAATAAGTTTCTGTAAGATAAAATTACGATTCCAAGAAAGAGCCACCTATCTTCTAGGTGGGCAGATACATAAAACCCCTTTCAGAAACTGCTTAACTTGATGTAGGGTAGAAGGCAGGGGATTCATGGGCAGACAAGCAAATAATTCCACACTTTCGATCTGTTGGCAGCTACTGCCTAAAACATTTGAAAGTAGGAGTTTCATGTATCAATCTTTTGACAAGGTTGGACTTCCACAAGTGACAGTGAATTACAGTATTGAGATGTATGAAAGGGTGTCCAGCACTGAAGGAAAATTGCCTAACGGTTTCTGTCCAGTGTTTACTAATGGTATCTTAGGCTGGTGGGAAGAAACTTTTTCATTCAGATAAAAATGGTTTTGTGACAAAGTTTTGTTTTATAAGAGGTTTATAGATGGTTTAATATTCATATGTTCAGGTACAGAAGAAGAGATGATGTATTTTACAGTTGTAATAAATAGTGGAGATTTTTTGAAATTTACTTTAGGAGTTAAAAGATGATTCAGTGGCCTTTTTGGATTTAATAATCATGGATGTCACCAACAAGCAATGTAACATGAAAATATGTAGAAAATCCACTTTTTATGTGCACATAGTGTATATGTATGTATGTATATATATATATATATATATATATATATATATATATATATATATATGTGTGTGTACATTTTAATAGTGGACATATGTTCATAATTTGTTTGATAAAGAAGTGAATTGATTACAGCTTATTTAGCATGAAGGGCAACAAAAAAAGAGACTTTAATATATAAAGAAGAAAAAAGAAAAATGCAGGATAAATTCCAACCAATTTTTATCATCAGAAAGACGGAGAACAAAAGACAGGGACTGCATAGACAAATATTCTTGTTTTTTATACTGGTGTCAGTGAATAGTGGTGATATTAGAAACATTTTGGTGGATAATTGGAAGATTCTTCAGGTAATAGAGAAATGCACAATATAGTAGGTATTAAATCCACTGTTAAAAATAAAAAAGGTTGGAACATCAAACAATATTTAGAGAATGAAAGTGTTAACCTTTCTAGGAATTTTATGCTTTTGAACAAAGGTACATATAAATGTAACAAGTTTCATAGGTAGGTACTAGACTAACGGCCGAAGGGCCTAAGTAAGCCTAGTCAACAGGGTTCCCTGGCTTACTCCACCCAAGAAAGTTAATTTCCTGTGCCCCTGTCGAGCAGAGCCACAGAAGTGATCCCTGGGGTGTATTTCCTATTTCCCATCCACTCATCAAGATTTTTCTTGAGTACTAATGAGGAACTTTGCTTGAAATAGATGGGTAGCTTGTTCGAGAGTATAGGAAGTGTCTGGGACAGGAATCTACCCCTCCAGCATGTCCTGTTTGTTGTGGTGACAGGGTTTAGGTCCCTAGAGCGTGTAGCTTGGAGGGATTGGGATTTCTTAAGGTGTAGCATGTCCAACAGCTCTGGGTTTAACATAGCTTTATATGTTAGGCAGAGATCTCGGAGTAGGCGATATGCTACAGAGTAAAGCTGGAGTTTTTTGAGACGGGCAGTGTAGGGCATCTGTTTGAGTCCAGTAGTCCTCTTTGTGAGGTACTTCTGTGGCCTTTCCAGCTGCTGCAGGTGTCTTGTGAGGTATATTCCAAAAGGGGCTTTGTACTCTATAATGGGTCTAATGAATGCCAAGTAGAGGGGAACAATGACCTCTTTTTTCCTGGATGAGAACCCTTTTGTGATGAGATGTGCCACATAGAAGAACTTCCTGACTACTGTGGCGATGTGATTATCAAAGGAGAGACTACTGTCCACCTGGGTCCCAAGGTCTCATCACACATTCAGTATTAAGTAGACTGCCGTTTATGTGGTAGTTTATAGCTACAGAGTTTTTACCAAAGGGGATGACAATGCACTTTTTGGCATAGAGCTTGAGGCCATGCCTCTGACACCAGGCATCTGTCTCAGTGAGGGCCTTCTGTAAGATGTCTACATCATTTGGGGTCTCGACTATGGCTCCTAGTTTGCAGTCATCTGCGAATTTTATTAGCCAGAGGCCTTCTGTGTTAACCTGTACTTCAGAGAAGTAGATAAAAAACAGGAGAGGTCCCAGGACTGAACCCTGTGGTACTCCACTTGTCACTGGTTTGAAGTCAGATTAGGAGTCTGCAACATTTACAGTGTGGGTTCGGTCCGTGAGCCAGTTGGCAATCCATCTTGTGACACAGAGATTTATACCTAGTTTAGTGAGTTTAACTATGATTCCAGAATGGGGGATGGTATTGAAAGCCTTGGCGAAGTCAAGATAGGCTGTTTGAACCACCTTACCCTTGTCTACGGCTTTGGTGACTGCCTCAAAGAAGTCGATCAAGTTCAGAAGGCATGATCTGCCTTTCACAAACCTGAACTGGGTGGGGTCCAGAGTTTGGAGATTACCAATGTCTTTGTTTATGAGTTCCATGATGATACGTTCCATGGCCTTGCAGACTAGGCTCATCAGGCTAATAGGGCGATAGTTCCCAGGATCAGTGGTGGCTCCCCTTTGTGGAGTGGGATAACTGTTTCTGTGCACCATTCAGTGTGCACAAAGCCTAACGTGAGACTATGATTAAACATGGTGCCTAGGTGGGGAGCCAGTTCGTTCTGAAGTTCATGTAAAACGCAACCTGGGATGTTGTGTGGTCCCATGGATGCTGTGTTTTTGGTTTTAGAGAGAGCAGCTTTTACCTGCATAGATGTGATTACAGGAACTCTGCATTCGTCTGTGTAGATATGGGCCCTTTAGGGGGTGAGAGGGGGGGTAAAGTTAGCACTGATCCTATCTGCCAGGATGTTGGCAATATCAGTTGGTTCTGTAATTTTCGTGCCGTTTTGCTGTAACTCAGAGCAAATGTGGGTGTTGCCATTGAGATTCTTGACATAGCTGTGAATGCTTTGTGGTTGCCCTTAGAATCAGTGCTGATTTTGTTTTCCTAGCTAGCTTTGGAGGATCTTATAAGGGATCTCAGCTTCTTACTGAGGCTGACCATGCAGCTCCTCCACTCATGAGATGTTACTGTCTTTTGCAACAGTTTCTTCCTTCTGTTGTAGAGTTTGTTTATGGCAGGGTGCCACCAGAGTGGCTTCCTTTTTTTTGGAGGATAGCGTCTTGGTTCTGTTTGGGATAGCACTATCCATGCACTCATGTAAGTGCTTATAGAGTGCATTTGTGTAGGATTCAGCAGTCATAACTGTATTGTCCATCTGCATGGGTGTCATGAAGTTCGCCACTTCTGTCATAAGAATCATGAAGCTGGCTTTGAAGAAATGTTTTAATGGTGGGTGGGGACGGGATGCGGATATCTAGGGGGTGATTAGCTTATGGTCGGATCTGACCAATGAGGAGTTGATTTAAGGTGTGGAACACCGGTCACTCATGTAGGTAATGACTAGGTCTAGGATATTGTTGCCCCTGGTGAGGGTGTGGATAAGTTGATCCAGGGCATTGGAATTTATGAATTCCAGAAAGCATTGAGCAAAGGAGTTGGTACATGAGTAGTTTTCCCAGTTAATGGTGGGGTAATTGAAATCACCCATTATTAGGTTGAACCCTAATATTTTCCAGTATATCAAGAAAAGAGGAGTGGGATTCCTGGAGCATGGTGGGGGATCTGTAGCAAGCTACAATTTGGATTGCAGTTTTGCCCAGTGTTAGTTGCACTTGGATAACCTCGGATGCATTATGCTGCGCAACTAGCCTGGAGGTGAGGATATCCTTAATGAATATGGGCACACCTCCACCTTTGGTGTTCTGGTTCAGGTTAGATGGCCAAAAGTGTCGTATGAGTTATAGCCTGGTAATGCAGGGTTGCTCTCTAGAGCCTTGAACCAGGTCTCGTTCACTCCATTTTAAGGAGTGCCTCGAGTGAGTGCATTTTGAGATTTAGACTTCTAGCATTGAGAAGCATTACCCTCAGTTTTCGCTTGCCTGTTCCTGTTATGGTGGTGAATTTGTCATTTGAACCTTGCCTAAAAAAGGCAAAGAGCCTTAAAAAAGAGCCTTAGCCAGTATCTTGAATCCCAGGGGTGTTCGGTGCAGGCCATCTTTGGCAAAGCAACGTGGTCTGTCGACCATGTTGTCCCAGGCAGACAGATATTGGATCCCCTTAGAATGACACAGAAGCTTAGCCAATTGTTGAAGTTTATCATTTTATCCTTGTACTGCGGTATCATTGTGGGCGATGGCAGGATGCTACTCAGGGCTAGGGTGGTACCTGCCTGGGCTACAAGATTGGAGAGCTCTTCCATGTAGTCCAGGGAGGTATGTCTCAGGTCATTTACACCAAGATGGACAATGACAGAGTCATATTTGTACTTATGGTGTGCCCTGAGTGCGTGGGTTATGTGGCGGATCCTGGCACCCGACAGGCAGGTAACGGTAACCTTCTCCTTTAGCCTGGTGAGTGGGACATCAGTGTGCCTGACTATGGAGTCACCTATGACTAGTGTGTTGGGTATGCTGGTTTGCCTCATGGGCTGTGGTTTATTGTCACACTGAGTCTGTGGGCTGTGTGTCATTTGGGTTGTGTTGGGGGGTGGAGTTTGCTAGCGTTTCTGCTTTGTTCCTCAGCAGATTATTACTGAGTGCCTCTGCGAATGTTTTTGTGTTTCCACATGTGGATTTTGGTGGTGTAGGTTTAGTGGGACTATGTGATGAGTGCGGAGTTGTGCAAGTCTTTACCTTCTCCTCTTGACTGTCAAGTTCAGTCCTAGTTGGAGAGAGCTTTACCACCAGTTTGGCTAGATAAGTGCATCTCTCACAGGTTGTGGTGTTGGGTGGTAGGAGGAGAGGGTTTTCTCTGTACATGAGGCAATTGCTACATTGCCTCAAGATGCCCAGATTCATCAGACAGACTGGAGAGAACACTGGGAGCTTGACCCATGGACATGCCTGAATAAAAAAAAAAAAAAACTACTTTCCTCTAGACAAGTGAGAAAAGTGAGTATAAGAGCTGTTTTTCTCTAAGCAAGTGAGGAAAGTAAGTACAAAAACTGTTGTCCTCTAGGTAAAGAGGAAGGTTGAGTGCTGTAGTAATTTTAGCTTATTTAGTGCTAACAACAAGTGCTAAGCATGAATAAGCAAATTCAAGTGCTAAAAACTTAGAATCTGTACCTGGATCTTGTGGTAGATAGGCTACCTAGTGCTTCTTACCACTCCCACTGATAAACTAGAATGCTTCCTTCCAACACAGAAAGGCTTGGGGGCTCAGAAGCTAACAAACAGTCCTGGATACAGCAAATCTTGAAAGAGATGGAAAAACTGCCCAAACTGCCAATAAACTACAATTTCTGGGCCAGAAACCACTCTTGTGGTAGATAGGCTACCTAGTGCTTACCACTCCCACTGATAAGCTAGAAGGCCCCGCTCCAACACAGAAAGGCTTGGTGGGGGGGGGGCTCAGAAGCTTACAAACAGTCCTGGATGGATACCGCAAATCTGTATCTGGACTAGACTAGTTACAGGAAAGGTGGAAAACAAGCGCTAACGTGGCTTTTAAACCAGAAAGTTGAAAGAGATGGAAAAACTGCCCAAACGGCCAATAAACTACAATTTCTGGGCCAGAAACCACTTTTGTGGTAGATAGGCTTACCTAGTGCTTACCACTCCCACTGATAAGCTAGAAGGCTTCCCTCCAACGCAGAAAGGTTTTGGGGGCTCAGAAGCTTACAAAACAGTCCTGGTTACAGCAAATCTGTATCTGGACTAAACTAGTTACAGGAAAGGAGGAAACGAGCTTAGAATTTTTTTTTTAAAGTGGAAAGGGAGAAAGGAGAAACAGAAGATAATTCAAAATTAAGGGCCTTAGTGGCTCACCCTTCACAAATGCTCTCTCTGTATTAGGTAGCATGAGCTATTGACACTAGACTGGAATAGAGCTAGGATATAGCTGAACAGATGGGACTGGTAGGAGTGTCTGAAGTCAAAATATGATCTGACTGTACTCTGTTGAGTGAGCAAATGAGATAGACCCAGGAGGAGTGTACAAACACAAATTTACAGGAGGGGCGGGCAATTCCAAATCCACCAAGATTAATATCACAACAAGAACAGGGAGGCCTGGTGGGAAACTAACTGCAGAGACAGAGAGAGACCACAGTATTCTATGAAACAATTAAATAGAAAAATAAATAACTACAGAGAGAGACCGACCAATGAAACAATTAAATACACAGAAAAATAAAATAAAATGCTGTACAATCTTTAACACTGCAAGTTTGTACTTAACTCCGCTAGTAATGCAGTTGATTGTAGGTATGTAGCAGAAGCCAAACAACTCAGAAATTGAGCAGTAATAAATTCCAACATATGTGACTAACACTTATAAATACACAGAAACCCTCAAGGCTAAGAGTTTAACACTGAATATCAATGAAGTGAAACACAATAGCCCCCACCAACTGCAGTGTGGATAAAATGCTAACACTACTTAGTGCCACTGAAAATGTAGAACGTTATGAAAAGTATAATTATGATTCCTCATATGTAGTTTAAATTGTGGTGTTTATCATGTGACAGCTTTCATGTGGGTAAAACCACTAGAAAGCTGCCCATATGTATTTGTGAACACCTTTATGCAATTAAAAACAAAGATGCAAAAAGCGTTTTGCAATCTTTCTGTCAAATTTAGTATTTTAACCAGTTTTTATATTTTTGGTGTAGATCATGTAAATGTGGATTAAAGAGGTGGAGATTATGAAACTAAAGAAGAAAGAATTATATTGGCAATTACGCTTAAAGGTGGAACACAATCTGTGTTTAAATGAGCATATTAATATTAATTGAATTGGAGGCATGAAAAGTTAGATATATGTCTAGTACAGTTAGGCCATGGTTTTAATGTTTTTTAAGTATTTTTTATTATATATGTTGATGCACTTCATGATATATCTTACATTGTGCATTGTAAACAGTCATGTGACTTTGATCACATGACTAGGATGAAGCATTTAAATGGTGTTTATCCCAATTGTATTCATTCTGATAAAGCCTGATTACTGAGAAGATGACTACTCTTTAGTATTAACTGTGTATGTGTTACCTTCTTTAGTGGTGCTATTATTATTATTTTTTTATGGTGTGGTTTTACCACTATAGCTGTTTGGAGAGCTCTTTGTTTGTCACAGTTTCAGTCATACCACCACATTGCTGAATCACTAAATCTGGCACTTTATGAAATTTGCAATTGCGACCACATCCTTTTTGTACAGAACTAATGTGTTATATTTCCATTGTGCTTTTTTTTCTAACTACCTAATATTACATGTTGACGTGGTTTTAAAAGTAATATAGCAAACCTTGGGATGAAACCCTGTAGAAAATCATTTGTATTTTTAATCTGGAGTGAAAATTTCTTGAGCTGTCTGTGGACCCAATGAGTAATATGCGGTTCTAGACCATGCATAACCATAATGTTAAACAGGATAGACATTGTTATCAAGTCCAATGCTTTAACCAAATCATGGTATGACATATTTATGAATTTACCAAAGTTCAAGGCATCTGAGACAGACTCAGATAGCTAAATAACGTTTTGTATGCAGGACTTTCCATGTCAAAATGTGTAATGAAAGGTATCAGTATCAACCCATCTACTTAACTTGCTTATTTCTAAAACAAACAAAAAATAATAATTCTTTAAAAATACTTTCGAAAGAATTAATCTCAAACTAACTAGATGGTGACTTAAACAGATGTACTATCCATGTTAATACAAATAACATTTGTTTTGACCGCAAGTGCAAAAGGGGACCCAGAAGTTTGAACCCTGCTCTTAAAGGCAAATTAAGTAATGCTAGATGACAGCTGCAAATTTACCTTGCTGTATACCCTATAGCACAGTTAATGCTTTCCATGGGGTAAACGCTGTTGGTGGTGTGGTGGTATCACATGTACTGTTTTACTGCATTCACCAAAGGGTGTGCCAGGGAAGGGAACTACAGAGTTACTGTGCAATACAGAGCAGCTGGTAAGCAAGAGAGGCTCTCCATGGAAAGTGCTGGGGAATAGGCACCTCTTGGGATATATCAACATCATTCCCTATGGAGGAAATCGGATTCTTGGCCCCTGGCTCTAGAGAGGGGGTTTGGTAGAAGTGTCTCCAGCGAGCAATGAAAGAAGGATGAAGACAGTCTGGATGGAGTTGAAGGAGTTCTCTAGGGACCGGAAACTCTCATTGTCTTATAAAGCGTGTGGAATTACCCTGCTTGTCTGTGAAAGTGTGCTGAAAGGTACCTATAAACACTATTTTTTTTTTGGCCAATTTTAGAAAGAATGGATATCGATTGTTTTCTGACTGACTTTAGAAAGAAGCTAAGTACTGTTTGCTTTCTGGTCAGATTTAGAAAGAAACTGTATTGGCTGAATTGAACTGGACACTAGACGGAGCATTTGTAACTCAATTTCTTTTATTCATTTTTCCAAGAAAGCATTTCTTTTTTCCTCAACCTTGTAAGTAAACCTCAACCTAAATGTTCTAGAGATTATTAGTTCAAGCACAGAAAATGATTACATTTGTCACTCAAGTGGGCATAAAAACAATTTATTTGCAGAGTGTAAACATCCCAAGTCAAAAAGCTGCTACTGCTCTGCCTGAGTTATTCCCCCCCCCCCCAAGAAAGAAATACAGTCTTCCTAAATGCTATATTATGTAATTACTGATGTGCTACTGTCTGGCACAAAATTTTGGCTCCTCAACTTGTGTGATAAACTGAATGAGAAGCATAAAACCCTTGCACCCAGACAGGGATTTCCTTGTGGCAGTGAAAGGGTTTGCTTTGAGAAGAAATGTTCTTTTGGGGAGCATTTTTTATAGGAAAACATGTTTAGCAAAAACTTGTAGCTGCTATTTCTCATTTATGATGACAAAATGTGGCTTTGGTGAACTCTAACAAGACTTTAATGAACTCTACTTCAGCCCTTCAAGAGAGAAGTGCAGCCACTGACTAATACCTACACAGCCTCCAACAACAGATGTCCACTGCTGACCAACACTTGCCTAGCTTTCAACAACAGCTATCCAGCATAATAAGCCAATTGTCCACCACTCTGGAACCTTAACAACTAGTCCAGCTTTGAAGAAATTAGTAACAGAATATGATGTAGAGGCTTATTTAGGGATATTTGAGTGATAAATGGTGAGAGAAAATTGACCCAAAGCCAAGTAGGTTAAGATAATGTCTCTATTTAATCAGTAACTCACTAAAAAGTACATTGACATTATGAATAGTGATGTACTCAACTACCGGAATCTGAAACCAGACTTTTTGGCTAGGGCTTGGTCCTTACTTGAAGTTAAATGTCAAGTTTCACAAGTGAAATTCAGTATGGCCAGACCATTAATGTCACCCATAATGCAAATTTTGAAACTGTGGACAGAACTCCACAAAAATATTATAAATGTAGTTTTAGCAATATTGGCTGTAGAGAAATTTAAAAGCACTTCTTAACAACTTAAGAAAGTGGATATTCCAGAGTGACTCTCTTCATCTTCTGAACAGTTAGCTGTTTTACTAGAATGTCTGTTGAACTGAAATTGAAAAAAAGTCAGACTTGCATATATCAAGGACTAGTAGTAAGCATTCAACTATGTATGTTTCATTCAAGAATGCTGTCATCTGAGTTGTTTTTTAAGTTCTAGAAACAGACATATAGCAAAATACTGTACAGTCACTTATCCTGTAAAAACATTTACTGCTAGCAAACAAGCTTAGCTGTACCAGGAAGCATTTCTGTGGAATGTGATGATGGAAATCTTTTAACTACCAGAACTGCAAAGTCTTCTTTTTTATACTGTGCTGTTACAATACTTGTTATATATGCTACTGTGGTAGAAAAGAAAGAATTGCAAGGGTTGTTGTTTGCAAGGCACATACTTACATTAGCTAGACCACAGTACATTTGTAAACATAAAATAACTAGTAAACAGTAAATTGAAGGACTCTATGTACATGAAGACAGAAAGAAGCACCATGAAAAACAGGTGGAAATACAAATCCTTTAGGGAATGTGTTGTATCTCATGTCTAGTGTCTAACTTAACACATAATGTGATATTTTTCCAATTTTTTCCCCAATTTAAAGAGTTATAGAAAATGGTGCTGAAAAGTTCAAGATGTACTGCCAAAAATATATAGCCACAGTAAAGAAAAAAACATATGGAAGGTGCAAAAATATTTGGCTTTGAGCTGAAGGGTTAGATACATTTGACACTGAATCTTACTAAAAGACTCCAGTTAAAATAATAGTAATAAAAAAAATAGTCTGAGGACTGTGCGTAAAGATTCAACTGTTAATACTACATTAAGGAAGAAGGTGTAGAATCTGATGAGATAGGCATATCTTATACTGAGGGAAATGGGAACGGGGAGCCTGAGTAGAGCCTTAACCTTCTCTCTCTGCAAGACTGAAACAGAGAAAATTATTTTTTGTGAGTTACCATTCTAGAGAATGAACAAAATGAAGGGGAAACATATCTGTGTTTATCGAACAAGCAATAGCCTCAATTTCATGTCAGAATACTGACCTCCAGATAAATCATGTCAATTTCAAGAAGGTTTTGTGGGAAAATGATATACTAAGTAGAGCTAGAGAATAGATGGGGAATTAAGAGAACAGAACAGATCCTTTTATTACCCCATGCTTTGAACAAAATTAACAAGGTAACCAAAGACCAATAACAGGTTATCAGGCAGTTATTAGCTCCATTTTATTATTATTATAATTATAATATTAATATAATTATATTTATATTAAGTTATTAGGTCCTTTAGAACACTGGTAAAGAAATTAACCATAGCCATATTTTGAATGGTCATTTAAGGGTGAATAAAACAAAAGCTAGTTTTTTTATGGAATTTGCTGGCTTGGCATTTTTCAGCATAATTTCTGTACAGCTTGCTCAGAGTGCCGCAAGGGTTTAAGAACCCTTTGCTCTCCTTACCCATTTCAGTATTTCTCTTTAAGAGAACAGCATGTCTTCTGTTTGTTGTAAGGGTAGTTCTCCAAGCCTCAGCTGGATTCACATAATTTGAACTGATATGTTACCGGTATGCAGGACAGGTTGAGAATTACCCGGCTTATAGTAAGAAAAAGGTTGGAGACTCAACTGAGAAATGTGAGTAATGCTCACCTATGAGATTTGAAATCGGGATGTTCTTTGTGTTTCACTGTTGCAGTCATTACATTTGGGTAATCCTGCTGGCAGGTTGCCCTCAATCGGCCTGAATTCCAAAGTCTCGGGTCCTGCGTCGGCTGCTGTCACCCCTTCCTTGACGTCAGGTTGTCAGGGGTATAAAAGAAGCAGCTGACTCCATTTTCTTCAGTCTTTCTTGCCACGCGATGCCTGAAGCAGAAGCAGTTCGCAAGTGCCGGTCGGCCGACTCCTGAGATTTTCGTGTTCGAATTTCAGATCCGAAGTCTTCAATAAAGCTAAGTACCCCATTGGGGAAACTTTTTTCTTGCACCAGACCGATGTCAGAAAAAGTAATTAATTGTATTTCTTGTGGAAAGCAAATACCTCATAAGGACTTTCATTCTTACTGTATTCCTTGCCTAGGCCCTGATCACAATGTTTCTGGTTGTCGGTTTTGTGCTAGATTTAACCAACGCACTATTAAGTGTCGGTATGATTTTGCTTTAAACTATTTTGGACACCGGTTTAATTATCCAGAAATGTCATTGGATAGCCATCCGACTACCGGAGTTACCGATGTCCAAAACCAATGACGAAGCTTCTCCTAAGCCAATGCCGGTTCTCAGTGAGGCGCTTTTGCAGCCACTGACGCCCGCTACTTTAGAGTCGCAGGCCGCTACTGACTCCCACTTGGAGTTGGCCATGCCGCTGGAAACTCAAGGTATTGGAGCCTTGGATACTATTCCCTCAGATGGGTCTGGAGCCGCTGAGCAGGCACCGGCTTCTGAGGGTGTATTCGGACCTGAACATCTTTACATTAAACCAACTTCAGCTTCAAAGGCAAAGACTAAAGCAAAGAAACTCAAGAGTCATGTGGACAGGCCTCTATGCCCAAAAAAACAGATGCTCAAAATGGCCAAAGTCTTGATTACCTTGATCAGGGGTTCCCATCCCCCTCCAGATAAGAGGCCTAGGCAAGAGACTGACTATGAATCTTCAGATCAGGTTTCTATTTCCTCTGATTCCTCTTCTGATCAGGAATATTCTCTTCCCCCCTATGAGGATTCTGATGCTGAAGAGGGAGAGCCAAGATTTTTCAGAATCTAAAAAGAGGCTCAGGGATTTCCTTTTACTACCTCAACACAGGCCTCTAGCCATTCCACCTGTGTTAGACATTGTAGATGATGTGTTTTCGGAGTCTAGTCTTACCCCTGACTCCTTACCTCCAGCTCCTGTTAAGCCTGACAGATATTACAGGGTTCCTGACTCTCATAAATTCCTTTTTAAAAACCCTTCTGCAGACCCAGAAACTATTTCACAGGGTCCCAAAGGAGTTAAGGCTTCCGCTGCAAAAAAACCCTACCCCCTCTGACAGAGATTCTAGGGCACTGGATAGATGGGGAAAAAGGTTTACACATCTACTACCTTGGCTATAAGGGCCTTAAACTGTCAGTTCCATATGCTCAAATATCAGCAACATGTCATGGCATTGCTTAAACATAAAATGTTGTTAAACTCTGTATGTGCAGAAAACAAAGAAATGCAGGATGTATTGCATGCAGCTGAACAAGTTGGAAAGCATACTTTGCAATGTGGTTTTGATTCTTTGGAGGCCTCCTTTAGGGCCGTAGTTACGGGTTTTGTAATTAGGAAGCATGCTTGGTTAAAGGAACAAAATCTGCCTGATCATGTCAAAGTTAAATTATTAGATGCACCTTTACAGCATGATATTTTGTTTGGTATTAAGGCAGAAGTGGTGTAAAAGAAAATGGAGGACAAAGCTAATCTATGCAAACTGTCAAAGATTTTTTTACAAGTATAGCCACCTAGGTTTAGTAGACATTGGCCTACAAAGAATTGGTCCTTTCCTGTGTCAGACAGACCTCAAAGGGGCAGATCCAGATGCCCTAGAGGCAGATCCCAGGTGCAAGGTTCATACAGGTCAAAGCAATGGGCTGCTCCTACCTCCAAAGTTGGAGAAGACAAATCACAACCATACAGGAAACAGTCCCAATGACTTCCCCCTGTCTGCACCAAGCACTTATCTCCTGGCAGCACCCTTAGGGGGAAAATTAGCACTTTTTTCTCAAAATTGGCACAGTATAACCCATGACAAGTGGGTTCTAAATATAGTGTCACAAGGCTACAAGTTCAATTTCCATACCCTGCCAAAGGCAAGCGGCTGGCCAAATCTGCCAAAAAATCAATGGGCAGAGGTACAAAAACAAGTCTCATCCCTCATGGACATGGGGGCTATTCAACAAGTACCAGAGCAAGAGCAGGGACAAGGATTTTACTCAAGACTGTTCTTGGTACCCAGAAAGGACAAAGCCTGGAGACCAATACTGGACCTATCTATTCTGAACACATTCCTGGATATACCAAAATTCAAAATGTTGACTTTGCAGCAGCTTCTGCCCATGCTGGGCAGGAACGCTTGGCTTGTGACTTTAGACCTAAAAGAGGCATGACTGCATGTCCCAATCAGACAATCATGCAGAAGATACCTCAGATTCAAGGCTGGCTCAATGCATTACCAATTCTCTGCACTGCCCTTTGGCTTATCTACTGCGCCCATGGTCTTTACAAAGTGCCTGGCACCAGTAATTGCATTCTGCAGACAAAGAGGAATACAAATATATCCTTACTTGGACGACTGTCTAATTCAAGCAGAGAACAAGGACATTCTTCTACTGCATCTGGCGATTGTGAAAAGACTTCTAACATGCCTAGGGTACACATTCAACGAAAAGAAATCAAAACTAGTACCCTTTCAAGAGATAATATTCTTGGGTGCAAGTTTAAATACAACTGCCCAGATGGCTTATCTCATGCCAGACAAACAAAGGCAACTGACTACCTATTTCAAAATGTTGGCAACAAAGGCCCAGTTATCTGCAAGAAAAATTCTGCAGGCTTTGGGTTTCATGGCATCCTGCATCCTACTAATTCCATGTGAAAGACTGCATATGAGGAAACTTCAGTGGTACCTAAAAGGTGTTTGGACTCAACACTGCCACAGCCTGGAAACAATGATTACTCTCATTCCCTGCCTGCAACAGGGGTTTCGATGGTGGGTGAAGGATTGTCACCAGAACAAAAGACAGCCATTCACATTACCCCCAGTCAGGCAGACACTAACAACGGATGCATCAGATTATGCCTGGGGGGCCCACATTGCAGGAAGATGCATTCAGGGCACATGGTCCTCAAAGCAACTGCATCTACATATCAATCAAAAAGAGATGCTAGCTGTTCAAAATGGCCTGACAGCCTTCAAGGACCTACTTCATCCGGGACAACTACTGATAAAGACAGACACCACAGTCATGTGGTTTGTAAACAAGCAGGGGGGCACACATTCTTACCCCCTTTGCAGACTAGCCATGACTTTGTCGGACACAGCATTGACTTACCAAGTACATCTGCAGGCACAATTCCTGCTAAGAAAGGAAAGTACTCTGGCAGACGAACTAAGCAGAAACCTCATGGATCCCCACGAGTGGCAGCTGGATCCACAAGTCTTCAGCATGATAACAAGGAAATGGGGATGCCCGTACATAGATCTGTTTGCCTCCCCTCATAACTACCAACTAAACAGATTCTGCACAAGGACTTATCACAGACAAGCATGGAAAGTGGACGCCCTATCTTTCAGCTGGAAAAACCTATCAGTATATGCCTTTCCTCCACTGCCTCTCCTCTCCAAGGTACTCCTAAAGGTCAGACAGGAGAAGTCAAAGATGATACTGATTGCCCCAGACTGGCCCCGCCAGTACTGGTATCCAATCCTAAGGAACTTGTCTCAATGCCCAGCTTGGACCTTACCTCAAATACCCCAATCTACTATCCCAGCAAAACAATCGGATCCTGCACAGCCAGCTCAGGACTTTAAACCTGGCAGCATGGCAGATAATGTAATCATACAAAACACACCTCTCAGTAAAGCGGTGATGGATGTCATTTTGGAAGCCAGAAGGCCTAGTACTAGAAAGTCTTATGCTGGAAAATGGAAGAGATTCTGTGCTTGGAAACAGGCACAAGGAACTGATACAGCTGTACCAAATATTCCTCAGATTTTACA
This sequence comes from Protopterus annectens, assembly GCF_019279795.1. Lineage (NCBI taxonomy): Eukaryota > Metazoa > Chordata > Ceratodontiformes > Protopteridae > Protopterus > Protopterus annectens. The sequence goes on from NC_056728.1 coordinate 137,507,305, forward strand.
ATACTTAACTGAGATGCTGGACAAAGGCCTGTCTTTTTCATCCATTAAAATTCATGCCTTTGCCATTTCGGCTCATTACAATACAGAGCCACCAATCTTTTCTCATCCTTTATTAAAGCAGTACCTCAGAGGAGCCAACAATTTAAGGCCTCCAAGGAAATCACCAATACCTGCATGATACCTCAACTATGTCTTGGAAAAACTCACCCTGCCTCCTTTTGAGCCAGCTGCTACTGCTGATATAAAGTTTTTATCTTGGAAAACAGCTCTGCTCCTAGCAATAACTTCTGCAAGATGAGTTGCAGAGCTACAGGCACTCATGGCTGTTGAACCTTTTATCATGTTTTATCCAGACAGGGTTTCCCTGAGGACAAACCCAACACTTATGCCTAAGGTGGTGTCCAGTGTGGCTCTTAACCAGACTATTCATCTGCCAACTTTTTATCCAAACCCACAGAACAAGGGGGAGAGAATTCTGCATTTATTGGATGTACACAGACAGCTTAGATTCTACTTGGACAGAACCGTTTTCAGGAAGACTAGAGTAATTACTAGTGGCATATGCTGCAGGATCACAAGGAAAGGCTATCTCAAAGCAGACTATTTCAAAGTGGATAGGCCACTGCATTCGTTTCTGTTTTCACCATGGCAAGCCAAGTTACATAAAACCTAAGGGCATTAGGTCACATTCAACCAGAGCTGCAGCCACTTCAGCAGCCTTTCTCAGGGGAGTACCAACCAAAGACATTTTAGAGGCTGCTACTTGGAGTTCAGTGCACAGCTTTACAAAGCACTGTCATCTGCCACTTTACTCTAAATCCAGGGCGGGCTTCGCCACTGCAGTTCTGCAGGGCCTCATAGCCACTCCTACTGCTATTTAGCTCCAGCCTCCCAACCAAAGCTTTGGGACTCTACCCAAATGTAATGACTGCAACAGTGAAACACGAAGAACATAGTACAGTTGTGTACACTTACCATAAATTTAGATATTCAAGTGCATTCACTGTTGCAGTCCAGGTTACCCACCCGTTAACCTCTTTTTTTCTGCTGGAACTTCTTTCCTTCTCTGATTTATACTATCTATGTGGTGTATTTGCTTGTAGATGAAGATAAAGTTTATATTGGTGCATGTATTTATATATATATATATATATATATATATATATATATATATATATATATATATATATATATATAAATTTTGGCTACCCTTTCAGGGAGCACCTGACATCTGGGGCAAGAAAAACTGAAGAAAATGGCATCGGCTGCTTCTTTTATACCCCTGATGACCTGGCGTCAGGGAAGGGGTGACAGCAGCCGACACAGGACCCGAGACTTTGGAATTCAGGCTGACTGAGGGCAACCTGCCAGCAGGATTACCCAAATGTAATGACTGCAACAGTGAATACACTCTAACATCTACATTTATGGTAAGTGTACACAACTGTACTATAAAGTGTTTTTGTTAGTACTCACTGCTGACAACCAGTTACTTGCAAAGTGGCAAGGACCTTTTGAAACTGCAGAAAAAAACTAAGTGACTTATAGGGTGCGATAGCTAGAACAAAAGGAATAAGAAAAGTTATAGCACATACATTCTCTGAAGCATTGGAAAGAAGATGAAGGGCAGGATTCACGAAGGCTTGCACGGAGTCTAAGAGTAGTGTAAGACTCCATGCAGCCTTCGCAATCCAGGAACAGCCCTAAAGTCCGTGTAAGAGACCAGCTAAAACGTCTCTTACACGGAGTGGGCGTGGATATGCTAATCACCTCACTTGCAGCCGAATAGCATGCAAATGAGGTAGATTAGCGATCCAGGAAGCCCAAAGCAGCCCGTGTAAGAGCCGTTTTAGCTGCAGAAATGTACTCCGTTGACAACTGAGTACGTTTCAGCAAAAACCACAACGGAGACATGTCAGCTCCAAATAAAGGGTGCATATGTGTCAGGCAGCATGCCAATGGCCAAATATGTGGCCATTGGCAAGGTACCCCAATGCAAATATGAAAAATAAATACGGTGTTTAAACGCAGCGCAGCCCCGCACAAACGGGCTGCGCTATATAAAACATAAAAACAAAGGTTATAAACCCATAAATGTGGGTTTTATGCAATACATGGATTTACAATGCAGGGACCAGCAGACCAAAAACAACATGGTCACCGTGTAGTGGTTGCTAAGGGGGGAAGCTGAGTCTAAGACCTGTAACTAAGCATTAGTAGGCAATCTGATGCAAATGAGTGTTAGGATACTGAATTCCACTGTCACATAGCAAATGAGCACATTCTGAGTAGTGTAAGAGATACATAAGGGGGAGGAACAGAGTAGGAGATAGATGACATCACAGGGGTCAATGGCAGAAAGAAATGCAGTTCATTGGAGGTCAGAGTTACATGACAGATGTCAGACACATATCATGGAAAGAGGAGTGCCACGACATAAGCATGGGAAAGTCAAGAAATGGAAGGTGTACACTGTTGCCTACACCAAAATTTCTTGCTGGCGCATGCATCTTGCAGCACCATGAAGCGCGAGTAGGACAGTGTGCGCGCGTTTAAGGCAGACGGAGCATGTGGGAGCGTGTTGGGATATGTTTAACACTGTTTGCACGGGTGTGCGTGCGATTAAACCCGAATAAGCAGATTCTGAACCGTGTAAGCATGTGCGCGCGTGTGTAAGCCACTGTGAGTGTGTTTCTGCTGGTATGCACGCTGCTCCCCCCTGAGGAAACAGAAAGGAAAAAGGAAGCAACAGAATTAGTAGGAAGCTAGCAGGGAATACTGCTGGAGCTAGCAGGTGAAAATAATTAGAAGCAGGCAATTAGACAAGCAGAATAGTAGCTCAGCCCAACACTTAAAACTCTGCAAACAGCAGTGCAATATGTTTCTCTCAAGAGACACTGCAAGATAGGAGTAAGCTATTAGAAGTGAAAACTGAAAAAGCTGAACTCAGAGCAGAAATATTAGGGGCTGTCATAATGAGACATAGGCGACTTGCTGAGGGTGGTGACAATGCAGATGGTGCCAGACAACCCACAGTGAGGAGACGGAGAAGAGTGTACAGGCCCAGGGTTACCTACCACGGATTACATGAGCTGGAGATAGTAGAGCGCTATAGAGTGGACAGAGACCTCCTGCAGCAAATAGTGGAGCTGTGCAGGCCACACCTCACACACAGAACCAACAGAAGGGAACCCATCCCAGTGGAAACCAAGGTATGTGTTGGCCTAAGAATACTAGCAACAGGTACCTTCCAGAGACCAACTGGTGATATGATGGGGATATCACAGGCATCAGCCTCCAGGTACTGCACCAGTTCCTGGATGCCATGTCAGCGCATGTCGGTGATCATGTATATTTCCCCAATGCCCGTGAGGTATTGGCCAGCAATATGCGTCTCTTCCAGCAAATAGCGGAATACCCTGAGGTAGTGGGTGCAATAGACTGCACGCACATATGCATCAAATCACCAGCCAGTGAGTGGGGTAGGGCCTACATTAACCGCAAGGGCTTCCCCTCCATCAACTGCCAGGTTGTGTGTGATGCCCAGGGCATAATAATGAATGTGTGTGCTGGCTGCCCTGGGAGCTACCATGATTCCCACATCTGGCATTTGACACAGCTGTACCAGACATTTGCCAATGGGGACATCCCACATGGACACCTAGTGGGGGATGCAGGTTATGCACTGGAGCCGTGGCTGATGACACCCATCAGAAACGCACACACACCTGAACAGGAACGCCATAATGAGGCACACGCACAAACACGTAATGTAATAGAGCGTGTGTTTGGGCTGCTCAAGTCACGATTCTGGTGTCTGGACACATCTGGTGGAGCCTTGCAGTACACACCAACTACATGTACCCAAATTGTCATGGTATGTGCTATGCTACATAATATGATCTTGCGAAAACAGCTGCAGCAGGACCAGCATAGGGCTGGGCCAAACAGCCCCCCACCATTGCCAAGGCCATCACAGGCAGTGTGTGACTTGGAGGAGGAACAACCTGAGCCTGCCCCAGTAGGCAGAAGGAGGCGTGCCCAGTATGCCCTGGCCTTGGCAAAGAGGCAACGCATAGCACATACACTGGCTCAGTAGGAACCCTGGGAATAATACCCCCTCTGACTCACTCAAATAACAGGGATGCCTAAAATGACATGACCTGCTCACAAACATGTACAGGGAGTGTAATATGTGCATCCGACAGAGGCAGCCCTGCAGCACCACCTGAGGCATGAATGCCATGTGTTAAGTAATGTAACACCATGTACTATATGCACACCTGAGAACCGTGACTAACATCCTACCCTCACCAAGCATCATGCCACAATATGACAATGATATGATCAATTGCAATAATTGGCTGAAGTATTGCAGTTAGTCAAAGGGGATCCAATGTGTGCCAGCCTGGGATGACATGCTGAGCATGACATGATGCTCCACCTGCTAGGACTGGCGTGCACCGATCAGTGCAGGCCGTATGGATACTGGCAAAGGCTGTTGTTACCCACAACGTGTCCTGAATAGGTAAGGCTGAAAACACAAACCTACCACCATAGGTATCAGAAGGGATAAGAACCTAGATGTAATGCTACCCAATGCCCTAAGTCTAAACAGCAAGATGCATGCAGTCTAAACTCACCCAGTATGGAGAATGTTGATATCTGTGCTGTAACAGAAAACTGGGTCAAGGCTCACAACAGCACCCTAACACTACCAGGTTACACCTCATACTGTGCTGTACAGCCTCAAAACATGGAACAAGCTACAAAAGGAGGGTGACTAGCAATAATTGTCAAGGATAACCACACCCCCATGTTGGTACCACAACAAGAAGCAGCATGGACTAGCCATGGTCATAACAGTGGCTAAAACTGTCCCCAGTTTATAGCCTGCTACAGACTACCATCCCAACACCAGGAACTGCACCTGGCCTATGTTGGAATACATGAATATATCAAGTCCTCCAAATCACATTATATTGGGTGACTGAAAATACCCAGACATAGACTGGGAGCATTATACTAGCTCCAACACTGTAGGACAAAAGTTCATAGAATCCATAAACCAAAATGCCCAGGAACAACGTACCACTCCCACAAGAGGGGTAAGCATACTGGATGTGATAATCAGCAACATGGGTACTGGATGGCAAGATGATAAGTGTATTGCTCACTGGTAAGACCAGACCATAGAGTAATCACACTGGATATACACATCCTGACCACAGTCCCTGGCCAGAAAACCACAGTGAAAAACATGCGTAAAGCAAAAGTTGCACTCCTCCAAACTGATGTGGAATCCATTAAAGGCCATGTGCAGGTGCAAAATATGGGCCACACCTCAGAGCCTGTTATACAGGCATTCCATGAACACTGCCAGGAATGCTTGGATTATGCAATCCTAAATTAAAACAAGACACAATGCCATACACGCAGGCATCAGGCATGGTGGACACCAGCCATAACCAAACCATGCAAGAGAATGAGGAAGCTACTACATGATAGAGCAAACATAAAAAAAGAAGTAATCACTGATCAGTAGTATGGCAATAAAATATGTCCACACATACAATCCACTAAGGCCAGCTACAACAAGTTGAATCTGTGAATCTTGAGGCAATGTTACACCTGCCCCAAGTACACAGACAACCCTCAATTCCCCAAGAAATACAAATATATGTGAGAGATGCAACCATCTATCCAAACTGGAGGCTGAGCTCCCTCAACTCAGTACTCCCAAAACTAGTCAGGAGGAGAAGGTAACCACACACACCACAAACCCAGTCCCACATAGACCTATCACAACTGCAAACCAAAGACATAAACACAGAAAAACATTCCCAGAGGCCCGAATTACAAACACACCACACCAACAGAGGCCTCCAAAGCAGGCACCCAATCAAACAACCTCCAAACATAGCACATGCAACACATAGTACACAAAGCTGGTGTGCCAAACAGTCACAGGCCAGAAGGAGAAACAACATGCCTGATACAGTTGTAGTAGGTGACTCCATAGTGAGACATGCTGCTGTCCCGCACACCAGACTGAACAAGGGAAAGTGTACAGAAAGCTCCCTGTAGGCTGCTACAATACGCCACATAACACAAGTATGCAGGTCACCCCAAAGCAAGTAGAAATGTGATGCAGTCATAGTCCATGCTGGTGTGAATGACCTGAGATGTACCTCCCTGGACTACATGAAAAGAGACATAGATGAGCTCTCCGATTATGTAGTCCAGGCCGGTATGACACTGACCGTTTGCAGCATCCTACCCTCACCAAGAATGATGCCACAGTACAAACACGGAATGATCAGTTATAACAAGTGGCACAATTACTGGTGTCATTCCAAGGGGATCCAATGTCTGTCTGCATGGAATGTCATGCTTGACAAGCCACGCAGCTGTTCCAGGGATGGCTTGCACCTGTTACCCCTGGGCGTCTGGATATTGGATAAGGCTTTTGCCACCTCCATAGAGCCTTTCGTAGACAAGGCTGAAAAGACTAACCACCACCCTACAAAACATAAGTGGAAAGAAACATAAGGGTAATGCTGACCAATGCCAGATATGTAAACCTCAATATGCATGCTCCTGAGGCCCTCCCCAGTATGGAGAACATCAATGTCTGTGCAGTGACAGAAACCTGCTGCAAGCCTCCTGACAGCACACCAGCACTACCAGGTTATACCACATATCATGCGTTATGGCCCCAAAACCTGGAAAAAGCATAAAAGGAGGGTGAGTATCCATATTCAGCACAGACACCCATACGTCCAACTAACTGACAATGCACAAGGCATTGGAGTCCACCCATGTGCAACTAACCGTAGGCAAGACTGCTGTACAGTCTGTAGCATGCTACAGACCACACTTTCACACACAGGAACCCCACCCAGCCATCCTGAAGACACTGGACAGTATGAATGTCCCACCAAATACCAAACAAGGCACTCACAAATTACCACATAGGTGGTAAACCATTACGTATGGAAGGAGTAATCGGGGACCTAGGGACACAAGTGGACAGTAACCTGTTATGTGACAATCACATTGCCATTGTGGCTAGGAAGACTGTCTATATTGGACACTGTATCATGAAAGGATTCACATCTACGTCAACAGAGGTCATTGTGCCCCTATACTGTTCTCTTATCAGACCCATAGTCTAGTACAATGCCTCATTTGGGATGTACCTTACCTGACACCTGCAGCAGTTAGAAAGACCTCAAAGGTACCTCACCAAGAGGATAAAGGGTCTCAAATATATGTCATATGCTGCCTGGCTGTAGACACCCCAGCTGAATGCAGTCACATACTGCCTACACAGAGGCATTGTATGCCTGTTGTACAAGGCCATGTCCAACACAGGAGTAATGGACATGCTCCACCCCAGAAAACTCAAAGCCATCGGAGCTGTGAGAGTCAGAGATGTCAACCTCAACACATAACGAAATAGGATGTGCTGGAGGGACAGATACATAACCCAGAGGCTCCCCACACCCTGGAACATTATCCCACTCCATGTTAGGCAGAGCCTCTCACTGACGCTCTTCAACAGGAATCTTACCAAGTGGATGGATGATCGTAGATTTACACTGGGGGTCTTCACTGTGTCACGTCCAGACAGAGGCATAGCAAAGCAAATCATAAATGGCCATAATATTCACATAGCAAAGGGTGGCGAAAGCCACACACACTCTGGCTAGGCTTACAAATGCCCTAGGGTGGATAGCCTAGTATGAACCTATGAAGATACAAATTGTACAGGACACTAAGGATAATCCCAAGGCTTCCACAACTGATGGTAGGAACCGTGTTGGGAATTCACAGATATGCTCTGAATCACACAAATATTACAAACAACATACCAAACACACACACATATTGCCAACATACATCCTGACAGGTGCAGTGAACCCCCCCCCCCCCCCCCAGAATGCAAAATATCTATCCCAGCAGACTGCTGGCTCCCTGACATTGCAGATGCTGAGGTAACAGCCAGCATCTACAAAGCAAAACACACAGCAGCAATGGTATGAGATGGTGTCCTGGGCTGAGTCCAACATGGACTCCAAGAAGAATGGAATGCCAAATCACACTACTGCTCAATGTCAGCCTTACCACAAGATATGTACCCAAAGAGCAGTGTACAACAACAGTGGTCGTTCTCAACAAAGGTGTTGTCTGAATGGATACTGAAAACTACCACCCCAGAATCCTGAGAAGCTCGGTCTGCACAGCTATGGAAAGGATCAGCATGTACCGCAGACATAAAGATATTGGAGACCTACTGACACCGGACCCTACCCATTGTGGCTTTCTTAAGTGCAGATCCTGCCCCTAAACATGTTTGACTCATTTGAAACAGTCATTAAGGTCATTGATGAGGGCAATGTAGTCCACACAGCGTAGCTGGACCTTGCAAAGGCTTCTATACAATACCCTACGTGTTCATTATAGATATGCTCACCAGCTTAAATATAAACCCCTATGTCAGTAGAGGGGTTGCAAACCAGACCAAGGACAGAACTGACATGGTCAGACATGCTGCAGCCATGTCAGACTACAAACCAGATATAACTGGCATCCCACAAGGCTTGGTCCTGGGACCTCCTCATTTGGTATATATGTCCCATAGGTACAGGCCAACATGGAAGGACTGTGTCTGAACATGTTTGCAGAGGACTACAAACTGCCCACCATATCTGACCCTCCAGCTGACACAAGCATCCCACAAAAGGGCCACATAGAAACAGACAACTGGTGCCATAGCCATGTCAGCAAGCTAATTGCAGAAAAGTGTATAGTCAACCCCCGTGGATATACAGTAAGTGCCCACCAATTACCACATAGGTGTTAACCCATTACGTACTTAACATGTAATGAGAGACCTGGGGACACAAGGTAATAGATATCCTGCATTGGACAAACGTGGCTGTAGTGTTTACAGAAACATACCATATACCCACCTAATCATGAAGGTTGTCAGATCTAGATAAGGGGAAGTCATTGTGGCTCTGCAGTCATCCTTCATCAGCGTTACAATTGACTATAATAGCCCCTGTGGGATGTACCTCAGCAGACACCTCCATCAACTGTAAAGTCCCCAACAGTACCTCACCAGGAATATCAAAGAGCTTGCACAGATGCCATGTGTTGCCTGATTAAACAAACTGCAGCTACACACACTGTCATACTGCCCACCCAGAGGCAAGCTGTGCCTGATGTATAAAGCCATGTCCAAGCTGGAATCAATAAACATGCTGCATCTTGTACAATCTGAATGGCAGTGAGCTATGCACATGAGAGACCTGAACCCCAGCACTGACATACATAGGACAAGCTGTACTACATGATCCATAACACAGAGGCCACCCCCACTCATGAGTAAACTCCCAGTACAGGCTATCCATAGAGTCACTCATCGATTCTCCTCAAGAGGAATCTTGATGAGTGGATGGGAGATGGTAGGTTTACCCTGGGTATCACTGTTATGTCACAGGTAGACAGAGGCACAGTATACTAACCATGACATATGTCATGGCAAACTCCACTTACAATGTGTGTCGAAGGACAAACACACTCTCCGACTAGCATTAGAAATGGCCTAGGGCACATCGCTAGTGTTTGCAAATGTACACCTATGTTGTGGAATACACTACCAATGTTGGACAAGCCTGGTTTAAGTAGTTCATATCTGAACATAATGCAACATGGTCAGATGTGCACAACTGGCCCCTAACCAGGCTGTTGTGCTCACTATGGAAATGTAAAGCAGTGATAGGACTAAAGCCCAGGATACTGTCCACCACAGTCAAAGTACTGAACCAGTACACTATACGGTACTACAGTGTTAGGTCAGTATGAAAGGATGTTGACAACTGTATGCAAAGTATCCCATGCAAACCCTGCAGGCACAGTATAATCCCTGTTGTGTTCACACATAAAGCAGTCGGACAGTAACTACACAACATGACACACAACACACAACCATAAACGGGAGATATTTGTTGAAGTTCACACTCACCCACAAATGTGGGCTGCAGAGTTCAACATATGGAAAGCTCACACTGGGCATGCTCACACACTTTGATAAATGAGACATATGTCAGACAACATGCCATGGGAAGGCTGAACTGGGCATGCTCACACACTTAGGCCAAATCTCAGATTAGCAGTTGGCCACACATATCTGGTATGTGTACGTGTTATTCCAGGAACCAACCACATTACAGCAATCTGCCCAGTGCACACAGTTAAATGACTACAGAGACATACGTGATATAGTAGATCCCTCCCATATGCAAACATCTTCCACAGATACACAAGTTGTTCATACAAACAGGGAATGCTATGGCAGTAAAGAACTGCAAACAGTCTATCAGCAACAAATAATGTGCATTTGACAAACATATGGGTGTAGAGGTCAACACTAGGCTGTTTGCCCTAGGGAATGACAGCTTAGCCAGAGTGTGCTTGGCGTCTGCCTCCCCAGTACAGCAGGCTACTGTGCCACTGTAAAGTAGGTCACATAAGGCACCGTGTGAGGCTAGTGTGCTGTGCCTCTGTCAAGCAGGGACACAGTGAAGATCCAAGGGTTTGAATTTGCTAAGCCACAGCCATGTTGTTGGTGTGTGCTGGAAGAGGGTTGCTGAGGGCCTCTAACAGTAAGTGGGCGTCAATAACAGACTGAGGGGAGCCTTATCTGCATTGTCTGGACAATTTCACTGTCAACATTGTGTCCTGATGATTATGAGGGATTGAAGTGTCGTGCTGGTACTGTTCAGAGATGCCCTTCCTCTGTGGGCTACTGCTCTGCAATGTATTAGCTCACTCTGTTCGACACCTCATGTATGGCTGGTGTACATCTGACAGGTGTCCTGTTGTGGAGCAGTCATGGGTATATTTGGGATAGCATGATCAATGCAAATCTTCCACATGCTCATAGAATGCAATTGTCAAGGATTATGCAGAGTGGCCTGTATACTCCCCCAGCATGGGTCCTTTGAAGTCTTCCATCCCAGTCTTCACAAGTGTAAAGTCTGCTTTTGATAAATACAGTTTGTTTGCAGTGACAACCTTGCCTGGGGGTGGGGATGGGATATGGATGGCCAAGGAAAGGTGGGTATGGTCAGATATCAACAATGGTGGTCTACCTCTGGTGTGGAACAGTGAGTACCCATGTTGTAGATGGTCAGGTGCAATATGTAGTCCCTGTGGCTGTGGTGAGTGGTTCTGCCATAGCACATGGACTCACAAATTGCAGTGGCTGTAGGGTAATGTTGTAGAGGCCTGAGTAGTTCCCACACACAATATGCCTGTACCTGACGTTAACAACTGGAATAGTGTATGTGAACACCTGCATATCTTGGCACTGTGCCCAGGGAAGCAAAGTGTGTGTCCTGGATGTGGGAGGGGTGGTCAGGACTGGTTGTGTTGTGTGTTACAGGTCCTGTGGTCACAAAGCATGGTATAAAACATAACCTGCCAGTGCGATGTGCATATCTGACCCTGACGTAGGTGGCTGCAAATGCATATATATGCTATCCCCCACCTGACAGGTAGTACTAGATGTACATACCTCTGTAGAAATAATGATGTCAGCACCCTATAAATACTGCAGGTGCAGAACAAATGCCCAGTAATCCGGATAGTGCGCTCTGCTAATGTGTCTCCCTCAAATGTCATAATATAGTTAGGTAGGGGTTTGAATCCTGCAAATGCTCAGTGTTTGGGTGGGTAAGTCTGTGTGAGGGAAATGTCCCTTTTGGCAACTGGGAAAACACACTACAGGATGCACATTCCCCTTTCTAAACACTGATGATGTCAGCACCCTATAAGTACAGCAGGAGAAGGGAAACCTCCCAGTAATGTGAATAGTGTGCTCCGCTAATGCGTCTGTTTCAAGTGTCATAACATAGTTAGGTAGGGGTTTGAATCCAAGAAATGCTCAGTGTGTGTGGAGGGGGTTAGTGTGTGTGCAGGTCTGTATGAAAGAAATGTCCCTTTTGCCAACTAGGAGAACACACTACAGGATGCACATTCCCCTTTCTAAACACTGATGATGTCAGCACCCTATAAGTAAAGCAGGAGAAGGGAAACCTCCCAATAATGCAAATAGCGTGCTCTGCTAATGCATCCATCTCGAGTGTCATAATATAGTTAGGTAGGGGTTTGAATCCTGCAAATGCTCAGTGTGTGTGGAGGGGGTTTTTAAGGTGTTTTTTTGTGTGCCGATAATCGGGGGGACGGGGGGGGGGGGGGGGGGGGGGCGCGGCGGGGGGGGGGGGGGGGGGGGGGGGGGAAAAAAAAAAAAAAAAAAAAAAAAAAAAAAAAGAAAAAAAAAAAAAAAAAAAAAAAAAAAAAAAAAAAAAAAAAAAAAAAGGGAAATTGGTCCCCTTTGGCCCCAAACTAGGAGGGGGGAAAACAACTTTTTTTTTCCAAATTTTCCCCCAATTTTCCCTTTTTCTAAAAACACTTTTTATTTTTATTGGTTTTAGCAACCCTATAAGGTTTTAAAGGGCAAGGGAGGGACAGGTTGAGAATTACCCAGCTTATAGTAAGAAAAAGGTTGGAGACGCAACTGAGAAATGAGTAATGCTCACCTATGAGATTTGAAATCTGGGGATGTTCTTCATGTTTCACTGTTGCAGTCATTACATTTGGGTAATCCTGCTGGCAGGTTGCCCTCAGTCGGCCTGAATTCCAAAGTCTGGGCCCTTTCTGCTGCCCCCTTCCTTGGCGTCAGGTTGTCGGGGGTAAAAAAGGGAAAAATGACTCCATTTTCTTCAGTCTTTCTTGCCACGCGATGCCTGAAGCAGAAGCAGATGTCCTTCAAGGATGCATCTGCAGTCATCACATATGGGTTGTCCTGCCTCAGGCAACCCCGTGGGGGATTCCAAAGTCTGGGCCCGGGGTGGCTGTTTCCCCCTTCCCCCGGCGTCAGGCCCTGGGGTATAAAAGCGTCACCCGGGCCCATTTTCCCCCAGTCTTTCTTGCGCGGGGCCCGAAGCAGAAGCAGTTCGCAAGTGCCGGTTGGCCAGCTCCTGTAATTCAGCTAGACCGAAGACTTCAAAAGCTAAGTACCCCGTTGGGGACTCTTTCTTGCCTCAGCCGATGTCAGATAAAATTAATAATTGCTTAACTTGGGGGAAACAAATACCTCATAAGGATTTCCACTTTTACTGCCTTGCCTAGGCCCAGACCACGATTTCGGCCTGTTGCCTGTGCTTCCTTCAACGGCCACTCAGGCGCCGGTCGGAGTTTGCAGAGGAATTTTTGGGGCTAGTTTTGCTTAAAAATTGTCTTTGGGAGACTCCGACTTCACATTTAATGAAAAACAAGGACAAGGACACCCCGGGGTCCATGGTTTCGGCTGAAACCCCCAGGCCTACAGGTGTCTCGTTCGCCCAGTCCTTGGTACCCTCCCCCGAAACCCCGACAACCTCGGCCCCGGAGGCCCTACTGTCGGTTGTTGAATCTCCGAATCTGGTGTCCAGGAACCTTCCGAAAATTCCTTAGACAAAACTACACCAGCACGTGGTGCAGCCAGGCCTCCTGCATCCATGTCTTTTAAAGGGATTCTCAGGGCTAAAGCTGCTAAACACTCAAAATCTTGCCTCCCAGGGTTATCCTCAGGGACCCACTACAGGTTCTCAGATCCTTAGTCTAGCAGAGGACCTTATTTCAAAATTTGGGGCTCTCAACCTCATCCGGACAGGGGCTCTCAACCTTTTGAAAAAGGGCCCAAAGGGTTTAGCCCTCTGATCCCCTCCTCAGATGAGGCCTCTGGGCCCTCTTGGACTGGAGGAGGCTTTTTGCCTCTGAGGATTCGATGCAGAGGAATCTATCCCTTCCTCCCCTCCTGAAGATTCTTTTTGGGGGAAAATTTCACACTATGAGGAGCATTTCCCAAAGGCAGGGCCAGGAATTCTCTGATTCCCGGAAGAGATTAAGGACCCGCATTTGCCTCAGCATAGACCTTTGGCTATTCCCCTGTTTTGAATGTCATTGATGATGTGTACTGAAACTAGCCCCCTGACACTCTCCCCCTCCTGCCAAACCCCATAGGTACTACAGGGTCCCTGGAATCACATCTTTTTCCCTTTTCAAGGCCCACTTGCTGATCCAGAAACTATTTCCCAGGGCCTAAAGGGGTTGCAGCTGCCACTACAAAATCCACTCCCTCTGAAAGGAGTCCAGGGCTTTAGAAAATGGGGTAAAAAGTGTATACTTCTGCTCCCCTTTTCTATGAGGGCTTTAAATTGTCAATTTCATATGATACAGTACCAGTATTTGTTAGATGAATTGCAAAAAAACTGTCTTCACCTGAACCCCTAGATCAAAATCACTTAGGATCTGGTACATAACTCTCAACAGGTTAGCAACCATTTCTTGCAGTGTGGTTATGATGCATTGGAAGCTTCATGTAGGTCAGCTATGACAGGTGCAGTTTTTACATGCTTGGCTGAAGGAACAATCTCTGCCAGACCATGTTAAAGCAAAGCTTCTGGATGCTCCTGGAAAAGCAAAAGTTATTTGGCTCCACTGCTCAGGAGGTCTTAAAGAAATTTGAAGAAAAGGCAAAATCTGTACAAACAGTCAAAGTTTTTTCAGTCCAACCACCAAGATTCAGCAGAATTGGCCTTCCAAGAATTGGTCCTTTCCAGACACAGACAGATTTCAGAGAGGCAAGAACAGGCATGCCAGAGGTAGAGGGCAAGCTAGAGGCTCCTACAGGGGGGAATGGCAGCTCCCAACCAGAGAGGTAGTGCAGGCCTACAACTGCTGCACAAGGACAGACTCAATGACTTTTTGACACCGCCAACCAGGGCTCAATTGGGAAACACCTTGGGGAAAGCTTTCTTATTTTTTAGAAAATTGGCACATTATTCAAGGGACAAATGGACACTACAAATAATAGACAAAGGATACAGGTTTAAATTTCCCCACATTAAAAAAAAAGGCATGCCAGACCTGCCACCAAATCAAAGGGCAGAGGCTTTGAAACAAATTTTAACTTAAAAAATGAAAGCAAAAGAAAAGGTTCCTCTCGAACAAGGCCAAGGATTTTATTCCAGACTTTCCTTGTTCCAAGAAAAGAAAATCAATGGGGGCCTATTCTACTTTTCCAAAAACTTATCTCATTGTGCCAAAATTCAAAATGCTGACTCTACAGCAACTCCTTCCCCTGCTGGGCAAGGGGGCTTGGCTGGGCTCTGGACCTCAAGGAGGCATACCTGCATGTCCCTTTCAGACAAAGCTGCAGAAGACACCTCAGATTTCTTGCAGGTTCAGAGCATTATCAATTCTCAGCATTGCCCTTTGGCTTATCTACTCCCCAGAGTATTCACAAATGCCTGGCATCAGTAATTGCACACTGCAGACTTCAGGGTTTCAAATATCCCCTATCGGGACGACTGCCTTATACAAGCGGACAGCCAACAAAGGTAAAACATTGAATTATGCCATTTATCTTCTTCAGGCCTTGGGATATACAGTCAACATTCAAAGTCAAGACTTTTTCCACCCCAAAAGAATAACTTTTCTGGGTGGGATCTAGACACAACCACCCAAATGGTTTTTCTCACAGAAGAAAAAAAAAACCCAACGGGATTACTTAAAAAACCTGTCAAGACAAACTCAGCTGACTGCAAGGAAAATCCTGCGGGCCCCGGGGTTTAAATGGCTTCTTGCATTCTTCTGATTCCCAAGCAAGGCTCATATGGGGAAACTCAATGGTACCTAAGGAGTTTATGGACTCAGCACAGTCACAGCTTGAAACTTTGATACCACTCTTTCCATGCCTTAAAAAGGAATTTCTGTGGTGGGCTCAAGCCCAGTCAAACAGGGTTTGCCTTCAGCAAACCAATAGCCAGCCAAACCATTCCCGGATGCTTCAGACCAGAGGGGGACCCACAGGGAAAGGAAGATAAAGGACTATGGTCAAAAAAAGAGCTAGCACATAAACCAAAAGGAAATGCTGGCAGTGTTTGCAATCGAGGCCTTAAAATTACATCAAGGCCACCTGCTAATAAGGACAGACAACCCCACAGTTATGTGGTACATAAACAAGCAAGGAGGCACCCATTCCTACCCTCTTTGCAGACTGGCAATGAATCTATGGGAATTTTCCCCTGACCCCAATATACAGCTGCAATCCCAGTTTGTACCAGGAAAGGACAAAAACTGGCGGACAGCTTAAGCGGGAACATCATGGATGCACAGTGGATGCTGCACCCAGACATCTTCCATCAGATAACACAATCATGGGGAGGGACATAGATCTTTGCCTCCCACACAATCATCAGCTGGAAATTCTGCACAAGGACATACCACCCACAAGCATGGAAAGGGGGCTCTCTTTCAGCTGGAAATCTAACAGTGTATGCATTCCCACCTCTTCCATTAATGACCAAGGTCTTACTGAAGATCAGGGCAGAGCAACCAAGAGTGATTCTGATAGCTCCGGACTGGCCAAGACAGCACTGGTACCCATTGCTAAAGAGCATGGCCGCTTCTCCTGACACAGCACAATTACAAAACTCTGCATACCTTGACTCATCACCAGGATAAGCTATCCAAGAGAGTGAAGGATATCATCATGGAAGCTGGGCCTTCCACAGGGCATACTCAGCAAAATGGAAAAGATTTCCCCTTGGAGCACCTAAAAGGGGCCTAGATGCAACAGTTATGAACATGGCGCATATCCTGGAATATTTAGCAGAAATGCTCCACAATGGTCTGTCTTACTCTTCCATTAAAATTCATGCTTCAGCAATTTCAGCAGAGTACAACACTGATCCCCTGTCTTCTCATCCTCTGCTAAGACAGTTTCTAAGAGGAATTAAAACAATCCTCCAAAAACCACCACTGCCTACTTGGGACCTTAACTGTTGGAAAAAATAACACTGCCTCCCCTTTTAACCAGCAGCATCTGCAGAACTACAGTTCCTTCTTGGGACTGCCCTTTCCCTTTTGGCCATAACCTCAGCAAGAAAGTATCTGAGTTACAGGCCCTCATGGCAGTAACCCATTTTTCATCAAGGGCAGAGTCTCATTGAGAACCAATCCTTCATTTTGCCAAAGGTGGTATCCAGGGTCTCATTAAACCAAGCTATTCACCTGCCTACCTTCTTTTCCCAAAACCACAAAACAAAGGGGAAAACTTCTGCCCCCCTGGACATACACAGACAGTTGCGCTACTACTTGGACAGAACTAAAAATCACAGAAAAAATGACCAGTTGTTTTTAGCATATGCTGCTGGTGCACAAGGAAAAGCAATTTCAAAAAAGACAATTTCAAAATGGATAGGGGTTGCATTCTTTTTTTACTCCTTTCATGGAAAACTGTGCCAGCTAACATTAGACCTCATTAAAAGCCACAGCCACCTCCACAGCCTTCTTAAGAGGGGGGGCTACCAAAGGGCATTTTAGAAGCTGCTACATGGAGCTCCGTGCATACATTTTCCAAGCATTACAACTTACCTTTATATTCCAGATCCAGAGCAGGCTTTGCTACGGCAGTCCTGCAGGGCTTTTTAGCTACACCATCCTTTATATAGATCCCCCACCCCCCGATTGGCTTGGTATTGTACCCATATGTGATGACAGCAGATGCAACCGTGAAGGACATAGTACAGTTTTGTACCTACCATAAATGTAGATGTCCGATAGGTATGCATTTCAGTCAGGTTTCCCTCCTTTCCCCCTGTGGTATTTCTTGGGGACTTCCCTCATAGCTAGCTGGGGTTATCTTTTTTGGTGTATTTGTTTTTATATATTTTATTTTTGTGCATGTTTGGAATTTTTGCATTTCTCCAAATTTAGCCTTCCTTAAAGGGGACCTGGCATCTGGGGCAAGAAAAAATGAGGAAGATGGGGTGGGTGGCTTTTATCCCCGGGGAAGGGGGCGACATCAGCCGAAGACCCAGACTTTGGGAAAGACCCAAAGGGGTGCCTGAGGCAGGACAACCCCTATGTGGTGACTGCAGATGCATACCATGGGCATCTACATTTATGGTAGGTAAAAACTGTACGTCGGGGGCCCACTCCTGAGATTTTTTATGTTCAATTTTGAATTTTTCAATAAAGATAAAGACCCCCTTGGGGAAACTTTTTCTTGCACCAGACCAAGTCAGAAAAAAATTAATTGTATTTCTTGTGGAAAACAAATACCTCATAAGGACTTTCATTCTTACTGTATTCCTTGCCTAGGCCCTGATGCTTTTTGGGTTTTCGGTTTTTTGCTAGATTTAAAAAGCACTATTAAGGGCGGTATGATTTTGCTTTAAACTATTTTGGACGCCTTTAATTATCCAGAAATGTCATTGATAGCCATCCTACGGAGTTCCATGTCCAAAACCAATGACCTTTCCTAAGCCAATGGCCCGGGTTTTCAGTGAGGCTTTTTCAACTGACGCCCCCCCACTTTAGAGTCCCGGGTGTTTACTCCCCCTTAGTTGGCCATGCCGCTGGAAACTCAAGGTATTGGAGCCTTGGATACTATTCCCTCAGATGGGTCTGGAGCCGCTGAGCATGCACCGGCTTCTGAGGGTATATTCAGACCTAAACATCTTTACATTAAACCGACTTCAGCTTCAAAGGCAAAGACTAAAGCAAAGAAACTCAAGAGCCACGTGGACAGGCCTCTATGCCCAAAAAAACAGATGCTCAAAATGGCCAAAGTCTTGATTACCTTGATCAGGTGTTCCCATCCCCCTCCAGATAAGAGGCCTAGGCAAGAGACTGACTATGAATCTTCAGATCAGGTTTCTATTTCCTCTGATTCCTCTTCTGATCAGGAATATTCTCTTCCCCCCTACGAGGATTCTGATGTTGAAGAGGGAGAGCCAAGATGTTTCAGAATCTAAAAAGAGGCTCAGGGATTTCCTTTTACTACCTCAACACAGGCCTCTAGCCATTCCACCTGTGTTAGACATTGTAGATGATGTGTTTTCGGAGTCTAGTCTTACCCCTGACTCCTTACCTCCAGCTCCTGTTAAGCCTGACAGATATTACAGGGTTCCTGACTCTCATAAATTCCTTTTAAAAAAACCTTCTGCAGACCCAGAAACTATTTCACAGGGTCCCAAAGGAGTTAAGGCTTCTGCAAAAACCCACCCCTGACAGAGATTCTAGGGCACTGGATAGATGGGGAAAAAGGTGTACACATCTACTACCTTGGCTATAAGGGCCTTAAACTGTCAGTTCCATATGCTCAAATATCAGCAACATGTCATGGGATTGCTTAAACAGAAAATGTTGTTAAACTCTGTATGTGCAGAAAACAAAGAAATGCAGGATGTATTGCATGCAGCTGAACAAGTTGGAAAGCATACTTTGCAATGTGGTTTTGATTCTTTGGAGGCCTCCTTTAGGGCCGTAGTTACGGGTTCTGTAATTAGGAAGCATGCTTGGTTAAAGGAACAAAATCTGCCTGATCATGTCAAAGTTAAATTATTAGATGCACCTTTGCAGCATGATACTTTGTTTGGTGTTAAGGCAGAAGAGGTGTAAAAGAAAATGGAGGACAAAGCTAAATCTATGCAAACTGTCAAAGATTTTTTTACAAGTACAGCCACTTAGGTTTAGTAGACACTGGCCTACAAAGAATTGGTCCTTTCCTGTGTCAGACAGACCTCAAAGGGGCAGATCCAGGCCCTAAACCAGGGCCTAAAGGGGTTTAAATAAAAACAAAAATTGGCCCCTACCCAAACACTTATCTCCTGGCAGCACCCTTTAGATACATGGGGGGAGGAACAGAGTAGGAGATAGATGACATCACAGGGGGAATGGCAGAAAGAAATGCAGTTCATTGAGGTCAGAGTTACATGACAGATGTCAGACACATATCATGGAAAGAGGAGTGCCAATTTTATAAGCATGGGAAAGTCAAGGAAATGGAAGGTGTACGCTGTTGCCTACACCAAAGTTTCTTGCTGGGCGCATCAAGGCGCTACGCAGTCGCACTATGAAGCATAGTGGGACAGCGGCGCTAAGGCAGACTGAGCATGTGGGAGCGTGTTAGAGATGTTTAACACTGTTTGTACGGGTGTGCGTGCGATTAAACCTGAACAAGCAGATTTTAAACCGTAGCAGCATGTGCCGCGATAAGCCACTGTGAGTGTGTTTCTGCTGGTGGCAAAACTGCTCCCCTGGAGGAAACAGAGAAAGGAAAAAGGAAGCAACAGAATTAGTAGGAAGCTAGCAGGGAATACTGCTGGAGCTAGCAGGTGAAAATAATTAGAAGCAGGCAATTAGACATGCAGAATAGTAGCTCAGCCCAACACTTAAAACTCTGCAAACAGCAGTGCAAGATGTTTCTCTCAAGAGACCCTGCAAGACAGGAGTAAGCTATTAGAAGTGAAAACTGAAAAAGCTGAACTCAAAACAGAAATAGGGGCCGTCATAATGAGACATAGGCGACTTGCTGAGGGTGGTGACAATGCAGATGGTGCCAGACAACTCACAGTGAGGAGACGGAGAAGAGGTACAGGCCCAGGGTTACCTACCACGGATTACATGAGCTGGAGATAGTAGAGCCATAGAGTGGACAGAGAGCTCCTGCAGCAAATAGTGGAGCTGTGCAGGCCACTCACACACAGAACCAACAGAGGGACCCATCCCAGTGGAAACCAAGGTATGTGTTGGCCTAAGAATACTAGCAACAGGTACCTTCCAGAGACCAACTGGTGATATGATGGGATATCACAGGCATCAGCCTCCAGGGTACTGCACCAGTTCCTGGATGCCATGTCAGCACATGTCGGTGATCATGTATATTTCCCCAATGCCCGTGAGGTATTGGCCAGCAATATGCGCCTCTTCCAGCAAATAGCGGAATACCCTGAGGTAGTGGGTGCAATAGACTGCACGCACATATGCATCAAATCACCAGCCAGTGAGTGGGGTAGGGCCTACATTAACCGCAAGGGCTTCCTCCATCAACTGCCAGGTTGTGTGTGATGCCCAGGGCATAATAATGAATGTGTGTGCTGGCTGCCCTGGGAGCTACCATGATTCCCACATCTGGCATTTGACACAGCTGTACCAGACATTTGCCAATGGGGACATCCCACATGGACACCTAGTGGGGGATGCAGGTTATGCACTGGAGCCGTGGCTGATGACACCCATCAGAAACGCACACACACCTGAACAGGAACGCCATAATGAGGCACACGCAAACATCGTAATGTAATAGCGTGTGTTTGGGCTGCTCAAGTCACGATTCTGGTGTCTGGACACATCTGGTGGAGCCTTGCAGTTCACACCAACTACATGTACAAAAATTGTCATGGTATGTGCTATGCTACATAATATGATCTTGCGAAAACAGCTGCAGCAGGACCAGCATAGGGCTGGGCCAAACAGCCCCACACCATTGCCAAGGCCATCACAGGCAGTGTGTGACTTGGAGGAGGAACAACCTGAGCCTGCCCCAGTAGGCAGAAGGAGGTGTGCCCAGTATGCCCTGGCCTTGGCAAAGAGGCAACGATAGCACATACACTGGCTCAGTAGGAACCCTGGAATAATACCCCCTCTGACTCACCCAAATAACAGGATGCCTAAAATGACATGACCTGCTCACAAACATGTACAGGGAAGTGTAATATGTGCATCCGACAGAGGCAGCCCTGCAGCACCACCTGAGGCATGAATGCCATGTGTTAAGTAATGTAACACCATGTACTATATGCACACCTGAGAACCGTGGACTAACATCCTACCCTCACCAAGCATCATGCCACAATATGACAATGAGATGATCAATTGCAATAATTGGCTGAAGTATTGCAGTTAGTCAAAGGGGATCCAATGTGTGCCAGCCTGGGATGACATGCTGGGCATGACATGATGCTCCACCTGCTAGGACTGCGGCACCTATCAGTGCAGGCCGTATGGATACTGGCAAAGGCTGTTGTTACCTACAGTGTCCCTGAATAGGTAAGGCTGAAAACACAAACCTACCACCATAGGTATCAGAAGGGATAAGAACCTAGATGTAATGCTACCCAATGCCAAGTCTAAAACAGCAAGATGCATGCAGTCTAAACTCACCCAGTATGGAGAATGCTGATATCTGTGCTGTAACAGAAAACTGGTCAAGGCTCACAACAGCACCCTAACACTACCAGGTTACACCTCATACTGTGCTGTACAGCCTCAAAACATGGAACAAGCTACAAAAGGAGGGTGACTAGCAATAATTGTCAAGGATAACCACACCCCCATGTTGGTACCACAACAAGAAGCAGCATGGACTAGCCATGGTCATAACAGTGGCTAAAACTGCCCCCAGTTTAAAGCCTGCTACAGACTACCATCCCAACACCAGGAACTGCACCTGGCCTATGTTGGAATACATGAATATATCAAGTCCTCCAAACCACATTATATTGGGTGACTGAAAATACCCAGACATAGACTGGGAGCATTATACTAGTTCCAACACTGTAGGACAAAAGTTCATAGAATCCATAAACCAAAATGCCCAGGGACAACGCATCACTCCCACAAGAGGGGTGCAGCATACTGGATGTGATAATCAGCAACATGGGTACTCTGGGATGGTAAGATGATAGTGTATTGCTCACTGGTAAGACCAGACCATAGAGTAATCACACTGGATATACACATCCTGACCACAGTCCCTGGCCAGAAAACCACAGTGAAAACATGCGAAGCAAAAGTTGCACTCCTCCAAACTGATGTGGAATCCATTAAAGGCCATGCAGGTGCAAAATATGGGCCACACCTCAGAACCTGTTATACAGGCATTCCATGAACACTGCCAGAAATGCTTGGATTATGCAATCCTAAATTAAAACAAGTCACAATGCCATACACGGGCATCTGGGATGATGGGCACCAGCCATAACCAAACCATGCAAGAGAATGAGGGAGCTACTACATGATAGAGCAAACATAAACAAAGAAGTAATCACTGATCAGTAGTATGGCAATAAAATATGTCCACACATACAATCCACTAAGGCCATCTACAACAAGTTGAATCAGAATCTTGAGGCAATGTTACACCTGCCCCAACTACACAGACACCCCCCAACTCCCCCAAGAAATACAAATATATGTGAGAGATGCAACCATCTATCCAAACTGGAGGCTGAGCTCCCCTCAACTCAGTACTCCCAAAACTAGTCAGGAGGAGAAAGTAACCACACACACCACAAACCCAGTCCCACATAGACCTATCACAACTGCAAACCAAAGACATAAACACAGATAAACATTCCCGGAGGCCCGAATTACAAACACACCACACCAACAGAGGCCTCCAAAGCAGACACCCAATCAAACAACCTCCAAACATAGCACATGCAACACATAGTACACAAAGCTTGTGTGCCAAACAGTCACAGGCCAGAAGGAGAAACAACATGCCTGGTACAGTTGTAATAGGTGACTCCATAGTGAGACACGCTGCTGTCCTGCACACCAGACTGAACAAGGGAAAGTGTACAGAAAGCTGCCTGTAGGCTGCTACAATACGCCACATAACACAACTATGCAGGTCACCCCAAAGCAAGTAGAAATGTGATGCAGTCATAGTCCATGCTGGTGTGAATGACCTGAGATGTACCTCCCCGGACTACATGAAAAGAGACATAGATGAGCTCTCCGATTATGTAGTCCAGGCCAGTATGACACTGACCATTTGCAGCATCCTACCCTCACCAAGAATGACGCCACAGTACAAACACGGAATGATCAGTTATAACAAAAGTGTGGCACAATTACTGGTGTCATTCCAAGGGGATCCAATGTCTGTCTGCATGGGATGTCATGCTTGACAAGCCATACGAGCTGTTCCAGGGATGGCTTGCACCTGTTACCCTGGGCATCTGGATATTGGATAAGGCTTTTGCCACCTCCATAGAGCCTTTCGTAGACAAGGCTGAAAAGACTAACCCACCACCCTACAAAACATAAGTGGAAAGAAACATAAGGGTAATGCTGACCAATGCCAGATGTGTAAACCTCAATATGCATGCTCCTGAGGCCCTCCCCAGTATGGAGAACATCGATGTCTGTGCAGTGACAGAAAATTGCTGCAAGCCTCCTGACAGCACACCAGCACTACCAGGTTATACGACATATCATGCGTTATGGCCCGAAAACCTGGAAAAAAACATAAAAGGAGGGTGAGTATCCATATTCAGCACAGACACCCATACGTCCAACTAACTGACAATGCACAAGGCATTGGAGTCCACCCATGTGCAACTAACCATAGGCAAGACTGCTGTACAGTCTGTAGCATGCTACACACCACACTCTCACACACAGGACCCCACCCAGCCGTCCTGAAGACACTGGACAGTATGAATGTCCCACCAAATACCAAACAAGGTACTCACAAATTACCACATAGGTGGTAAACCATTACGTATGGAAGGAGTAATCAGGGACCTAGGGACACAAGTGGACAGTAACCTGTTATGTGACAATCACATTGCCATTGTGGCTAGGAAGACTGTCTATATTGGACACTGTATCATGAAAGGATTCACATCTACATCAACAGAGGTCATTGTGCCCCTGTACTGTTCTCTTATCAGACCCATAATCTAGTACAATGCCTCATTTGGGATGTACCTTACCTGACACCTGCAGCAGTTAGAAAGACCTCAAAGGTACCTCACCAAGAGGATAAAGGGTCTCAAATATATGTCATATGCTGCCTGGCTGTAGACACTCAGCTGAATGCAGTCACATACTGCTTCACACAGAGGCATTGTATGTCTGTTGTACAAGGCCATGTCCAACACAGGAGTAATGGACATGCTCCACCCCAGAAAACTCAAAGCCATCGAGCTGTGAGAGTCAGAGATGTCAACCTCAACACATAATGAAATAGGATGTGCTGAGGGACAGATACATAACCCAGAGGCTCCCCACACCCTGGAACAGAATCCCGCTCTATGTTAGGCAGAGCCCCTCACTGACGCTCTTCAACAGGAATCTTACCAAGTGGATGGATGATCGATTTACACTGGGGTCTTCACTGTGTCACGCCCAGACAGAGGCACAGCAAAGCAAATCATAAATGGCCATAATATTCACATAGCAAAGGGGTGGGCGAAAGCCACACACTCTGGCTAGGCTTACAAATGCCCTAGGGTGGATAGCCTAGTATGAACCTATGAAGAAACAAATTGTACAGGACACTAAGGATAATCCCAAGGCTTCCACAACTGATGGTAGGAACCGTGTTGGGAATTCACAGATATGCTCTGAATCACACAAATATTACAAACAACATACCAAACACACACACATATTGCCAACATACATCCTGACAGGTGCAGTGAACCCCCCCCCCCAAGAATGCAAAATATCTATCCCAGCAGACTGCTGGCCCCCTGACATTGCAGATGCTGAGGTAACAGCCAGCATCTACAAAGCAAAACACACAGCAGCAATGGTATGAGATGGTATCCTGGGCTGAGTCCAACATGGACTCCAAGAGGAATGGAATGCCAAATCACACTACTGCTCAATGTCAGCCTTACCACAGGATATGTACCCAAAGAGCAGTGTACAACAACAGTGGTCGCTCTCAACAAAGGTGTTGCCTGAATGGATACTGAAAACTACCACCCCAGAATCCTGAGAAACTGTCTGCACAGCTATGGAAAGGATCAGCATGTACCGCAGACATAAAGATATGGAGACCTACTGACACCGACCCTACCCAGTGTGGCTTTCTTAAGTGCAGATCCTGCCCCTAAACATGTTTGACTCTGTTTGAAACAGTCATTAAGGTCATTGATGAGGGCAATGTAGTCCACACAGCGTAGCTGGACCTTGCAAATACCTGGCTTCTATACAATACCCTACGGTTCATTATAGATATGCTCACCAGCTTAAATATAAATCCCTATGTCAGTAGAGGGTTGCAAACCAGACCAAGGACAGAACTGACATGGTCAGACATGCTGCAGCCATGTCCAGACTACAAACCAGATATAACTGGCATCCCACAAGGCTTGGTCCTGGGACCTCCCTCGCTTGGTATATATGTCCCATAGGTACAGGCCAACATGGAAGGACTGTGTGAACATGTTTGCAGAGGACTACAAACTGCCCACCACATCTGACCCTCCAGCTGACACAAGCATCCCACAAAAGGGCCACATAGAAACAGACAACTGGTGCCATAGCCATGTCAGCAAGCTAATTGCAGAAAAGTGTATAGTCAACCCACGTGGATATACAGTAAGTGCCCACCACCACATAGGTGTTAACCCATTACGCATTTTAACATGTAATGAGAGACCTGGGGACACAAGGTAATAGATATCCTGCATTGGACAAACGTGGCTGTAGTGTTTACAGAAACATACCATATACCCACCTAATCATGAAGGTTGTCAGATCTAGATAAGGGGAGGTCATTGTGGCTCTGCAGTCATCCTTCATCAGCGTTACAGTTGACTACAATAGCCCCTGTGGGATGTACCTCAGCAGACACCTCCATCAACTGTAAAGTCCCCAACAGTACCTCACCAGGAGTATGAAAGAGCTTGCACAGATGCCATGTGTTGCCTGATTAAACAAACTGCAGCTACACACACTGTCATACTGCCAACCCAGAGGCAAGCTGTGCCTGATGTATAAAGCCATGTCCAAGCTGGAATCAATAAACATGCTGCACCTTGTACAATCTGAATGGCAGTGAGCTATGCACATGACAGACCTGAACCCCAGCACTGACATACATAGTTCAAGCTGTACTACATGATCCATAACACAGAAGCCACCCCCACTCATGAGTAAACTCCCAGTACAGGCTATCCGTAGAGTCACTCATCGATTCTCCTCAAGAGGAATCTTGATGAGTGGATGGGAGATGGTAGGTTTACCCTGGGTATCACTGTTGTGTCACAGGTAGACAGAGGCACAGCATACTAACCATGACATATGTCATGGCAAACTCCACTTACAATGTGTGTCGAAGGACAAACACACTCTCCGACTAGCATTAGAAATGGCCTAGGGCACATCGCTAGTGTTTGCAAATGTACACCTATGTTGTGGAATACACTACCAATGTTGGGCAAGCCTGGTTTAAGTAGTTCATATCTGAACATAATGCAACATGGTCAGATGTGCACAACTGGCCCCTAACCAGGCTGTTGTGCTCACTATGGAAATGTAAAGCAGTGATAGGACTAAAGCCCAGGATACTGTCCACCACAGTCAAAGTACTGAACCAGTACACTATACGGTACTACAGTGTAAGGTCAGTATGAAAGGATGTTGACAACTGTATGCAAAGTATCCCATGCAAACCCCGCAGGCACGGTATAATCTCTGTTGTGTTCACACATAAAGCAGTCGGACAGTAACTACACAACATGACACACAACACACAACCATAAACGGGAGATATTTGTTGAAGTTCACACTCATCCACAAATGTAGGCTGCAGAGTTCAACATATGGAAAGCTCACACTGGGCATGCTCACAGACTTTGATAAATGAGACATATGTCAGACAACATGCCATGGGAAGGCTGAACTGGGCATGCTCACACACTTAGGCCAAATCTCAGTTTAGCAGTTGGCCACACATATCTGGTATAATGCGTGTTATTCCAGGAACCAACCACATTACAGCAATCTGCCCAGTGCACACAGTTAAATGACTACAGAGACATACGTGATATAGTGGATCCCTCCCATATGCAAACATATTCCACAGATACACAAGTTGTTCATACAAACAGGGAATGCTATGGCAATAAAGAACTGCAAACAGTCTATCAGCAACAAATAATGTGCATTTGACAATTAAACATATGGGTGTAGAGGTCAACACTAGGCTGTTTGCCCTAGGGAATGACAGCTTAGCCAGAGTGTGCTTGGCGTCTGCCTCCCCAGTACAGTAGGCTACTGTGCCACTGTAAAGTCGGTCACATAAGGCACCGTGTGAGGCTAATGTGCTGTGCCTCTGACAAGCAGGGACACAGTGAAGATCCCAGGGTTTGAATTTGCTAAGCCACAGCCATGTTGTTGGTGTGTGCTGGAAGAGGGTTGCTGAGGACCTCTAACAGTAAGTGGGCATCAATAACAGACTGAGGGGAGCCTTATCTGTATTGTCTGGACAATTTCACTGTCAACATTGTGTCCTGATGATTATGAGGGATTGAAGTGTTGTGCTGGTACTGTTCAGAGATGTCCTTCCTCTGTGGGCTACTGCTCTGCAATGTATTAGCTCACTCTGTTCGACACCTCATATATATCTGGTGTACATCTGACAGGTGTCCTGTTGTGGAGCAGTCATGGGTATATTTGAGATAGCATGATCAATGCAAACCTTCCACATGCTCATAGAATGCAATTGTCAAGGATTATGCAGAGTGGCCTGTATACTCCCCCAGCATGGGTCCTTTGAAGTCTTCCATCCCACTCTTCACAAGTGTAAAGTCTGCTTTTGATAAATACAGTTTGCAGTGGCAACCTTGCCTGGGGGTGGGGATGGGATATGGATGGCCATGGAAAGGTGGGTATGGTCAGATATCAACAATGGTGGTCTACCTCTGGTGTGGAACAGTGTGTACCCATGTTGTAGATGGTCAGGTGCAATATGTATTCCCCTGTGGTGAGTGGTTCTGCCATAGCACATGGACTCACAAATTGTAGTGGCTGTAGGGTAATGTTGTAGAGGCCTGAGTAGTTCCCACACACAATATGCCTGTACCTGACGTTAACAACTGGAATGGTGTATATGAACACCTGCATATCTTGGCACTGTGCCCAGGGAAGCAAAGTGTGTGTCCTGGATGTGGGAGGGGTGGTCAGGACTGGTTGTGTTGTGTGTTACAGGTCCTGTGGTCACGAAGCATGGTATAAAACATAACCTGCCAGTGCGATGTGCATATCTGACCCTGACGTAGGTGGCTGCAAATGCATATATATGCTGTCCCCCACCTGACAGGTAGTACTAGATGTACATACCTCTGTAGAAATAATGATGTCAGCACCCTATAAATACTGCAGGTGCAGAACAAATGCCCAGTAATCCGGATAGTGCACTCTGCTAATGTGTCTCCCTCAAGTGTCATAATATAGTTAGGTAGGGGTTTGAATCCTGCAAATGCTTAGTGTTTGGGTGGGTAAGTCTTTGTGAGGGAAATGTCCCTTTTGGCAACTGGGAAAACACACTACAGGATGCACATTCCCCTTTCTAAACACTGATGATGTCAGCACCCTATAAGTACAGCAGGAGAAGCGAAACCTCCCAGTAATGTGAATAGCGTGCCTCTGCTAATGCGTCCGTTTCAAGTGTCATAACATAGTTAGGTAGGGGGTTGAATCCTGCAAATGCTCAGTGTGTGTGGAGGGGGTTAGTGTGTGTGCAAGTCTGTATGAAAGAAATGTCCCTTTTGCCAACTAGGAGAACACACTACAGGATGCACATTCCCCTTTCTAAACACTGATGATGTCAGCATCCTATAAGTAAAGCAGGAGAAGGGAAACCTCCCAGTAATGTGAATAGCACACTCTGCTAATGCATCCGTTCTGAGTGTCATAACATAGGTAGTGGTTTGAATCCTGCAAATGCTCAGTGTGTGTGGAGGGGGTTAGTGTGTGTGTGCAAGTCTGTATAAAAGAAATGTCCCTTTTGCCAACTAGGAGAACACACTACAGGATGCACATTCCCCTTTCTAAACACTGATGATGTCAGCACCCTATAAGTAAAGCAGGAGAAGGGAAACCTCCCAGTAATGCAAGTAGCGTGCACTGCTAATGTGTCCATCTCAAGTGTCATAACATAGTTAGGTAGTGGTTTGAATCCTGCAAATGCTCAGTGTGTGTGGAGGGGGTTAGTGTGTGTGCAAGTCTGTATGAAAGAAATGTCTTTGCCAACTAGGAGAACACACTACAGGATGCACATTCCCCTTTCTAACACTGATGATGTCAGCACCCTATAAGTAAAGCAGGAGAAGAGAAACCTTCCAGGAATGCGAATAGCGTGCTCTGCTAATGCGTCAGTCTCAATTGTCATAACATAGGTAGGGGTTTGAATCCTGCAAATGCTCAGTGTGTGTGGAGGGGGTTAGTGTGTGTGCAAGTTTCTATGAAAGAAATGTCCCTTTTGCCAACTAGGAGAACACACTACAGGATGCACATTCCCCTTTCTAAACACTGATGATGTCAGCACCCTATAAGTAAAGCAGGAGAAGGGAAACCTCCCAATAATGCGAATAGTGTGCTCTGCTAATGCGTCCGTCTCGAGTGTCATAACATAGTTAGGTAGGGGTTTGAATCCTGCAAATGCTCAGTGTGTGTGGAGGGGGTTAGTGTGTGTGCAAGTCTGTATGAAAAAATTGTCCCTTTTGCCAACTAGGAGAACACACTACAGGATGCATTCCCCTTTCTAAGCACTGATGATGTCAGCACCCTATAAGTACAGCAGGAGAAGGTATGTGGCATGGAGAATGACTGAGTCGTATGTGTCCATGCCTCTGACTGACCTGTATGCTTGTGTTATGTGGTGGACCATAGTGCCCCATGGGCATATCACTGTGACCTTCACCTTGTCCAGCCTGGTGAGCCTGACCTCACTGTACCGGACAATAAAGGTACCTAACACAACTGTGGCAGGTGTGTTGTCTAGCCGTACAGGCTGTGACTGTTTGGCACACAGGATTTGTGTGCTATGTATTATGTGTGATGTGTTCTGGCATAATGTATGCCTGTGTGCCAGCTGCAGAGGTGTCTGCTGCTCAGGCAGGATGCTATTCTTAGGCTCCACGAATGGCCCAGTGTGTTCACATGCTTGTATTGCTGTCAGTGTAGGTCTACATCAGACTGGTATTGTAGACAATGTAGTATTTCATGCCACCTGACAGGTTATGCCAGTACTGGGTTCAGAGTGCTTAGTCCCCAGTTTGGCTATGTGGTTCTATCTCATACATGTGTTGTACGTCCATGTGTAGGGGAGAGGGTTGACTGTGTACATGTGGCAGCTGTGACATTGCCACATGACCCACGTATTCCACAACTGTACCATAGAGGTTACTGACAACTGACCTTTGTACATGCTACCATAGTATTGTGATTGCCATGGTGATTAACAGCACATAGGGCCAATGGGGAACAAGGTACATAGGTTCATACTAGGCTATCCGCCCTAGAGCATTTATAAACCTAGCCAGAATGTGTTTGGCTGCCACCATCCATTGTAAATATATCTTGCCATGCCCTTTTCCGAGGTTAGTATACTGTGCCTCTGTCTAACAGTGACACAGAAGTGATACCCAGGGTAAACCTACGATGTCCCATCCACTCATCAAGATTCCTCTTGAAGAGAGTCAATGAGGGAATCTGCCTAACCTTGACTGGGATTTTGTTCCAGAGTGACGTGAGCCTCTGGGTTATGAATCTGTCCCTCCAGCATGTCCTATTTATTTCAGTGCTGAGGTTCAAGTCTCTCAAGCGTGTAGCTCGATGGAATTTGGATATTTTCAGGTGCAGCATGCCCATTAAGTCCGGGTTTGACATGGCTTTATACATCAGGCACAGATCGCCTCTGAACAGACGGTATGCCACTGAGTAGAGCTGGGGTTTCTTTAACCAGTCAGCATATGGCATCTGTTTGAGCCCTTTGATCCTCTTGGTGAGGTACTTTTGGGGTCTTTCCAGTTGCTGCAGGTGTCTGGTAAGGTACATCCCAACAGGGGCATTGTACTCAATTATGGGCCTGATGAGGGATGAGTAAAGAGGCACAATGTCCTCCCCTGATCTAGATGTGAATCCCTTCATGATGATGTGGGCTATATAAAATGTCTTTCTAACCACTTTGGCCACGTGGTTGTCAAATGAGAGATTGCTATCAACTTGGGTCCCCAGGTCCCTAATTACTTCTTCTGTACTTAATGGATTACCACCCATGTGGTACTTTGTGGGCACTTTGTTTTTGCCAAAGGGGATGATTATACACTTTTTTGCATTCAGCTTGTGGCCATGGCTCTGGCGCAAGTTGTCTGTTTCTATGAGGCCCTTTTGGAGGATGCTTGTGTCGGCTGGAGAGTTGATTATGGCGTCCAGTTTGCAGTCATCTGCAAATCTGATCAGCCACAGTCCTTCCGTGTTGGCCTGTACCTCCGATAAATATATACCAAACAAGAGAGGTCCCAGGACTGAGCCTTGTGGGACACCACTTGTAACTGGTTTGGAGTCTGGCATGGCTCCAGCAATTGTAACCATGTGGGTTCTGTCCTTGGGCCAGTGTGCAATCCATCTAGTGACATAGGGGCTTATATTTAAGCTGGCAAGCTTCTCTAGAATGCCCGAGTGGGTATTGTATCGAAGGCTTTTACGAGGTCCAGGTAGGCTGTGTGGACCACCTTCCCCTCGTCAATGGCCTTGGTGACTGTTTCAAAGAAATCAACCAGGTCTGAGAGGCAGGATCTGCCCTTAACAAAGCCAAACTGGGTATGATCCAGTGTCTGTAGGTCCCCAATATCTTTATTTATGAGGTCCATGATGATCCTTTCCATAGCTCTGCAGACCGAGCTAGTCTGGCTTATAGTGTCCAGGATCCATTGAGGCACCACCTTTCTGTAGAGGGACCACTGTTGCTGTACGCCACTCTTTGGCCACATATCCTGTAGTAAGGCTGGGATTGAACAGTAGTTTTATGTTTGGTTGTAGCTCTTCTTGGAGTTCATGTAGAACACAGCCCGGGACACTGTCTGGTCCCATTGATGCAGTGTTTATTGCTTTGGAGAGGGCGGCACTTACCTGAGCATCTGAGATGTCAGGGGGGCAGCACTCTGCTGGGATAAATATTTGCCCTTTCAGTGTGGAGGGAGGGGAGAAGTTTGCGCTGAACCTGTCAGCTAGAATGTTGGCAATGTCTGTGGGTTTGGTGTTTCTATTGACATTTTGGACCACCTCTGAACATATCTGGGAATTACCACCCAGGTTCCTAACATAACTAAAGAAAGCCTTGTGATTATCCTTAGTGTCCTGTGCAATTTTCTCTCGAAGCTGGCCTTAGACAATCTTATGAGTGCCCGTAGTTATTTGCTAATACTGATCAGTGATGCCTTCCCTTTTTTGGATTTTGCTGTATCATTTATTAGCTTCCTCCTTCTATTGTGTAGTTTGTTTATGGCTGGGGTCCACCAGACAGGATGTCTGCCTTTGGAGGATTGGGTCTTGGTTTTATT
Organism: Protopterus annectens; assembly: GCF_019279795.1. Classification (NCBI taxonomy): domain Eukaryota; kingdom Metazoa; phylum Chordata; order Ceratodontiformes; family Protopteridae; genus Protopterus; species Protopterus annectens. Next base: position 137,540,526 of record NC_056728.1, read on the forward strand.
TGGGATCGTGATGATCCATGCATTCCTGAAGGTGTCCATAGAATGCATTTATAGAGGAATCTGTGGTCTGGTCTGTAGTTTCCACAGGCCCGGGGGCTTTGAAGGTTTCCACCTCAGTTTTGAGGAGTGTGAATTTGCTTTAGAGAAGTTGTTCACTGTGGTTTTCTGGGCAGGGGTTGGGGTCGGGATGTGAATGTCCAGTGAGATTAGTTTATGGTCTGATCTTACCAGTGAGGGATACACTTCCGGTCTGGAGCATAGAGTCCCCATGTTGGTGATGATCAGATCCAGTATGTTTCCAATTCTTGTGGGAGTGGTAACAAGTTATTCCATAGCATTTGAGCTCATATATTCTAGGAATCTTTGGGCTAGGGTGTTGGAGCTAGAGTCATGCTCCCAGTCTATGTTTGGGTAGTTGAAGTTGCCCAATATAATGGTGTTTGGAGAGACCTTCATATTTTCCACTGTTCTCAGGAAGGCCGAGTGCAGTTCTTGGGTTTGGGAGGGTGGTCTGTAGCAGGCTATAACCTGGAAGGCAGTTTCACCCATTGTTAGTTGCACATGGATAGTCTCTGATGCTTGGTGCTTTGCCACCAACCTGGAGGTGTGGGTATCTTTGATGAATATCAATACTCCCCCTCCCTTTGTGGTTCGTTCCACGCACTGGGGCTGAAAAGCATGGTATGAGGTTTAACCTGGTAGTGCTGGGGTGCTCTCAGTAGCCCTGAACCAGGCATCTGTTACTGCACAGATATCGATGTTCTCCATGCTAAGGAGAGTTTCGAGTGCATGCATCTTGAGGTTTAGACTTCTGGCGTTGGGTAGCATTACTCTTAGTTTCTTATCCCTTGTGATACCTATGAAGGTGGGTTTGTCATTTGAGCCTTGCCTAACAAAGGCACTATGGGGGTAGCAAGAGCCTTTGCCAATATCCGAAAGCCCAGGGGTGACAGGTGTAAGCCGTCCCTAGCGAAGCAGGTGCTTCAACAGAAGATGAATATGTGAGGGTGTAGTGCCTGTGATTAGTTAGCAGTAGCATATATGACTGCTCACGTGGACAAATGCCAGGTAAGTCATATGCAACGTGTCACAGGCAACATACATGTGAACAGGACAAACAGTGACATTCTGTCAAGTGAGACATGGACATACATATAGTAAGCTATGCAGATGTCACTAGGAGTCCACAGAAGCTCTGTAACTATGCATTGCAGGTGGGATCAGTATTCCAGGGTAATTGCAAGCAAACATGCATGCAAACAAAGCTACAATAAGCAGGGCTGCATGTAGTCCATTGTACAGCAAACAAGCTGTACCACTTCCAGTAGGTAACACTGCAAATATGCAGGCATTATGCACATGTACACGGAAATACACAGGTCATATGGCTAGGGTCCAGTCTCAGCACGCACAAGTGTACAGACCATGTACTGTCAGGATGTACAATAACTGGATGGAAACCCATGTGCTCATACCTGCAGTAATACACATGTCAATTAACAGACACTGAGCCTTCACTCAGTGGTTCCATACTTAGTAGGATGTATGCTACCTGGCCTGCCACCACAGTATCCCTGACATGTATGGGGACTCTCCCTCCTGTGACAGTTAGTTTTGTGTGTTGGGGCTGTCTAGCATGGTATGAGATGTGAGCTTGCAGTGCTAGGGTGCTCCTGTGTGTCCTGTACCAGTCGTGTAGTACTGCACACATATCAACATCCTCAAACATCCGCATTGCAGAGTCCAGTGTGGGCAACATGCCACTTGCAATTTGCATGTCCATCATTGCGTATTAATACTTTCATTACCTTATCCCCTGTGCTACCTATATATGTAGCCTTCTGTTGACATCCTTACCACCAGTATGCCAACATGTGCAGATAATACACTGTGGTACTTACCATGGGTGTAGACAACAGTACATGACAATCATACCCTTACTGCATCAGGCATGCTGTGATATACCCACAATTATCTCAGCACACAGTACTGTTAACAACATGATACTATTACTATACGTCTATGTAGTCACCCTGTGCATCAGCAACATGTTAACCTGTACCTGCACTGATGTTATAGATTGCAAGAGGTGGCAAAGTTTCATCATATGCACAGGGTGTGAACTTGGTATGCCTGAGTCAGCCACCAATACCACCGATTGACATGTATGTGTATGTGTGTTGGTGAGGGACAGCAGTACAAGGTGGGGCAATGTTGATGCAGTGTGTGCATGTATGCGGTAGCCCTAGGTGTTGTCAATTGGCATGTGTGTATGGATGCACACAGTTCCACCTCATGGCTGCCATATACTGGTGTTTGTGGACAGCCACAGACTGTACCTGCCAGGTCATACAGATCAGTGTCTCTGGCCACGGACACGGTACCTGTGCCTTGCAGGTGCTACGGACCGTATCCGTACCAACCCAGACTGGGTACTGTCATCAGAAGCAGGTGTTCATTGACTGGACACAGATCCCTGTCGGGCCTGGCCAGAGCCACATGCACATGGTCTCCTGGGGTGGTCTGATGACAGCACAGACCCAGCATTGCTGGGGCTGCTGCTGGCACTATGGGGGCGGCCGCAGCCCTGTTGTCGTCTGCGACAACTGCCAGCTGCTGCTGTTGCTGGCATATGCCCACGTCGAGGCCTCAACCATCCACCATCGCCCTGGCTCATGGACATGTAGTTGTGGAACCGGTCTAATATGTCCCCACAACGTCTGTCTATGACATCGGTGAAATTACGGATGGCAGCCGCAATGTCACGCATACTGTCAGTCATGGCTATGCGACATGCTGTCAGCTCCCTCAGGCCCTGTCTGGTGTACCATTCCATACGTGACTGTGCCTGCATGACAGCCCAAACATAGCTGAGGTTGTAAGACCTCTGTGGGCACATCTGACAGGGGCAGTACACCCACGGATGCTCCCACGAGAACCCCTGGACATCTGTCTGTGTGGTACCATCTCAGGGCCATGCCCATGGCTGCTGTGTGGGGAGGCATGTGCCACAGATACCACATTACCCTGTTCAGTGCCCACTGTATGCTGTCCATCACCTAGGGACATTGGAGACAAAGGGTGTATTGGCAGGATAACTGTGCACATTGATGGGGTTGACAGCTGTGTACTGTCAATCGGCTGACCAATGATGGACCCTGGCATACCTTCCTGTGCCATTACACAGATGTCATCGTTATCAGTACCCATGGCACCTGATTCAGGTTCCCTGCTGCATGACACCAGATCAGCACCAGAACCTGTGGGAGGGAAACAGGAAACACAGTTTACAATGTCTACACAATATTACCAGTGATGCACACATCCACACATGCACAGGTCCAGACATGCACACATGCACAGGTGCACACATGCACACATGCACAGGTGCACACATGCACACATGCACAGGTGCACATGCACACATGCACAGGTGCACACATGCACACGTACACACGTACACATGCACACAGTTGCACACAGTTGTACACTACTCAGTATGCGTGATATCAACACACAGACACACCTGCATGCATACGCAGAGCACTACTAAGTGAGCCTAATATTACTATTACTATCAAGACTATTAAAGGTATTGTTAATACACACTCACCAGCATGGATAGGCTGCATTGCTGTTACACCGGAGGGACCTGCAGAAGTGAGGAAACTAATGTCAGTGGGCACAACTGTGCCATTGTTACTGAGTATGATACAGGTCAGTAGTACAACAGTCGCCTTTCACAGGTCAGCTGCTGATATTGAGGATATCACACTTGCACATTAAATACTATGATGACAGCTACAAACCAAGGACACACCTCACACATGCATTAACTATCAGTGTACACAACAGTCAACTATACATATGGCATATTACCTGCACGCTCATAGTCTTGCTGCTGCGTGGCTCCAGCCTCCATCATAATGCATGTCTGCTGCTGTTGTTGTTGCTGGCGGACTGGAGCCACTACACTCATGAGTAGTCCCTCTGGTCTGGTGTGTGGGGGATGTGTAGCCACCCCAACACCTGTGGCGACCTGTTGCCTGTGGATATCCGATGCTCGCTGATGGACATTTCTGATTAAATCACTGCAGTGATGTCGTACCTGCTCATATGTCCTATTATGCGTGCCTATGTCATTTACCCGACGGACCAGGTCTTGCCACAGTGCAGCCCTCTCCTGCTGATTCTGGCTGGTGCGGGAAAAGAGTATTGCATAATCCCGCACCAGACTCTGGTGTATCTCCTCATCCTCAGCTGTGGAGTAAGCTGGATTTCACTGGTGAGCCATGTTCCTGAAAAAGAAAATAACCTGATATCAGCAATATATGTCAGCAGAATTTGGCACACATACTACACATGCTACTCTACTGTTATGATACAACATATCTCACATGTAGCATCTGTCTGTCTATTGGTGGATACACATGTAAATGGCCAGGTATCAGTGCTCAGCCAGCAACTGTGCAACAGTACCTGGCACACTCCATACGACATACTACCAAACCCCAGCAGTCAGAACACTGATTCAGGTCCAGAGCACCTCCTCACTCTGGGGGTTTGTATCTAGGTACTGTATGGCCTACATCATCAACTACTGTGAGCTGACCACAAACTAATTGCCCTAGATATACATATCCCACCTCCACCACCAGCACAAACAACTATAGTGAATAACATTGCAAATGCAAACTTTACACTTTGTAACACTGACATGGTATCCTTTCAGCCCACTGGGCCAGTGGAAGACACAACCCACAATGCTGACCCCTACACAAATGCTTTCTACGGATATCTCCGAGAATGCATGGATCATGCAATCCTATATATAACCAAGACACTCTCCACAAAGGGACAGCATCCTGTCTGGTGGACCCCAGCCATAGACAGATTGTATTACAAAAGATGGAAGCTACTGCAAGACAGAGCATAATTCCATAAAGGGAAGGCATGTCTGAGCAGCACTAGTAAGGATCTATTTTCCCTCATACAAACATCCATGGGCAACTTTGAGAGGGAAATCAAGAGGGACACTACAGATAACCAGAAGGCCTTCTTCAGTTATGTTAGCAACCTGGTCAGAATCCCTCCACTATGCTCATAGTTAGTACACAACAACAAATAATTCATTGAAACCACAGATATTGACAACATTGTGGCAGGCAGGTTCAGTGCAGGTGTCACCCCTCCCTCTCCCCCAAAATAAGACATAGTTATTCCAGCTGACTGTAACCTCCCTGTCATCACAGATGTCCACGTGAGAGCCGCCCTCAGGAAAGCGGAATACACAACATGACTGGGACCTGATGGTATCCCCGGTTGCATGCTACATGAACTCCGACAGGAGCTAAACACACATATAGAAGTGCTATGTAACACTAGCCTGACTACAGGATATGTACCTGTACACTGGCGCACACCAGCAGTGGTTCCACTCCACGAAGGAGGCACCTCAACATACCAATACAGTACAACACAATACAATACATTACAATACAATACTATACAGTATGCTATTGCCCCTGGGACTACAGCAGCATACTGTTCTGCTACCCTGACCATTGTGACACATGTGGTGTGATGGTACCTGCTGCTGTCACACAGTTACACAGGGTGACTCATATGGCATATTACCTATCTGACTAACATTCAGCAGGGGTATGTGTGACATGTACTCATGGGGAGTCTTGCTTCTTAACACTGTGTGGTTTATTGCAGGGTATGTCTTATCTGTGGGTAGGAACCTTTACCTCCACATGTGCTCTCTATTGCAGTGGCACGGATGACACACAGCAGTCATTTAGGTTGTGGATGGTGTGAGGTGTTACTGTGGTTGTTGGACATCTGTCATGGGTGTAACTTACATATGTAAATCCAGGAGTGGTAACCTCTGTGTGGGTAGTATGTGTGTACTCTGTGGTGTTGTCAGTTACTGTGCATTGGTAATGTGTTTGAGTGCATTGTCACAGTGTTGTACATGTCACTGTGTCCTTCTCCATATCTGTAGCTGTCATGTGAGGTACATACCATGGCAGCCATTATGTGGTGTGGAGGGGTACACTGACCTACATGTCCGTAGCTGACACACCATGTCTGCTGACACATACCATGTGCAGGTATTCCAGGAATAGTGTGCCACTGTGAATATCATTGGAGGGACTATTGTACACATTTATGACCCTGTTCACCCCTGACACATGCAGTGGTGGGCAGCCAATCGTATATCTGGTGGTTACTGGTGTAGGTGATCTGAAATGGGGTATGGTACTCCAGTTTTGACACTGGTGTTCACTCCATGCATTTGTCACCAGGCACCTGTTGCAATACATCTGTACACATGTGCCTCACTCAGAATATATATACATCTCTCTCTCTCTCTCTATATATATATATATATATATATATATGTATGTATGTATATAGATATATCTATCTATATCTATATATATATATATATATATATATATATCTGTATACATATACACATATATATATTGATGTACATATATTCCTATAGATATGAGAGAGGGGGTGACAGAGGGGGGGGAGAGACAGAGAGGGGGGGAGGGGGGGGGGTGAGTCAGGTCATATATAACATACCCTGTATCAGATAGTCAGATCTATGTGTATGTATATATGTATCTACATATATCTATATCTGTATGTGTGTATTATATATATATGTTTGTACATTCTATATCTACATCTGTCTATGTATTCCTACATCTCTCTCTAAGTATGTATACATATATGCATATTATATATATATATATATATATATATATATATATATATATATATACATGCATATTTTGACATACGTATCCATATGATAGACAGGTATATCAACATGTTTGTCTACCATACTCACACACTAACATACTGCTAAACATACATAACTGTGAAACCTACTTTGTACATTGCACTACAACCTACATTCAACCTACATTGATATGTGCACATAGATGCTCTCACATACAAATGTATGTACAGCCTTCACTGATAGTTGCTGTATGTCCCCTGCCCTTTGCACATCTTCATATACATATGGATACAGAGCAATGACACATATGGAGGGTTCACAGTATGTAGACCTTTATAGTATTACTTTGCATTACCTGTGTTTGTCACAGCTGCTTGTGTTGCCATCTGGTTTTGTGTCCTGCTGCTCCACTTGCCAGTTGTCAGCTTTCAGGTGGCTGTTGCTGTACAGTTTTGTTTGTGTATGTTTAATTTCGTTTTTCTCTGTCTCTGTCTCTCTCTCTCTCTCTCTGTCTGTCTCTCACTTCCTCCTCAGGGTGCGATGAAAGTATTGCATGTGTGGACTGGGAGTACAGCATACTTTTGTAGTTATCTGCATATGTCCATGTGATGGCCTCTGCACCAATTGTTAGCCAGCATTTGCTAATTGCATGCAGCCAGTTGTGTACTGATTGCAGTTCTCACTGTGATTTCAGAACAGTGCTATAAAAAGGTATGTGAGATAGGCGTGGCCCTTTCAGATTTTAAGGGCAGGGACCATGCTGGTATGCTGTGGACAATGTTCTGTAAGTGTAAAGGTTGGTATCTCTCTCATATTTCCAGCTGTGTTGTAGATTAACATTTCTCCATTCATTTCTCCAGTTTCCTTTACTAACTGTGTATGTACACTGACACCTACAACTACTACTACTGTTAATATGTGTGTGTGTGCTTTCCTTGCACTTTTGCTTGCACTTTGTTGCTATGGCTTCAATATTTGCCCTTTACAGTCACTACTTGTATGCCTGCTAGGTGTCCTGACTGTAGTGTGCTGCTGTGGCTTTCCTATTTTCCATGTACATTCACACCTTGGAATGCTTGCTATATCTGCTAGGGTGTTACAGCATGCAGTGTGGTCTGGCCATGGTGTGAGCCTTGACATCTATTAGGGTATTTGAGTATACTGCTGAGCAGGCCCCAGAGACTCTCAGGTGCATCTGTTATCTGCCTCATGGAATGGTACATATCAGTGGGGTACACCCATTAAATTGTCTGGTATGCTGCAGTTGTGACTGTGGGATAGCATGAGCATATGTATTACTACACTTTTTCTGCCATGCAAGTGGTGCATACTTTCAGGACTCCATAGTTAACATTGCATGTGTTGTAACACCTTTCTGCCTACTGTTTGTACATTTCACATGGAGTCTGTGGGGCATCCATGTAACTCATTCACTGTTGCTATGTCTAGGCTCTTAACTATTCAAATATGGTGGTGTCAGACCTCTCATGTGTACAAATATTTGCAGGTTGTCCACATTTCTACCTCATATTTTGGTCAATATGTCATGCACAGCTTTTTCTGGCAAATCACTCTGGGCTCAAGTCAGAATATAGTGACAAACATTTAAGTTTCAGACTTCATACCCTTCCAAACATCCCACAAAATGCAGAACCTGTTATTCTCTGAACTGTCTGAGTTTGTTGTAATATTATTTGTAATGTGTCCCTGGTTTTGGCCCTTTGCTCCACATATTTTATTACTTGGTCCGGATGTGTTCCTGTAAGAGGTTGTGGGGTATGGGCAGTGATTATCCTGCTGTGAGTATGTGTGTGGCTTGCATGGTGCTACAGTGACATTATTACCTACTAGCTACCAACTACCATGGCTGTTTCTGTTCACACACTACTATCATAGATATCCACTAGATTTGACAGTAAATATACATGACATGCTTTGTGTACTACACATCCTATATTCCCTTTACATTCATTCCTACTATTACATGATATATTTATTTTAGCACAATGTTCTTGTACAACAGTCATGGCTTAGTGGTAAGTCATGCAGACTACTGTTTCCAAGGTCCTGGGTTTGGGACTGACAGTGGGATTTTATTTTGCTTTTGAACTGACTACAGGACCTGTCAATCAGAGTGATTAAGGCACTTTTAAGCAGTTGTAACTGGGTTAGCGCTGGTTTGCGCGGAGCTCCCGCATGCGCACTGGCGTTCAGCTCAGCGCCCACCCGCTTACAACCGCATAAAGTGCTTACTCTTTGCACACCAGCTATTTTCTTTGAAAGAAATAAAAATGGGGAGAGAGGAAAGTGGTGAAAAAGGGGTCACAAAGAGGGTAAGACAGTAGGGAAACAAGCTTGGGTTCTGCAGGAGGGATGTAGGTAGGGCCCATAGCTGCCCATTTCTTCATCAGCAACAACTGTGCATATGTTTGTAATTTGGTGTGACATTTGATACCTTCCACCCCTGAGAGAGATGTAAGGACAACAATAATACTTGTTGTACATCCAATTGTAATTGATAGTTTCCATGTCCGGCAGACATATGTGCGGAATGGGCAGCTATGTATGGGGCGTAATTTTTTTGTGGGTACAGAGTGCCCTTTTTTTTTTTTCAGGTGAGAGTGGTATGTCAGGTGAAGGAAGTCGGTATAGCTGGGGAGGTAGGTTGGGTACGTCAACAGACAAGACAAACAAGACGCATACAGGGGCGGTGTATGACACATGTGGGGGGGGTTACACAATTGACTGGGACGGATGTTTGGATATCCAGAGCCCATGAGCCCACAGATGGCAACAGTGGAACTGATATCCCCGCCCATGGGCAGTTGCCACTGTTCCTTCACTGCCCAGGACGGGGCTGTGCTGGGGGCTGTGTAGGCCGGGCAACAGGCATGCCCGTATGTTGTGCCACCTGTGCCTCAAGCCGGTGTAGGGGCCTAAGAACAGAGTCCCGGATCTCCCTACATACCACAGTCCGGATGCTACGGAGGGCGAGTGGTGGTTCTCCTCTGGCCACACTTGCAGAGGGGGGACGGGCCCCATCCCCTGCAGCGCTTCCACCCGCAGGTGGCACAGGGCCACCGGAGGAAGGTCCAGACTGGGCACTAGTGCCAGGTGCACTCGCCAGCTGAGGTGGGAGAGGTGGGTCCGCTGGAACCCGCCTTCCCTGTCGTCCTATGTTTTGCATTATGTCATGGCAGTTTAGGTTAGTAACATACAATACCATTCGCAATTAGTTGTAACAGCATGCATTAGTATTCCCATTAACCAAACACCCAGATATTCACACCATTGAACAGCGAGCATAACACATGCATAATTTGAACAGCAATACACAGTACAACAACATGCAGGGTTGATTGATGGCAACAGGCCATCAGGTTTGGATGTATGAACAGGGCAGATGCATCAACGGGCATGAAAATATTTATGACCCAACAGGACAAATGTCCAGGGGTGTTAATTATGATTGCACATACCAATTTCACGTGGAATGGATTATATGTGGTTATAGGGTGGGGTGAAGAAAATATTATTAACACCTTCAAATACCAATACATATGCTGTACATTTCTAATAGCTGCAGATATATACACACTACTGTTCTAACTACAGTTTCCTATATGATAACTACTTCCATTTGGTGATAGGACTGTTACTGCTACATCAATATACATTTTATTGTTATTCATACACGTTCATATCTGGCTTTGTTCAGCTACATCATCCTGCTACATTTGCTTTATATAGCTATAGACAACTGTGGATGTTTGATATTTCAGACAATCATACTATCTGCATATTGCAGACTGAGAGCAACATATCCAGATTTTGGGATACACATTCCAGCTGCAGCAACACTTTGGACACATTTCGCAGTTTGGTTCTACTTGTCACATTCATTTCATTCTGTACTGACTGCAGTATACTTTATTCAGGGGTTATTACTACTTTATTGGTGGATTCATAACTCTTTGTCACACTCTCTCACTTGTTTTCATTTTAATATTCAGGATGGTACTTACTTCTAGGCTTTATTGACATGTTTTACCTGTAGTTATTACAATCCTTTCCAGCAGTCTCACTTCTGTCATGTTTCAGTATTTCAACAGGGATATATTTCACACATGTGATTTGCTCATCTTCTGCAGCTGTACTTTTCAGCCTGCTGCAGGTTGTGTAATATTATATTACAAGTGGGGCATCTTTATTTCAGACATTTTCATTTTTCTGTTTGGATTACAGACTGCAACGCACTTTTCTAATCAAGCAATACTTGCAAACACTTTTACACTGTTACTTGCACATTTTATTACTTAGTGACTACACTGCACTCTTTTGCTAATTGTCATACTTTGATATTTCTTTACAGTTACTGGGAGTGGATTACTGACCTGCCTGGTGGCGCAACTGCACCAGCCTATCGCCATAGGCTCTGCGGTTCGCAGAACAGACACCCGCAGCTGTAATATAAATGAAGTAATATTGGAATACACATCTCCATAATATCAGCTGATTTAATTTCTTACATACATAATTAAATGTAACTTACTCAGTAGTGGGGCATTGCGCATTTGCTGGGCCTCCTGTATCCAAAGGTTCAATTGGTCCTGCTTGCATCTCTTCAGGTCCGCATGGTGGTGACGGACCTGCTCACCAGTCCTTGGAATCCCTGTGGCACTGGTGAGATCATGAGCCAACCGGTCCCACGCCTCAGCCCTATATGCTCCCCACAGGACCTGGCCCTGCATGAGTTGGGCCTCATGATTGTGGACTAGGAGCCAGACCATGTATCTGGACTCCTCAATGCCCCACCTCTGTGCTCGAAAGCAACTACCCTCACCTACACCTGACATTCTGGCTGCAAGTCAGTTCTACAATCATTTATGCTGTGTATTCCCGCCTATGGGGCTTATATATGCCATTTTTCCCTCACTTATCTTTGAATGGCCATTATGGAATTGTATCCTCTTCACAAAACCTGCTTTGTCATGCTCCACTTTCTATTCATTCCTATATATGTGCTATTACTGCATTTCTGGGTACAGCTGTCATGGCTTAGTGGTTCAGTACCTTGACTATGGTGCATGGTATCCTGGGTTCGAACCTGCCCACTGCTTTTTATATTTTATGACTGTCTAGACAGGCTAGGGGGTGTGTCTGTGTAAAGGCAGTTTTGTTACAGCTTGCTCAACGTTGCCCGTCGGTTAGCTTGTTAGCGCGGTGCGCAGCTCCGCGCAAACGGGTTACGCTGGTTTACGCTTTATTTGGCTGTCATCATGCATATTACGCTCAGCTCAGCTAGGGGCACACAGTTTCAGTGTGTTAAACCGCTGCTCAGCTATGGGCACTCATTTTGCACCTGTTAAACCACTGCTCAGCTACGGGCACTCATTTTGCACCTGTTAAACCACTGCTCACCTACGGGCAGATGTACTCACCTTGTTAAACTGTAGCACAGCTATAGGCACATCTGGCATTTTTTATTGTTTTGTTACCTCACATTTCTTCAGAATAAATGGACTATTTCATTACATTTTACATAAAATGTGATTTTATATGTGTACATATTTGTCAGGGACTTGTTTTGTGCGTATTTTACTAAAAATAAAATTGATGTTGTGGGGGCTTGAACCATGGATGCCTTCTCTTCAGCCGACGTCTCTACCGCTACGCTATTGCTTCTTGGCTTACTTTGCATATTTAGTTCTTATATGCTTTCCCACTGACTGCTAACTGTGGCTGCGCTACGGGCACGCCCGCGCAAACGCGTGCACTCACGAGCAAACATCTTTACAATTTAAAAAAATATATATAACATGTTCATTTATATATTTTATGTTCATAGTCTGTGGGGGCATGTGTTGTGTTGTGTTTATTCACATTTCCATGGACTCTGTCATGGGTGTTTACTTTGGGCACTTTTACTCTTCTGGGGGCATGTCCGCTTACAGGGCTCGGCCTACAGACATGCCCCCTACTGTGTTACATGGACCGTGTTAGCCTTAGGTGTGATTCAGCATGCTCTCATGAATATGCAGGGCATGCTGACATCACTCTGTTTAAGTGCAGCCTCCGTGTAAGAGTTATAACTCTTACACGGAGGCTTTGTGAATCCTTGCCGAAGTTTTTCGAAGTAAGCATGTCTGAAGAAAAACTTAAGACCACTGAAGTATTTCCTGAAGTCAGAACTGATGAAGCATTTATCAATGTCTAAGAAACAAGAAGTAAAGGAACTTCTATTGAAAGCTAAATATATTTTTGGAGATGACTAGCAGAACCAGCATAGTCCAGCAATACACAGAAACCATGCTTAGTGAGAAAATAAATCTGATAATGTACCAAATATCAAACTTCCAATATTATTCACTAAAGCAAGAGGTACAGAAAATGTTCAAACTTGGGGTCAGATAAAAATCACAAAATCTGCGGGATAACATCATTCTACTGGTTCCCAAGTCTGACGGGACTATAATATTTTGCAAAAACTTTCAAAAGTTAAATAACAAATATAAATTTTGTTCATTTCCTATAACCTGAGTGTATGAATAGATTGAAAAATTGGACAAGGCCAAGTTTCTTTAGACTTAGGATTTAACCAAAGATTACTAACAAATTTCACTAGCCCCTGAGACAATGGGAAACATGGCCTTTACCACATCCAATGGGCTTTTTTTATACAATTCTTGCTTTTTGTTCTCTATGGAGCATCTGCAACATTCTAAAGGTTGACTAGCAAAATATTTAGATCACATAATAGAATGCAGCAGTTCACCCAGATGATGTAGTAATATTTTCTGAAGACTGTAAAAACTATCTCATTAAATTCCAATCCATTTTGCATTCTTCTGTCGTAAGATGGGTTGATGGCTAACCTAGCTAAATGTAAGACATGGCAGAAGACCCCTACTGGGATACATATTAGGCTGAGCGGCAGTGAAACCCCACACTGAGAAAACTGGCCCACAAAAAACAATAAATTAATTCTGACTTTTTTAGACTTGGCTAACTAATTTCATGAATTTCTTTCTAATTTTGCTACCATTTCTTGCTGTGGCTGACCTGACAGTTGAGAAAGCAGAACAGATCTTTAGGTAATTAAAGGATATGCTGAGTTTAGAACCAATACTAGTTGTTCCGTCATTCAACCAAGATGCCCTTGAGGTAAGCATAGGTGCAATCTTATCTCAGACTAGAGATGGGCTAAGTATCCCATCTGTTGTACAAGTAGAAAACCTAGTCCAGCTTATTAATTTGGAACAGGTTTATAAGTCTCAGAATCTTACAGTTATACTCTATACCTTCTACAGTAAACTAACCCCAATTAAAAAAAAAAAAAGCATCTTTTCCACTTTACATAAGTGAGTCCCAAGTAAAAAAAAAATGATCCATAGTTAGATGTCAATCTAAAAAGCCAAATTAAAACAGGAGCACAGCTTGGGTAGAATGGGAGAAGGAGAAGAAGAATGTTAACCAGAAAATGTCTGCAGACTGAGAAAGATCTCCTGGATAAATATAATGTCAAAATTATATAGCTGTACTTACTACAGACTAACTTACTGTCAAGCCATTAAGAATATTAGTGCTAGCCAATTCTTTCCAAAAATTCTTTTAAAACACAAGAAAATGGTCAAAAATATAAACAGCTTAAGGACAAGACAAATTTTCCACCATCCCCTTCAATAAAGCTGTTTAATAATGCTCATTATATCATGACCCCCCATTAATATTCCAAAACGTGCACGGTGATTGGCCAGCGTACACGTTGTAAATCGACTTATACTAATGGAAAAAGGTCCGTCTCGGACTTTTCCATTAGTATAAGTCTCTTTAAACACTGTCTTGCTATGTTAAAAGAGTTTAACATAGCGACACAGGTTTAAAAAGCAACGGAGATCTCCGTTGCTTTTTAAAGCTGTCTCGCTATGTTAAACTCCTTTAACATAGCGACACAGTGTGTAAAAAGCAACAGAGATCTTGCTTTCTCCATTGCTTTTTTAAATGTCTCGCTATGTTAAATGGGTTTAACATGGCGAGACAGCTTTAAAATAAGCAACGGCAATCTCTGTTGCTTATTTTAAAGCTGTCTCGCTATGTTAAACCCATTTAACATAGCGAAACAGTAAAAAGCAATGGAGATCTTGCTTTCTCCATTGCTTTTGGCCACAGCTCTGATGTACTGCCTAGGCATATGCAGTACATCAGAACTGCCGCGGATACCAGACAGCTGCGGAAGGGCAGCAAAGAGGCATTATACAATGCCATTATTTAAGAAAAGTAATTATTTCTTTTCTTAAATAATGTCATAGTATAATAGCAATAACCCACTTCTGGGTGTGGGTAATGCGGGATTTACCCACGGTTGTCTTTGTTTGGTCCCGAGGGCGACCACGCCAACCGTGGGTAAATCCAGCATTACCCACACCCAGGCATGGGTTATTGCTATATTCTCTCCCAGGTTCTCCATTTGAATATATCCATACTCACTTTAAAACAATTTCAAAGAATGATAAATGAGAACATTTAGAGAAAAAATACAACTACTGCTATAATCCCAAACTTCCACCTATTACATCTGGAACTGTTATGTCTGGGTAGTGTCAGTCTAAGTCAACCCTTAATGCACATCTTCCAGCTTGCATTTGCAACCAATTCATACTGTCCAGTTTAATTCAATTTTTAATCCTTCCCCACCCCAAGATACCTACCTTCAACAGCCAATGAACTCTGTTCAATTACTGATTCCTGCCCTATTGCAAAAAAATCTTGAAAAACTTATCCCTAGGCAAATATTATAGTTTGTTCTAAAATATGACACCCTGATAGGCAAGCAATGCAGATTTCACTCCAACTGCACTATGTTAAAAGCACAATAGCCTCTGACTTACTAAACATGCAGATAATTTACTTACTGGGCCATTTTCTTAAATCTGAAACGAGCATTTAAATCTGGGGTCCATCCATTATTACTGCTACAGTTGACCAAAGCTTATTTTATAGAAAACATAACTCAATGGCTCAGAGATTACCTCAAAGACTGAACATTTGTACTCCGTTTTAAAAATGTACTCAGAAACAGGGAGAATAACTAAATGGATACCTCAGGAGTCAGTGCTGGGATCTCTGTTTTTCTCCCAATTCATTAACAGTTAACCCTGTGGTATCCCAGACATTAGCTACTCTCTTTATGCAGATGATAGTGTGTTTACAAGAGGCCACAAAGATCCTGACATATTGAACAGATAACTTCAAAGTGGTTTTACTGAAATCTTGAATTGGCTCACCACCATGAAGATTGTTGTTGGCAAACACACACACACATATATATACAAGAAAAATAGTAATCATTAGCAGTGGTACTTGGATCACAGAAAAGGCTGGCTCAAAGTCAGCCATTGCAAATATAGATCCCAAAGGTAAACCTGTTACTGTGACTGAAGTCCAAAGATATCTAGGAACTGTTTAAGAAAACAGGATAGCCTTTAACCCACATATAGAACACCTGGTAGACAAAGTCCTAAGGCAGCTCATGATAGGTGATCCATTACTCGCAGCTCAGTCCCATTCTCTGAGTCCTAGGCCATATCCTGCAGCATCAGTGCCAATGGTTGAGTATGGGTCACCTGCTTCACTGGGGGGCTATATAATCTGTTCCTTTTGATAAATATCTTGTTATATTTAATATACACCCAAGCTAACACCAACTCAGGCAAATGTAATCTCTTTCTGAAGTCTCAACTTAAGGGTTACACTTAAATTTCAGTATGTTGTTGTGTCTTTCGGCTTTTCCTGGTTAGGGGTCACCACAGCGGAACTCCGGTCCGCTAGTGATTGGCAGTAGATTTTTACATGCCGAGTTGCCAGCCCTGATGCACAACCTTCAACAAACGTAAGCCCATTCACGCATGTTTCCACACAGAAGACGCTTTAGCTGAGAATCTAACAGGACAACATCTTACTGTGAGGCGACAACGCTACCGCAGCACCACCGCCGTAAATAATTTAAATGGATACACCATAGCTAAATGCTTGGACTAAGTATTTGTATAACATTTTGAGCATTAACCATTTTATGAAATATTTTATTGCTTGGTTTCTGTAGTCAACTACTATCATGTCTTGATTTTCTAAAACTAAGAGATGGTGATATATGTTTTCTTAAATCTGATGTAGTCTTTGTGTCCTGCCTACTTTTTTACTTGCATCTGCACTTTCTCCATATTTTTTCTGAAAATAAATAATAGCTTTTGTTGTATCACTGGTTAGACTAGTTGGCAGTTAAGTAGTCCCACTGCAGCCATAGTTTTTCATACATTGAAACTTAAGTATGCCATATTTACAGTCATGTTCAGATTTTCTATCTAGGGTAGAAAATCAAAGACTTATGAGATATGTTATTGTACACAAAGGAAGGTTAAATTCCCATTATAGTATTCACAAAATTGTTCATCATTTAATACACGTGTTCACAGTTACTAAGTAAAAAAGCTCCTGGTACTTAGTCTTTCTGGTTTTCTAAAAGTTGATATCTTTCTGTCAGTTACATATATAAAATAACTCATAACTGCCTGTTCAATTAACCAATTATTCTATGAATGCCTTTGTTGTTATATAATCAGAAGAAAGGGACTTAAAGACACTTGAAATAAGCAGTTTAAATAGGCATTCACATTTACATTTCCACAAAAAAAAAAAAAAAACGAGTCATTAAACTAAATTTATTTTATTTATTTGCAATTTGTTAACCAGGAAAGTCCATTGGGCCTAGAAGAGCCCTTTTTCAATGGAGGCCCGGGGAGAAAAGTTCCATATACATGCATTATTAATATAATACAGAGAATTAATATAGGATTCAATTAAAGTTATAAGAAATGTAAATTAATAGGAATTAAAAGATATATGTACATACATTATGAATAAAGAAAGAGAAGTAGTACAGGAGTCATATAGACTAAATACAAAAGCAAAATTGTCAGAAACAAAAGCAAAGTTTTCACAGTTTAGGTTTCATTTAAGCATTTGATGTAGTGGTTACAGTAGCAATGGATTGATTTAGTATACAGTTATAGTAGATTAGAACAAGATGAAATGATAAGCACACTGTTAGGTATGGAAAGATAATGCTAGTGTGGGGTAGGCTATAGCAGGAGTAAATAGTGTGAGAGATGAGGAAGGAGGAAGCAGTTGTAAGAGGGAGAATAGATGAGAAGAGCGTAGCTAGAATAGCTAGAATATATGGGAGAGAGGAGAATTAAGTGAAGAGGGGGAAAGGGGGTAAGTTAGGAGGGATGAGAGCAGGAGCATTCCCAAGTAGAACAGAGATAAGAATGGAGCAATATTTTAAAAGAGGCGAGGTTTTGGGTACTGTGGATATTGGCAGGGAGGGAGTTCCATTTGCGTGCTAGGGAAAAAGACAATAGAAATTGACTAGCAGTACATGAGGGTTTGTAAACTTCGAGGAGATTCTGATTATTGGACCAGAGAGATAGATTGGAGAGATGCAGAGTGAGGATGGAGGAGAGGGAGGGCAGAGAGATGGCTTAAAAATGAGTTTATGGGCAGTGGAGAGCTGAATATGAGAGATAGTTGGGGAATTCCAATCAGTTCACGGAATGTAAGGAGTTACAGAAATGGGAGGAGGATTTGGAGTTGGTAGCAAACTTGGAGATCTTATTGTAACAGGATGATAGGTTGGCCTTGAGGGTGGCTTGTAGGCTGGTAAGAAGAAGGGCTCCATACATGTGAGAAGGAAGGTGGTAGGTGGTAGAGAGGGTAAGTTTGGTTGAAGAAGTAAGGTAGCGATTATGGCAGTAAAGCATTCCAAGCTTCTGGTGACTTTTCTTAATGTTAGTTTGGAGGTGAGTGTCAAACTTTAGCTGTTCATTGATAATGACACCTAGGAGCTTAGTATAGGGGACAATTTGGATAGGCGTCCTGTTTTGGCTAACTATACAGAAGGAGTTCTTGTATAAGTTGGTGTTTTTAGATTGGGTAAAGATCATGAGTTTTGTTTTAGATGCATTTAGAGCCAGGTGATTGTTAAGCATCCATGTCTCAGTGCAGTTGAAGGCAAACTGGGTATCAGAACAAAGAACAGAAGTCCACTGTTCGATAAGATTTAATCAGATTAAAAAGCATAAACACAACCAAAGCTTTCGAGCCAAGCTCTTTTTCAGTGTGATACATATTAGCAAAATTGCCTGTCTTGTATATTCAATACAGCCTTTCAATTTACATATCTAACTGACGTCACTTAATTTAAAGTTAACCACATTATATATGAAAAACTAAAATCAAAAACATATTTAAACTACCTCATGCTTGTCTTTTAAAACCGGCTTTATACTGTTGCTGCTATTTAATCCTGGTAAATTATCTGCCCTAAAATAGTTATTCCATTTGTATTCATTTAGTTCTGTCCTATTAATAATATCACCTCCACTGTCTCTAAGACTGATTGTCTGCAAAATTCTAAGTTTAAACATATGCCCTGTTCCCTATGTTTAGCTAAAGCATTAGCACTAATATTCCTACGAATTTCAGACATATTTGAACTAATTCTTTCTTTCAACTTCTTATTAGTTTTACCAATATAGAAATTTTGACTTTGAACAGAATTTGCAAAATTAACCACATTTTCGGTATTACATGTACCTTATGCTTTACATTCAAATACTTCATGACTAATAGGATGCTAGAAAAATATATCTGTATTAATATCTCTGCAGTGAATGCAATTATAGCAAGAGACTGTTTCAGAACTTTTTTAACTTATAACTAGAATCTAGACTCCCTTTTGCTGTATTTTTCCTTTTAAATGTGTCTTTATATCACAAATATTATTTCAGTTTTTTTTCTTTTTTTATAGACAAACCAAGGTCTTGTCCCTGCTATCTCATGTATTTCTTGACACGACACCAAGATAGTCCAGTTCTTCCTAATGATGTCCTGCACTACAGTAGTGTGTCTATTATATTTCATCATATAGCTAATCTTGCCTCTAAAGATTCAAAGATTCAAAGAAACTTTGTTGTCATTTAGGACCACACAAGTGCAGCCTAAACGAAATTACAAATGTTAGCTCACAAGAGAAATGCAGTGCAAATAACGTAGATACAGAAGTATCAAAGAATAACATAAGAAAGAATATAGCAACACGTATGACATGCAAGATGTAGTTCACATTATATAAACACATTCAATACCCATTATCCAGTGATAAATAATAAATAAATACCCACTAGCAAACCCTTACACTGTTAAGATATAGAATAAATAGAGACTAGTGAATAACAGCTGTTTAGGTACCATATTGCACTTGTTAACCTTAGATATGACTCAGTATAGCCATCAGATTACATAATAATAATGCTGGTGGTAATTGCTCTGAGCAGCAGGATTAAATGAAAAAAAAGGGGTTTCAATGTGTCCAGTATTATGGTTGGTGTCTGTATTAATAAGTCTCACAGCTGTAGGATACAAACTGTTCCTGAATCTGGTAGTCCTATAGCAGAAGCTGCAGTACTGCCTTCCAGACAAAAGTTGGGAGAGCCAGATGTAGGCTGGATGGGTTGATTCAGCAAGTATTTTATATGATGCTCATCGTTTTCACTGTTGCAGTCATTACAATTGGGTTATCCTGCTGGCAGGCTACCCGCAGTCGGCCCGAGTTCCAAAGTCTAGGTCCGGCCTCGGTTGCTGTTCCCTCCTCCCTGACGTCAGTGCGCCAGGGGTATAAAAGATGCAGCCGACGCCATTTTCTTCAGTCTTTCTTGTCGTGCGGTGCCCGAAGCAAAAGCAGTTCGCAAGTGCCGGTCGGCTGACTCTTGAGATTTTCAAATTGGAATTTCAGATCCGAAGTCTTCATTAAAGCTAAGTACCCCATTGGGGAAACTTTTTTCTTGCTCTAGACCGATGTCAGAAAAAGTTAATAACTGTATTTCTTGTAGGAAGCAAATACCTCATAAGGATTTTCATTCTTACTGTATTCCTTGCCTAGGCCCTGACCACGACGTTGCTAGTTGTCGGTTTTGTACTAGATTTAACCAACACACTATTAAGCGTTGCTACGATTTTGCATTTCATTACTTTGGCAGAAGATTCAATTATATAATGACATCGGAACAGCTGACTACCGGAGTTTATAAAAAGCGCAAAGAAAAAGAAAAGGACAGGCATCCGAGGTCCAAAACCGACGAAGAGGCTTCCGTTAGGCCGGTTCACCGGTTCTCAGTGAGGCGCTTTCGCAGCCCCTGATGCTCGCTACCTCAGAGCCACAGGCCGCTTCCGACTCCCACATGGAGCCAAGTAGGCCGCTGGAAACCCAAGGTATTGGACACTCGGAAACTATTCCCTCAGATGGGTCTGGAGCCGCTGAGCAGGCATCGGCTTCTGAAGTTGTTTTCAGGCCTACACAGTTATATGTAAAGCCATCTTCAGCTTCAAAGGCAAAGACTAAAGCAGCTCTAAAGACAAAGAAACAAGTACAGCATTCTCCAGGACAGGCCTCCATGCCTAAAAAACAGATGCTTAAAATGGCTGAAGACCTAATTACTTTGATAAGGGGTTCCCATCCTCCTCTTGATAAGAGGCCTAGGCAAGAGATAGAATATGAATCTTCAGATCAGGTTTCCATTTCTTCTGATTCCTCTTCTGAACAGGAATATTCCCTTCCTCCCTATGAGGATTCTGATGCTGAAGAATCTATCCCTTCAGCCTCACCTCCTGAGGATTATTCTTTTGGGGAACCCTGCATACTATGAAGGAGCATTTCCATTGGGAGAGCCAAGATTACTCAGAATCCAGGAAAAGGCTCAGAGACTTCCTTTCATTACCCCAGCACAGGCCCCTTGCTATTCCTCCTGTTTTAGTCATTGTAGATGATGTATTTTCAGAGTCCGGTTTGTCTCCTGACTCTTTACCACCGGCTCCTGTTAAGCCAGACAGATACTACAGGGTTCCTGATTCTCATAAATGTCTTTACAAAAACCCTGCTGCTGACCCAGAAACTATATCTCAGGGTCCCAAGGGGGTCAAGGCTTCCACTGCAAAAAACCCTATCCCCTCTGTTAGGGATTCAAGGGCCCTGGGCAGATGGGGGGAAAAGATTTATACTTCTGCTACCTTGGCTGTAAATTGTCTGTTTCATATGCTTAAATGTCAGCAATATCTTATGTCACAGCTTAAACAGAAAATGTTGACAAATTCAGAATGTGCCGAAAACAAAGAAATGCAGGATTTATTGCATGCAGCTGGTGGGAAAGCATACTTTGCAATGTGGTTTTGATTCTCTAGAGGCCTCCTGCAGGGCCACAGTTACAGGTTCTGTCATTAGGAGGCATGCTTGGTTAAAAGAACAGAATCTGCCCGATCATGTTAAAGCAAAGCTATTAGATGCTCCATTACAACATGATACCTTGTTTGATGTTAAAGCAGAAGAGGTGTTGAAGAAAATGGAGGACTAAGCTAAATCTATGCAAATAGTAAAGGATTTATTACAGGTACAGCCTCCCAGATTTAGCAAGAACTGGCCTACAAAAAAATTGGTCCTTTCCAGTGTCAGGCCACAAAGAGGCAGATACAGACACCCCAGAGGAAGATCACAGCCCCAAGGCTCATATAGGCCTAAACAATGAGGTGCTTCTACCTCCAAAAGCAGAGAGGAAAAATCACAGCCATATAGGAAACAGTCTCAATGACTTTCCCCTGCCAGTACCAAGCACTTATCTTCTGGCAGCTCCTTTGGGGAGAAAACTAGCACTTTTTTCACAAAATTGGCACATGTTCACCCAGGACAAATGGGTCTTAAGTATTGTATCTCAAGGCTACAGGTTCCACTTTCACACCCTGCCAAAGCCAAACGGTATGCCAGACCTGCTAACAGTCAATGGGCAGAGGCACAAAAAGAAGTTTCATCCCTCATGGACATGAGAGCCATTCAACAAGTACCACAGCAAAAGCAGGGACAAGGATTTTACTCAAGGCTATTCTTGGTACCCAGAAAGGACAAAGCCTGGAGACCAATACTGGACCTGTCTATCCTAAACACATTCCTGGATATTCCAAAATTCAAAATGTTAACTCTGCAGCAGCTTATGCCCATGCTGGGCAAGAAGGCTTGGCTTGTGACTTTAGACCTAAAAGAGGCATACCTGCATGTCCCAATCAGACAATCATGCAGAAGATACCTCAGATTTATAGCTGGCTCAATGCACTACCAATTCTTTGCACTGCCCTTTGGCTTATCTACTGCGGCCAGGGTCTTCACAAAATGCCTGGCACCAATAATTGCATTTTGCAGACAGAGGAATACAAATATATCCTTACTTGGACGACTGCCTTATTCAAGCAGAGAACAAGGACATCCTACTACAGCATCTGGCATTTGTAAAAAGATTACTAACAGGTCTAGGGTACACAGTAAACAAAAGGAAATCAAAGCTCATACCCGGTCAAGAGATAATATTCCTGGGTGCAAGCTTAAATACAACTGCCCAGATGGCTTATCTCACGCCAGACAAACATAGACAACTGACTACTTACTTCAAAATGTTGGCAACAAAGACCCAGTTATCTGCAAGAAAAATTCTGCAGGCTTTGGGCTTCATGGCATCCTGCATACTGCTAATTCCATATGCAAGACTGCATATGAGGAAACTTCAGTGGTATCTGAAAAGTGTTTGGACTCAACATTGCCACAGCCTGGAAACAATAATTACCCTCATTCCCTGCCTGCAACAGAAGTTTCGATGGTGGGCAAAAGCCTGTCACCTCAACATGGGACAGCCATTCACCTTACCCACAGTCAGGCAGACATTGACAACAGATGCATCAGATTATGCCTGGGGGGCCCATATGGCAGGAAGATGTATTCAGGGCACATGGCCCACAAGTCAAATGCATCTACATATCAATCAAAAAGAGATGCTACCTGTTCAGAATGCCCTGACAGCTTTCAAGGATCAACTTCATCCAGGACAACTACTAATAAAAACAGACAATACTACAGTCATGTGGTACATAAACAAGCAGGGGGGCATGCATTCCTACCCCCTCTGCAGACTAGCCATGAACCTGTGGGACACAGCACTGACTTACCAAGTACATCTGCAAGCACAATTCCTGCCAGGAAGGATAAATACTCTGGCAGACGAACTAACCAGAAAACTTATGGATCCCCACGAGTGGAAATTGGATCCACAAGTCTTCAGCATGATAACAAAGAACTGGGGATGCCCGGACATAGACCTATTTGCCTCCCCTCACAACTGCCAACTACAGAGATTCTGCACAAGGACTTATCACAAGCAAGCATGGAAAGTGGATGCTCTATCTTTCAGCTGGAAAAAACTAACAGGATATGCCTTTCCTCCTCTGCCTCTCCTCCCCAAGGTACTCCTCAAGGTCAGACAAGAGAAGCCAAAAATGATACTGATTGCCCCAGACTGGCCCCACCAACACTGGTACCCAGTCCTAAAGAGCTTGTCTCAATGCCCAGCTTGAACATTACCTCAAATTCCTCACTTATTGACCCAACCAGACAGTCAGATACTGCACAGCAAACTCAGGACCTTAAACCTGGCAGCATGGCAGATAATGTAGCCATTCAAGACACACCTCCCTCTAAAGCAATGATGGATGTTGTTTTGGAGGCCAGGAGGCCTAGCACCAGAAAATCTTATACAGAAAAATGGAAGAGATTCTGTGCTTGGAACCAGGCACTAGGTATTGACATGACTTTTCCAAATATTTCTCAGATTTTGCAATATTTAACTGAGATGCTGAATAAAGTCCTTTCCTTTTCATCAATTAAAATTCATGCCTCTGCCATTTCAGCTCATTACAATACAGAACCACCTATTTTTTTCTCATCCATTGCTAAGGCAATACCTCAGAGGGGCCAAAAACATAAGACCTCCAAGGAGAGCACCAATACCTGCTTGGGACTTCAACTATGTCTTGGAAAAACTCACACTGCCTCCATTTGAGCCAGCCTCTGCAGCTGATATAAAATTCTTATCCTGGAAAACAGCTCTACTGCTAGCAATAACCTCCGCTAGATGAGTCTCAGAGTTACAGGCACTCATGGCTGTGGAACCTTTTATCATTTTCCATCCTGACAGGGTTTCTCTAAGGACAAACCCTACATTTATGCCTAAGGTAATGTCCAGTGTGGCCCATAACCAAACAATTCATTTGCCTACCTTTTACCCAAACCCACAGAATAAGGGTGAGAAACTTCTGCATTCACTGGACATTCACAGGCAGCTATGCTTCTACTTGGACAGAACCAAAGCTTTCAGAAAGACTGAACAACTTCTAGTGGCATATGCTGCAGGATCACAAGGAAAGCCTATCTCAAAACAGACTATTTCAAAGTGGATAGGTCACTGCATTTGTTTCTGTTATTCACAGCAAGGCAAATTAGTGCCTAAGGGCATTAGGCCACATTCAACCAGAGCAGCAGCCACTTCAGCAGCCTTCCATAGAGGAGTACCAACCAAAAACATCTTAGAAGCTGCAACTTGGAGTTCAGTGCATACTTTTACAAAGCACTATCACTTACCTCTCTACTCTAAATCCAGGGCAGGCTTTGCCACTGCAGTTCTGCAGGGCCTGATAGCCTCTCCTAATCCTATTTAGCCAGCCTCCCAACCTTAGCTTTGGGATTCAACCCAGTTTGTAATGACTGCAACAGTGAAACACTATGAACATAGTACAGTTGTGTACCTACCATAAATGTAGATGTTCGAGTGTATTCACTGTTGCAGTCCAGGTTACCCTCCCACCATCCCCCTTTTCCTTGCTGGGACTTATCTGTACTTCTCTATTCTATACAACCTATGTGGTGTATTTGCTTGTAGGTGAAGGAAAGGTTGTTTTTTGTGTATGCATGCTTATTGGCATAATTTAGCCTACCTTTTTAGGGGCACCTGACATCTGGGGCAAGAAAAACTGGAGAAAATGACGTTGGCTGCATCTTTTATACCCCTGGCGCACTGATGTCAGGGAGGAGGCGACAGCAACCGACGCCAGACCTAGACTTTGGAACTCGGGCCACCTGCAGGTAGCCTGCCAGCTGGATAACCCAATTGTAATGACTGCAACAGTGAATACACTCAAGCATTTACATTTATGGTAGGTACACAACTGCACTTTCTCTTTCTTGCTCTTGTGAAAAAAAAGCTTCTGAATAGAAGGGAGGTTTGTGCTCAAGATTTTCTCAGCCACCCTTACCACCCTCTGTAATTTCTTCTTCTCAGCAGCTGTGCAGTTGCTGAACCATGCTGTGAAATTGCTAGTGAGGATGCTCTCAGTAGCACCCCTGTAAAAAGTGGTAAGAGCAGACAGTGGGAGCCTTGCCTTTTTGAGCTTTCTCATGAGGTGAAGCCTCTGTTGAGCCTTCTTGACTATACAGTTGGTGTTAGCAGCCCAGGAGAGGTTATCAGTGATGTGAAGGCCCAGGAACTTGGTTGTTTTGACTTTCTCTACTACCTCCCCTTTGATAGTGAGTGGTTGGTGAACTGTTGTCTTTCTCCTGAAGTCCATAATCATTTCTAGCCCTGTTCTTAGGGCTGACATTATCCAAAATACTACTATTTTCTATAGACAGGTAAAGTTTTGCTACATTTTCTCTTAGATCCTTCACTTAACTTTTAATTTCTTCAATAAGTTTATCATTGTAACCCCTACTTCTAAAATCATTTGCCATACCATCCATTTCCTTAACAAACATCCCATTATCTATACTAAGCCTGCTTGCTGTCATAAACTGGCTCTTGACAACACCTCTGAAGATGTGCCTAGGGTGCATGCTATCTGAATGTACATATCTAAAAGCTTGCACTTGTTTCCTATAAATAACAGCATTGAGAGCAATATAATTTTTAGAGAGAGTAATATCCAAAAAGTTTATACTATCCATCGAGTGTTTTAAACACCAAGAAATTAGTTGAGGAGTTCAAATAATTGATAAAGGAAGTTAGTTCATCACTACTACTCTTCCATAGGAGAAGATACATCATCAACAAACTGTTTGAAAAATAATAGATTCTCATTTCTAAATACATTATTCTGCTTATCAAATATAAATGTATCCTCCCAACTGGCCATTACAAAGTTAGCATATGTATTTGCGACCAGTGTCCCCATTGCTACACCTAGTCACTGATGATAAAATTTCTTGCTGATCAGGAATACATTATTATTTAAGACACACTCTAGCATAGAACATAATAATTCAACCTTTGTTGTACTATAATGACTATAAACAGTCAAAAATGATCTTATGGCTTCAATTCCATACTCATTGGGAATAACCGTGAAAAGAGATTTAATGTCCATGGTCCCAAAACAATATTATCATACAGATTACTTTTAGACCATTCATTTAAATTCAACAAGAAGTCTCAGGTGTCTTTAATAAGCTAGTGCAATTTTCTAACAAACTTGCAAATTGCTTATTTAAATATTTAGACAATGCTGTAGTTTCCCTTCTTTTACCAGAGACCATAGGTCTCATTGATGGCTTCACTGTACTTTTGTGAATTTTATGTAGGCCATATATAGATGGAATTGTAGGATGAGCTAAATAGAGAAAATTATACAGCTCAGGTGTTATTGTGCTATCTGTTAGCCAATCATATAAATATCCTTTCACTTTCATTGCATTAACAAAACTTCTGTTAACCTCAATGAAAGTGTTGGCATCAGATAAAAATTCTTGCATTCAACAATTATATTGGTTGATGTCCATTACAACTAGCCTTTATCTGCAGGATTAATAATTATATCATCATTAGTACAAAGATAAATCAGTGCTTCACGTTCAGTGCTAATAAGATTATAAAATGTGTTACTTTTTTGATTACTAAAGAAAGCATCATATATTTCCTGATCACATATGTTCAGAAATGCTTTAACAGTAGGGCTGTTCTGAGATATAAAAGTGTTAGTGCATTTTGAAGAAACATTATCACAAGCATCTGCTTTCTTAAATAACAGTTTCAGAGCTAAAGATCTCACAAACATTTGCAGTTCTGTTATTAGTGCATTTAAATCTTCAGCAGCAGATGGAATGAACAAAAGCACTTTACTTAACATCGCAATTGAGATGAATTTAGCTTGTATCTAGACAAATTAAGTACATTACTGCACATTAAAGTCACTTCTTCATTCTTTTGAAGCCCGTTACTTGGACTACCTTGCTGTATTGTTTTAACTGTCCATCTTCGTCTTTCGTTCTCGTCCTTTTCCAACTTTTGCTTCTTCCCCTGACCTTCTGTTTTATTGCTATCGGTTGTTGCAGCTAGAAGTGAGTTTGTGTTAAAAAAGAAGAAATAATATTGCACTCATTCAAAATGCCTTTTGCCTTTTCAGTAGAATGGTTAGTGGAGCTACTAGATGTATTTTGTCTTTCAATCGATATTCCAATAATCGATGTTTGCTTAGATAAATCAATAAAGAAATCTAGCTCACAGACTGCCTCACCATGCTTAGCCTGTATAGAGGTTGGGGGCGGAACTTGTTTGTTGGATACCTTTCTATTTTTTGATTGGTTAGTCACTTTAGATCTCTGATCCACCATTGGATAAGTATCTTTTGGTCAAAAAAAGATGTTTATATTCTTAAAATCATTTATATCCTGCATAAGCTTGTGTTTTTTAGTTGCTATAAGTCTCTCTTCAAATGATTTGAGATGCTCAAGCATCTCTTCATACTCTTTAAAGACTAGTGAAAATTCAGCAGCACTAAGCAATTTATTTTCTAAAACTTCAATTTCCATGGCTAGATCTGATTCATACTTAGTGAAAAAGTCATTCATCAACTGCATATAATCAGCACTAAGATGCAGGTTAAGATCCTCCCATTTTAACAGTAATTCTTGATATTTGTTCCCATAATTGGGCATCTTAGTGATTCTAAGACCCCTGGGAACAATGCCGAGTTGTAAATAAGCAGTGAAACTTAACCTTTGCTATTGTAGTTTTTTGTAATGTTCTACTTTAATCTGCAAAACTTTTATTTCTTGGAGCAGGCTAATAAGCATATTACTATCACTATTAGAGTGCAGAATGTTCGTATTGTTAGCACATATGTTTAAAAATGAATTTTTACCACCCATTAAAAAGTTTCATAGGCTATCAGTCCCATTTTCATTATTTGGGGCAGCATGTATCATAGCAGAAACAGAAAAAGAATGTCCAAGCTGTATATCCATTAGCAGTATATCAAACATGCTTCATGGAGATACAAAAAGCAGCAAACAATTCTCCTGGATAGCTGAAGGACTTCAAAGTACAAATTCACCAATGGAACAAAACAAATAACAGAAGTCCACCATTAGATAAGATTTAATCAGATAAAAAGCATAAAAACAAAAAAGCTGTTGAGCCAAGCTCTTTTTCAATGTGATACATATTAGCAAAATTGCCTCTCTTATATTTGAAATTGTTGAAACAATATTTGTGTTATAAAGACACATTTAAAAGCAAAAATATACGAAAAGGGAATCTAGATTCTAGTTATAAGTTAAAAAAAAAGTTTTGGAACAGTCTCTTGCTATAATTGCGTTCACTGCAGAGATATTAATACAGATATATTTTTCGAGCATCCAATTAGTCATGAAGTATTTGAATTTAAAGCATCAGGTGCATGCAATACCGAACATGTGATTTATTTTGTAAATTGTATTCAGTGCCAAAGTTTCTATATTGGTAAAACTAAAAAGAAGTTGAAAGAAAGAATTAGTTCACATATGTCTGAAATTCATAGGAATATTAGTACTAATGCTTTAGCTAAACATATATCTATATAAGGAACAGGGCATATGTTTAAATTTAGAATTTCCAGACCATCTGTCTTTGAGACAATGGAATTGATATTATTAATAGAACAGAACTAAATGAATACAAATGGATTAACTATTTTAGGGCAGAAAATATACCAGGATTAAATAGCAGCAACAGTATAAAGCCATTTTTAAAAGACAAGCATGAGATAGTTTAAATATGTTTTTGATTTTAGTTTTTCATATATAATGTGGTTAACTTTAAATTAAGTGATGTCAATTAGATATGTAAATTGAAAGGCTGTATTGAGTATATAAGAGAGGCAATTTTGCTAATGTGTATCACATTGAAAAAGAGGTTGGCTCAAAAGCTTTGTTTGCTTTTATGCTTTTTATCTGATTAAATCTTATTGAACGGTCAACTTATGTTATTTGATGTTATGTAGTCCAATCTCACCTACATTCTTACCCTTGGGTTCAGAGCCGAACCTTGGCTCCGACTAGGCCATACCTTAGCTCGAAGTCTTTCAGTTGGCTGGGCTAAGAGGTATCCCATGCTGCACTGCTCCCTTTCCCCAGATCTCGTTTGCCACTCGTAAAGCTCAGACGTGGTCTCGCTCTTGGCTGTGGCTATGTATAACTTTTTGTCTTCTTTGACTAAATTTTTGCTCCAAAAGCTATTTTCATAGCTAGGTGTGTGTGTTGTTGGTTTGTAGAAGCTGTTTTGTGCGGCCTTTTGTGGCCTTTGTCTACTTTTTGTCTGGTATCCCGCCAGCTATCTCCCAACAGGCTAGGCCCATTTTAGTTAGAGGACCTAGTCCTCCCTGGCTTATCTGTTTTCCCTTTTGTGCTCGTTTTTGTTTTTAGGTACCTATCCCCTCCAGGCTAGGGCCATTTAAGTTAGAGGACCTAGTCCTTCCTCTTGTTTTTCCTGTCAGGACCGTTTGAGTTAGAGGTCCTTGTGTGGTGTCTGTAGTTTATTAGATTCTAGTTCCTGCGCTTGTTGCTGGTGTCAGTTTTACTGTTGTGTTGTGTCTAGTTATCCTGCCGACCATGTCTAAGGATACAAAAGAACATAAGCCTTCGGGCTTTAAGAAATGTAGTAAATGTGGGTACAAGATGTCGATTACTGATGGGCACTCTGTGTGTGTTTATTGTTTGGGGGCTATACACCTTCAGGAGTCTTGTGCTTTCTGTCACACATTCAGCCCTCATGTTCTTCAAGAAAGGAAGAGCAAACTAATTCTGAAGGGACTACTGAAACCCTTCTTCGAGGAAGATTTGGAGAGGTCTTCTAGTGCTAAGTCCTCTCCCTCTAAAAGAGACAAGACATCCAAAGCAAAAATACGATCTCCGGTTCTGTCTGTACTATCGGAGCTTCCGGAGAAAGTTACTAAGTCTACTGTGGCATCCTCGGCTCCACTGTCTTTGGTGCTGAAGGAAGTTTGTGAATTGACAGAACCTGCATCGGCTCCTAGCCTCTCGGAGCTGGTGACGGAGATACTAGTTTGGAGCCGGTCTGCAATTTTTAGACCAGTTTCTCCTCCTCTCAGGTCTCCTTCTGAGAGGAGGTCTAGATCTCCTACATTGTCCTCTAGGTCCTCCAGGACACTCTCTGATGTGGATGTGGATAGTGATGCAGAGACTGCTCCAATCACCGGTGCTGGATAAATTGCTTTCAGCTCCAGCCCAGTCGGCGCCGGAGCCCGTCACCCATCCATCATCAATAGATCCTCCTCCGAGCAAATCTCAGCCTTCAGAGCCAGAGTGGTTGGCGCCATCTGATGTTTCTAGGTCGGCTCTGATAGCCCATCCTGGCTTATCAGCTCCGATCTCAGCTCTGACCCCGTCGGCTCCATCCACGGGGTCCAGGACTCATGGTTCCTTGGTCGGACCTGAGGGGGAGGTTTCGGGATGCTCTTTGGCTCCTAGCCTCCCTATCGGTGCTTCGGCTCGGGTGAGCCTGACTCTTGCTTCAGCTTTGGACCCTGTCCCTTCTGCTCCAAGGTCTTCCACAGTTTGTTGATCTTTGGAGCCGGGGGGCCAGCTTTTGAGGTCATGCAGAGCGTCCTGGCCAGGTCCTCAGCTGCATCATACAGCACTGACAATCTACCCCCTCCAGCTCCGGTATCAGTCTCTGATCGCCCCCTATCTTTGGACAGCAGAGACCCAAGGCCTCAGGATACCTCCATGAGTGGTCCCCAAATTTCTGAGGGCCCCCCAGAGTTTTGCCTGAGGAGCCACCCAGAAAAAGAACGTGCAAGAGGAAGCACATCAACTCCCAGGAAGAGTCGCACGTCGGACACCGACCTTGAGGAATCAGAGGGGTCCCCCAAGTCATCCTCTGAGGATATCTCTTTCTCTGCTATCCTAGAGATCTTGAAGCAGAGAGGCGACTGGCCCTCAAAACCCGTCTCTGAGGAGGAGTCTGTGTTCCTGAAGGCCTTTGGGGCTCAGCTGTCTGCCTCCTGAGTTTCTCCACCCTTTGACGAACTCCTGGATCTGGTTTGTCGAAGGGTGTGGGGAACCCCTGACACTGTGGAACCAGTCCCCAGGAGACCCAACAAATTTCTGTCCCTCTCGCTGACAAAGAGTTTCTCACGAAGGGCGTTCCAGTAGATGCCATGGTGGTGGCAGCGGCCACCAAGAAGGAACTGGCTGAGACTTCATCTACCATCCATCCCCCTAACAAAGGAGTCTAGGACCATGGACCGGTATGGGAAGCATATGTTTTCTTCAGTGGCCTTTACTCTGCGGTCACTGAATTACTTGTCACATTTTACATGGCTCCAAAGAGATCTCCTGAAAGAGCTTGGAGATTCTCTGCAGGGTAACATTTCTGACGCAGTGGCTCAGAAAGTCAACACTCAGATGTCTACCTTAAATTCTATTGCTAACTCCTCCATGTGGCTGATCTCTTAAGCAGCCGAAGGAGCGAGTAGGGCAGTGAGTTCCGGAGTTCCTCTCAGGAGGCACTCCTGGATGCACCTCTGTAATTTCGCGGAGGCCTTCAAGTCTACTTTCACCAATGCCCCGTTTGTGAAAGTAGACTTGAAGGCCTACTTTCACCAATGCCCCGTTTGATGGTTCCTCATTGTTCGTAACCAAGGTGAAAGACACTCTCACTAGGTGCGAGCAAGAGGGAAAAACTCTGTCTGCCATGGGAGTCCATTTTTCCATGCCTTCTAGACCTTATCCCAAGGTCCAGAAGAGTGGGAAAATGTGGTTCAAGAAATCACAGAGGTTTTTTCATGATGCACAAAGTGATTCCCCCTCCAGAGGCAGGGGAGGGGGTGTTAACTCAGGTAGACATCACCCTAGAGGCAGAGGAGGCCCACGTAACCAGGGAGACAGTGATTCCTTTCGTGGTTCTCCCTACCAGCGCTCCTGGGAGGCCCTGAATGCGTGTTTCTGGAGCCAGTCAGGGGTCGCATTTCACTATACCCAGAAGCCTGGCAAAACATCACCCAGGACCAATGGGTATTAAAAATAGTTTCTGGAGGATATCACATTCCCTTCTCTTCTCCCCCTTCACCGATCAAAAGAATCCCAGATGTTCCACCCAATCAAAGGGATTCTGCAGCTTCAGAGGTTATAAAGCTGCTAGAAAAAGGAGCCATCCAGCATGTCCCCTCAGACCAGATTGGATTAGGGACTTACTCCAGATTCTTTTTGGTGCAGAAAAGAACAGGGGACCTGAGGCCCATCTTAGATCTCAGCCGCTTAAACCTCCACGTGAAGAAGTCCAAGTTCTGAATGGTCACGTTGCAATCTATTCTCCCATTGTTAGGAAAAGAAGTGTGGATGTGCTCCATCGACCTCAAGGATGCTTATTACCATATAAAGATGGACAGGGCATCCAGAAGTCATCTACGCTTCCGGCTGGGAGCCAGTCATTTTCAATTTCGTGCCCTGCCCTTTGGTCTCACCACAGCCCCCAGAGTGTTCACCAAATGTATGGCAGTGGTGACAGCTCACTTGAGACGTCAGGGATTCCAAGTGTTTCCGTATCTGGACGACTGGCTCCATTTTGCCACCACCAGGCATCTGCTACTACAGACCAGAGATGCCACTATCAAGCTGTGTCAACAACTGGGCATCACTCTAAACTGGGAAAAGTCTGCCTTGTTGCCCTTGCAGTGTGTCACCTTTATAGGCGCCGAGTTAGACACCATGCTCATGAGGGCGTTTTTACCACAAGAAAGGATTTTGGGTTTGCAACAACAGGTATACGCTTTGCTCCCTCTAAAAAAAGTGAAGGCAAAAACGATTCTCAAATTGTTAGGGACAATGACTGCAACAATTATGCTGGTTTGTCTGGCGAGGCTACACATGAAGCTCCTTCAGTGACTACTCTTCGCCCAGTGGTCTCTACAATATCTTCCGCTTTCTCATCCTATAATGATCACAGACAAGTGCAAGCAAGATCTACGCTGGTGGCTTCACACCAGCAAAATCAATGCGGGTAAACCCTTGGTCCCATCCCCTCCTGTTGCCACAGTGACCATGGATGCCTCCCAGATGGGGTGGGGGGGCATTATCTCAGCAGGACAGCCCAAGGCACTTGGCAGGAACATGAGATACATCTGCATATCAATATCTTAGAGATGAGAGCAGTGCTACTAGCGTTGCAAGCACTTCAGAGCTTTCTTCCTCTCGGGACAATTGCAGTCCACTCAGACAATATGTCAGTGGTATGGTATCTGAACAAACAGGGAAGGAACCAAGTCATACCCACTTTGCAGAAAGGCCATTCGAGTGTGACAGTGGGCAGTGTCTTCCCAACGTTTTCTTGTAGCAACGCACATTCCGGGAAAGTCCAACGTGATTAGCGACAGGTTGAGCAGAGCTATTCTGATGCCTCACGAGTGGTCCCTGAACAGTCAAGTTGTGGAGCAGATTTTCTGCAGATGGGGTCAGCCTATTTGCCAGTCCCCTCAATACGAAGTGCAGCAGCTACTTCACCCTTATCCACCCTCAGGGGGAGTCACCCAGGGACGCTCTAGTTCGTGATTGGCCCTCCGGTCTACTTTATGCCTTCCCGCCTGTTTCTCTGCTGACAAAGGTTATTCAGAAAGCGCAGTCTTTAGGAAGCAGAATGATTCTGATTGCTCCACACTGGCCTCATCAAATTTGGTTCCCCTTTCTCCTCCCCAATTCATGGATGCCCCCTGGATTCTGAACTCACAGCCAGATCTACTGACTCATATGTTAGGGCAGTTCCATCCCTCTCTTCAGACCCTCTGGTTGACAGCCTGGCTACACCACTTCCATCGCTAGTCAGGCTTCATCATTTTCCTCCGGACGTGGTTCATATTCTGTCTTCTTCCCATAAGCCTTCGACCAGAAAGATTTATTCCAGTAAATGGAAACGTTTCTCCATCTGGGCTCAGGCAAGACAAACTGATCCTTATACAGCTCCAATTTCTTCAGTTCTGGAATTTCTCTCCATGCTTTTCAATCAGGGGTCAGCAGCCGTGACCATTAAAGTACAGTTGGCCGCTATTTCCACTTTTCACATCGCTAATGAACCCAGTCTAATGACGCATAGACTTTGTAAGGCATTCTTGAAAGGCACTATGCTGCTTCGCCCTCCAGTCTTTGACCCGGTCATGCCTTGGGACCTAAATTCTGTGCTACAATATCTCACCTCTTCCACCTTTGAGCCTACAGCTACTTGTGAACTGAAATATTTGACTTGGAAAACTATCTTTTTGGTAGCCATCACTTCAGCTAGACATGTCTCGAAGCTCCAAGCTTTGTCAATCAGACCGCCTTACTTGATTTTTCACAAGGACAGGGCTTCCCTCAGACCAAACCCTTTCTTTATGCTAAAAGTGGCTTTGGTTAGTAATCTCAACCAATCCATTGAACTGCCCGTATTTTTTCCAGAGTTTTCTAATAGGGCAGAATTTAAATTTCACCAGCTGGATGTTCACAGGCAGTTGCGTTTTTATTTGCATAGAACGAAGGATCTTAGAAAATCGGATTAGCTGTTTGTCTCATTTTCAGAAAATAAGATTGGGTCTCCTGTTTCCAAAGTGACCTTGTCTAGATGGATCTCTAGTTGTATTTCCTTCATTTATGCCTCAGGTGGTAAGGAATTATTTTATTTTATTTTACTTTTGTTTACTGGGTTTGTCCAACTGGATACATGTCCATTTTCAGTGGTGGCCCGGGGAGAAAAGCTCCAGTTGTACAGTATAATAAGAATATAAAAAAACATTGCATAGCATTTAGATATTACACCAGAAGCACTAGACATTTCAAAAACAACATATTGAGACAATATAAGGAAAACTTAGTTAGGCAGTGACATTAGTATAGAGTAATAGTTCTGAGTTAACAAAAATAGGAATGAGACAGAAGCATGAGGTTAATAGGTTTATAGGTACTAGTGAAGAGAGTGCAAAGACTAGATGGAAGGGGTAGTAGCAATGAAATGATAAGAAGTGGAGATATATGGTAGAGAATAAAATTATGTTAGTGTCAGATAGTTTGTAAAAAGGAAAGAAAAGAAAAGATGGTTAATCTGGGTTATTACAAGAGCATAACCAGTGATTAGAGAGAAAGAGTTTTAGTTTGGTTTTAAATATTGAGAGAGAGGTGAGGGTGGTCAGATCATTTGGTAGTTGATTCCATATTTTACCCACTG
The DNA here is from genome assembly GCF_019279795.1 of Protopterus annectens. Lineage (NCBI taxonomy): Eukaryota > Metazoa > Chordata > Ceratodontiformes > Protopteridae > Protopterus > Protopterus annectens. The sequence goes on from NC_056728.1 coordinate 137,576,736, forward strand.
TGTTTGAAAATAAAGATTTGCCTGCTAAGTTATTTGAGAAGGAAGTGTGAATCAACATTTTGTTGGCAGAGCGCAGATTCTTCAGATTTTTATAAGGTCTTATAAGGGTAGAGAGAATTGGGGTGTTAGTAGGTTGGTAAAGGGCTTTGTGGGCAATTATGAGTTGATTAAATTGTAATAGTAGTGGTAATTCAAGCCACCCTAACTGTTTTAGATTCTGACAGTGGTGGGTCCTAAAAGGAGAGTTGGTAGCAAATCTTGCAATGTTATTGTATGATTTAGATAGATTGTTTAGGTTATGTTTGGAAAGATTTGTATATATAGCGGAAGCTTATAATAGGGTAGAGATTAAGTGAGTTCTGGCTATTGTGGCTCTGGTTGTTGGTGTCAGGAAAGGTTTAATGCGGTAGAGGGATCCAAGTTTTTTATTAGTAGATTTAATTGTAGAATTTATATGAGAGTCAAACTTAAATTGATTGTCAATAGTAATTCCTAGCAGTTTGGTAGTAGGGTCTGGAGAGATAATGGTACCATCTTCAGATGTAAGTGTGAAATGGAGAAGGGGTGATAGATGAGATGGGGTAAAGAGCAGTAATTTGTTTTTTTTTTAGGGTTAAGGAGAAGGCAGTGGTTAGTGAGCCATTTTTCAATAGTAGAGAAGGCTTTCTGTGTGTGAGAATGAAGATCAGTTTGAGATGAGGCAGAGCAAATGATAGTGGAGTCATCAGCATATTGGATACAGATAGACTGTGGAATGGAGAGATGAAGGTCATTTATAAAGATGGAAAACAATAGTGGACCTAAGATAGAGCCTTGTGGGACACCTACAGAGGTAGGAAGAAGGTCAGAGAGATGGTTCTGCCAGAGAACTGCTTGTTTTCGGTTGTCCAGATAGGATGTGAACCAGTTCATCGTAGGATGGTCGAAGGAGAGGGACGTCAGTAAGTGGAGGAGAAGTTGATGATTGACCATGTCGAAGGCTTTAGATAGATCAACAAAGAAAGCAGAGGATAAAATATTATTGTTACGATTATTGTTGATACAGTTAGTAAAGGATAGTAAGGCTGTGGTGGTACTATGAAATGGCCGAAATCCGTGTTGACAGTTAGCTAGGAGCTGATGTTGAAGTAGGTGGGTAATAAGTTGTTTATGGATACATTTCTCCATAATTTTAGCAAGTGGGGAGAGTAGAGCAATAGGACAGAAGTTAGAGAACTCAGTAGAGTCTCCACCTTTGTGGAGAGGAATAATGTAGGAGATTTTCCAAATTGATGGGATTAGGCCTTCTGTTAACGTTCTATTGATTAATATAGAGACTGGGTAGGCAATTGCTTTGGCTCCTATTTTGAGGTATTCGGCTGGTAGTTGGTCAGCTGAGGGAGTGTTAGGTTTTAGTTTTTGAAGTAGAGAGGAGATATAGGAGGTAGGTGTAGGTTCTAGGTGAAAAGCAGGAGGAGTAAAGTTTGGTTTGGGCAGGTTAGATGTGTCTGGATTTTGCTAATTAGCTAGATTTAGTATAGTGGTAGTAAAGAAAGAGTTAAAGGCATTGGCTGTTTGCATTGGACAGTCTGGGTTAGAGCCTAGTGGATTGGGTGATTCAACTCTGCCTGGGGATAGAAGTGAATTAATAGTAGACCAGAATTTTTGTGGTTGTTTAAGTGATGTTTGCTGAAGTTGTATATAAAAGTTCTTTTTGTCTTGTAGGATAGCTTTTTTGTAATATTTCTGTGTTGTCTAAAGATTTGGTGATCAGTTGAATTCTTTGTGGACTGCCATTTAGCCCCAAATTTGTTTCTATTGTGGATAAGTTTCCTAGTATGATTTGAGAGCCATGGGGCTGGTTTATTTTTCATTCTTATGGAACGGATTGGGGCATGTTGGTTTAAGATTGCTAGGAAGGTGTTATTAAAGTAATTAACAGCTTCATCTATAGGGAGAGACTTTAGGGGAGACCAGTTACAATGATAAAGTTCAGTTAGAAACAGTTCTTGGTCAAGGTGTTTTTTGCTACGGATGGTCCTGACTGCATAGGGGATATTTAAGGATGTTTCATTTCTAATAATATATATCAGAGAGTGGTCACTAAGGTCATCTGGGAGGGTTCCTGTTGTATATTTTTGATGTGGACAGTTTATAAGAATCCAATCTAAGATTTTTTTTTTCTGATTATATTTGTTTGTTCTGGTAGGAGTGTTTATAGCCTGTGAGAGGCCATAGAGGTTAATATGGGAGGAAGGATTAGTGTTGTTACATAAAGTCCAATCGATATTAAAGTCTCCTAGTAGAATTGTTTCTTGAGGGAGATTAGTTGAAAGCCAATTCAGTAGGTTTTCTAATATAGTCAGATTTTTTCCTGGGGGAAGGTAGGAGCAGATGATGTAAACTGATTTATGGGAGTTAAGTATCAGTTTGGTAATAATTATTTTGATGTTGCTATCACCGGGTAGATTATAATTCATTTTGCTGATTTGCAGTCCTGATTTATATATAATTGCAACCCCTCCACCTTTTATATTTAAGCGATCTTGTCTAATGATGCTGTAACCTGAGAGGATAATGTCAGTGTCTTTTATTGAGGGTTTAAGCCATGTTTTGGTTAAGCAGAGAATATCAAATTGCTGGACATCCAGGAGGGCATGAATTTGTGGTATTTTGTTACATATGCTACGTATGTTGAGATGGGCTATTGAGAGTGATTTGGAGGGATTTGTTGTTGGTAGTGGGATCTTATGGTGAATATTGTAGTTTATGGGGGTTGGTGTAGGGCTTGGGCCAGGGTTAGGGTGGATGTCTCCATCTTTTAATGAGTGGAGAAATTTGAATTTGTAGTCATGTGGTCTTGCGGAGGTTTGAAATATTGGTATAGTAATTTACCATTTAGAGTGAAGGCTCATTTTACCCGATCTATGTCTCCCTCTACAGCATTTCAGGTCAGGATGTCCATGGATGATATTTGTGCTGCGGCTACATGGGAATCTTCTCACACCTTTATTACTCACTACAAATTGGATTTGGTATCCAGAGGCAGATGTTCCTTTGGTTCCACAGTGCTCAGGAGAATTTTCCACTGAGCCTTCCAGGGTTCAGGTGCTGGGGACGCTGTCCCACGGGTAAGAATGTAGGTGATAAGTCCAAAAACACGGAAACTGTGCACCAACTGGAAAAAGAGCATGCTTTATTGAGTACGACCACAAATTGTAAACGCTTTATAAACACAGTGTGTTTTCGTCCACATCACCACATAAGACTTCATCAGACAAATAATTCATCAGAAGTTGCTCATTAAGTACTCCAATCAAGTTTAAAACAGTCAATGAAAATACATTACATCCTATCTACACCAAAAAGGAAAGGCTCATTCCATACAAAATATGACTTGAATGTAGGTGAGACTGGACTGCATAACATCAAGAAGTTATGTACTCACCATAACGTTCGATGTATGTAGTCCATCTCACCTCACATTCTTACTTACCCTCCTGCCTTCCCCCATCCTGGAGGACCTAGAGGTTAGTTCTGGTTTCAGTACTCCTTTTATTATTGGAATGTTTTTTCCTTCTCTGTGTTATGTGTATGGAGGGTGAGTGATTGAGTGACTGAGCTTGCAGCAAACAAGATCTGGGGAAAGGGAGCAGTGCAGCATGGGATACCTCTTAACCCAGCCAGTTGAAAGACTTTGAGCTAGAGTATGGCCGAGTCGGAGCCGAGGTTCCACTCCGAACCCACGGGTAAGAATGTGAGGCGAGATGGACTACATACATCGAACATTATGGTGAGTACATAACTTCTTGTTTTGTTCCATTGGTGATTTTGTACTTTGAAGTTCTACACCTATCCAGGAGAATTGTTGGATTGTTTGCAAACTGGGTATCCTGCATGAGTTTGGGGAGAAATTCAGTGGAGCAGATGATAGTAGAATCGTCTGCGCTGCGTATTGGTCAAGCTTGGCATTTGGGGTACTAAGATGGAGGTCATTAATGAAGATGTTAAAAAGTAAAGGACCCAGGGCAGAACCTTGGGTGACACCTGTCAGAGTGTCAAGGTAGTGGGAGGTACAGGTATTCCACTTGACGGCCTGCTGCCTATTTGTGAGGTAACTGGAAACCAATTGATGGAAGAGGAGGAAAGATTTCGATTAGAGAGCTTGGAAAAGAGTAGGCCGTGGGAGATGGTATTGAAGACTACTTGGATAGGTCTAAGAGTAGGGTAGATACAATGTTGCCAGAGTCACCTGCCTGGGTGATGATTTCGAGGAACAATTGAAAGGCAGTGTTGGTACTGTGTACAGGTCTAAATCCATATTGTGTTAGGATTAGAAGAGTATTATCTAGGAGGTAGGATAAAACTTGGAGGTGAATACATTTTTCATAGATTTTGGAGATAGGGAAGAAAATGGCTATGGGACAGAAGTTGGAGATATCAGAGTTGTTACCTCCTTTGTGTAAGGGAATGAAAAAGGCTTTTTTTCCAGAGGAGAGGTACGTAAGACTCTTGAATGGAGTGGTTACTTAGGATGCAGTTAGTTATCAGGGGCATTAGAGCAGGGTCTTAAGTGTTGTAGAAGTTCTTTTATACTATTTACAGGAATAGATTTAAGAGTGAAAGAATAAATGGCATTAAACATCACAATTTTGTGAACATGATAATGTGTTTTTTATCCTCCTTTGTGTGGGTGATTAGTTTGTATTTCTTAGAAAAACAAAGTGTGGATTACTGAATTCTGTTAGATTTGTCTGGCATGAACTTCCTTAAATGATGCCTTGCTGCTTAGGGTCCATTGCCTCATTCAACTGTAGATTTTCCAAGATTCCCTACTTTTCTTCTCATTTCTTCAGTTGTAAAGGGTAACAACATTTGCCTTCTTTCATTACTCAAGTACCTTTCCCTCCTCCCATGATTTACTAAAAGTATTCATTAGGTATAATGGCATTTGCTTTAAATCCATTGTACTGCCAGTGATATGTAAGGGGCAGGATTTATGATCCTCTGATCTACCCCACTGCCCCCAATGCATATAACACCCCACAAAAATAAATCAATGAATAAGCAAGTGAGAAAATCTGACCTTTAAAACATCTAGTAAAAATACTTTAAAAATTGCTGCTACTTTGTATATGGCTCATACCAGCAGTATTCAAATAAGGCTCACACCAGCATCTGCAGAGTAGGGTAGTGAAACTGGCTTCCCTGACTTCACTCTGAGTTCAGTTATTTGCAATGTTAGCCTCCTTTAACTTAACTGAAGTATTGCAAGCACACATGCACATTAAGTTTCATTAGAGGCTCATAATCCCTTCAATGCTACAAACCCTTCCAGCTTTATGATACTTAGTTCCATAAGCCATATGAGACAACTATAATATAAAATCTTATGGTAGTTTAGCTAAGTAATCTTTTTATGGCTCAGAGTTGGATGCTAACAGCCCCAACTCACAGAATGAAATTATGATTTATATAAATTAATAACTAATCGGCTACAAGCTTTGGAGATTACATAAGTAAGACTCTTCACTAAAAGATGTCAAATAATGCTGTTTGAGAAATAAATATATAGACAAGTATGTATGTGCACAGGGAAACACAAAATTAAAACATTTTAACAGAAAGATGTAATTTAGAAAAAAAGTAATGACTCTTAGTTTTGGTATAAGCACTTGGGCTGTAGGCTAACCCCTTAGCTCTCCCTGGCCTTCTCTCTCAAATTCTAAAAAATATGGATGGACCATTTCCTACAGTTTGTTCTGCCAGTCTGGTTGATATGGGCATCCAGAGACAGTGTAGCAACTGCCTTATGTACACATACAACCACCTACTACAGAAGGGCCTCACTGAGACAAATGCCTGGTGTCAGAGCCATGGCCTGAAGCTCAATGCCAAAAAGTGCATTTTCATCCCCTTTGGTAAAAACTCTGTACCCATGAACTACCACATAGGTGGAAGTCTACTTACCTTACTGGCTTCAAGCAGATGCCCTACACTGACTGTCTCAAAAAACTCCAGCTTTACTCCGTAGCATATCGCCTTCTCCGAGGTGATCTCTGCCTAACTTATAAAGCTATGTCAAACCCAGAGCTGTTGGACATGCTACACCTAAAGAAATCCCAATCCCTCCGAGCTACACGTTCTAGGGACCTAAACCTTGTCACCACAATAAACAGGACATGCTGCAGGGATAGATTCCTGTCCCAGAGACTTCCCATACTCTGGAACAAGCTACCCATCTATGTCAACCAAAGTTTCTCATTAACACTCTTCAAGAGAAATCTTGATAAGTGGATGGGAAATAGGAAATACACCCCGGGAATCACTTCTGTGGCTCTTCTCGAGAGGGGCACAGAAAAATAACTTTCTTGGGTGGCGTAAGCCAGGGAACCTTGCTGGCTAAGCTTACTTAGGCCCTTGGGCTCATAGCCTAGTACCTACCTATGAACTATCACCTAAGAACACAATTTGAGAGAGATGCAGTTACATTAGGAACCTAGAGTCCAAGGTCTGTCCCTCACAAGCCAGTATATCTGGCACTTAGAAGGTTGTCAACACAATCACTATACCTCAAACAACCACCCATACCTACACAACACACACCCACATATATGGAGGTCCTCAACAAAAACATACCCAAACAAAGGAGACCTCCGAGGCAAAAACACATGCGGTCTCCACAGTGCTGCACACCACATACCACACACAGTTCACACACCTGTGTCTCACAACCACTAAGACTTAACCATAAACCCAACATATTAGTTATAGGTGACTTCATTGTGAATAACACAGCCTAACTAGCCTGATCTGCAAGGCCATGGAACAGATTATCATGGACTTTATTAACAAGGACATTGGGAACCTCCAAACACTCGATCCCACACAGTTTGGCTTCGTCAAGGGGAGGTCATGTCTTTTAAATTTGGTCAACTTTTTTGAGACAGTCACCAAAGCCATAGGTGAGGGGAAGACAGTGCACACCGCCAACCTTGACCTGGCCAAAGTCTTCGACACTATTCCCCACTCGGGCGTAATAGATAGACTCTCTCAACTAGCCATCAATCTGTATGTTACCAGATAGGTAGCCAACTGGCTCACTGATAGAACCCACCTAGTCAAAATAAGGGAAGCCACCTCAAGCAATAGACCCGTATCGAGTGGCATACCCTAGGGTTCAGTCTTGGGGCCTCTATTATTTGGGATATACTTTTCTGAGGTACAGGCCAAAACCAGTGGGCTATGGGTGACCAAGTTTGCAGATGACTGCAAGTTGGGAGCTGTCATCAATTCCCCTAGTGACATGGACATCCTCCAAGATGGTCTTACCCAAACAAATGACTGGAGCCAGAAACATGGCCTCAAGCTGAATACAAAAAAAAATGCATCATCATCCCCTTTAGGGCGAGAGATGTCCCCACAAATTATCACATTAATAATGTTCTAAGCACGCGGTCAGTTGTGAGGGATTTGGGCACTCAGATTGATAGCAGCCTGACTTTTGACCACCATGTTGCTTCCATTGTAAGGAAAGCTTTCTGCATGGCCCACCTCATAAGTAAGGGTATCTCATCCAGGGACAAGGAGGTCATAACATCCCTGTATTCTTCCCTTGTAAGGCCCATTATTGAATATAATGCCCCATTCGGCATGTACCTTGCAAAGCACATGCAGCCGCTGGAGAGACCACAGAGGTTCCTCACCAGAAGAATCCAGGGCCTCAAAAATCTACCATACACAGATAGGCTAAATGCCCTATCCCTCTACCCTGTTTCATACAGACTTCTCAGAGGTGACATCTGTCCAGCATACAAGGCATTCTCGGACCCCGCCTTGATGAGACTGCTGCATATCTGCAAGTCAAGCTCCACTCGAGTAACACACACATATGGCCTCAACCTGGTCTGTGACATCAATAGGACTTGCTGGCGGGACAGAAGTGTGTCCCAGAGACTCCACTATCTGTGCAATAGATTCCCTCTCCACATCAAGCAGAGTACCTCTTTACCCCTTTTTAAGTGCAATCTGGATAACTGGATTGGAAATAGAAAATACATCCCTGGGATTTCACCTGTTGATTCTATGATCCTGTAGGCTACCTCTGATATTAGCTTTGGGTTACAAAATTGGTAAAATTTGCCCATACTCCTTGGAATTCACAGAATAAAACCAGCAAAATAAAATAAAACTGAACTCACTATTACATTCAGTCTTGGGGCAGCCACTCCCAAGCACAACTGGACAAGCTAACTGTAAATGGTTGCCAGCTCCAACATTCCTAGGAAATAGTCATTCCATCCAGTGATTGGAATGATGTTCTGGGATGAGTCAACATTTAGAAATATAGAGTTTGGACAGTTCTTTCAAACCAACTTCCACTTTAAGCTTCGGTAATAAGATATGGCTGATTCAGCCTGTCTAAATGACTACATGCGTGTGGAGATTTTATATGTATGTGTTTGACCTCCACCACAGGAAAAAGTCTTTTTTTTTCTTTTACATGTTGTTGCAACTTTTCAGTAAACCAAATGACCTGTCCAGTATAGCAGTGGTACAGCAGTAGCATTGTTGCCTCACAGCAAGAAGTTCTCCTGTTCGATTCACAGTTGGAGTGCCTTCTGTGTGGAGTCTGCATGTCCTCACCGTGGTGGAGTGGCCTCCAAAAGACATGCGTGAATGGGTGTGCCTTCGCTGAAGGTTGGGCGTCGGGCTGGCAACTCGGCACCATAAACAATCTACTGCCAATCATTAGCAGACTGGAGTTCCGCTGTGGCAACCCCTAATCGTGAAAAGCCGAAAAGACAAACAACTGTATCTCTACTAAAAAAAAAAATGCTAGTTTTCTTCATACAGTTTTCACATTTTACTACAACTGCATTTTTTTCTAAAAAACATTTCTTAAAATTTTTATATGAAATAACATTACTTCATCCTAACATCTAAACCTCAAGTGAGTTTCTCAAGTCAACATCAATCAATAAACCTTGGGGATTGAAATTCCACTTAAGCTAACTCCCCAATTCCTTGTTTAGAAAGATAATTTGCAATTTAGGTGTTAGGGTAGGACCCTTTGCCATTTTGTACTGGCATCCCATAGCCTTCCAGGAAAACTCTGCCCATTTTATTGGCCATTGGGTTCCCATGTCTCTATGATGCTCCATCAGTTGAAACTATTTTGGCTCATTAGTGGACATGTCCCCATACTTCTGTAGTACAGCTCAGATTTTCTGAACCTGGTAGGAGATATTTGTGAAAGTACAATGTTTTTCATTGGGGTTTAAATGAGCCTTACTGAGAAGGCCATCCACATGATCACTCTTTGAATCTTCTTATAACTAACTGTGGATATCAAGTTTCAGAGTCTATTTTTCTCAGAATGGCTTCATCATCCCTACATATGGCAGGACAGGTAGCTTACATCCTTCTAAGCTGGGAATTACTGATTGAAGGCCCAGTGTCTGCTATTCTAAAAGTGCATTAGTTCTGGCTTAAGCACTTGGGCTTCATGCCAGTTATTCTACATTAAGAGGGTTAGTGGTCTACACTCTTGTGGGAGGAGAGGCTGGATTCTACCCTTCTGAGCTGGGAATTTCTGGTCACAGGCTTATTGTGCCTGCTTATTTAAACTGTTTCTTTCTGAAATTGGTGCGCATTGTTGCTGTAGCATAGACCAGATTCAGGCCTGCTGAATCTAGCTTTGTTTGTATAACTTAAGCACTGATCCAGGCCATCTTTTTTTGGCGAAGGTTTCCCCGGAGTGTGCAGTTAGAACTTGTCTGATTGAAGACAGTTGGAACAAGGCTCAGTTTTGAGCTTTTTTCTGGTTAATTGGGTAACTTGTTTAAATAATTTTGTTTGTTTTCTATTGTTTATATATATATCTATATATCTATCTATATATCTATCTATATATATATATATATATATATATATATATATATATATATATATATATATACACACATATATATATATATATATATATATATATACACACACACACATATATATATATATATATATAAATAAAATGTGCACTTTATTCATCTGCTTTTACTGTATTTGTGTTTCTTCCTACTTTATTACTAGGGGCATTGACTACAACTCTGATCTGCGATATATAACAATACGTATCCTTTTCTGTGCATTTAAAGTGGGTTTTTTTTTATTGTATCTGCTTTATTTTCTGAAAAAAGCAAAAATTATATATATATATATATATATATATATATATATATATATATATATACTTGTTTCCTGCCTTTCTAAGCTAGTATAGTCCACTTTTCAGGTTAGTGCTGAATTCAGGGCTGTGTTACAAATCTCTGTGTTTGCCCATACCTTACCTGACTAGAAGGAAGTTTCTCTGTTCACCTGTGAAAGAGGGGAGCTTTTTGCAGCCTATCTGTCCCTGGAGGAGTGGTTTCAGCCCAGAAATTAGTAGCTTATTGGCCATTTTGGGCTAACTTCTATCTCTTTTATTTCCCTGCTATAAATACTGCATTTTCCCGGTTTTGCATGCCAGGCAGCGCCGGTTAGCTAGGGTAAAACTATTCCCGGCTCCACAAAGTCTCCTCTTCAAATTTTCCCTTGAAACTAGACAACCTTTCAACTTCATTTCTCAGCCCAGCACTTGCTCAAAACTCATAGCAAGCACTTATAAACCCTAGCACTAGACCCTCCTGTACTATACAGATGGACAGGGCTCTCTATTCGACCTTACCAGCCATCCAGTAAAACAGTTCACTGTACCTATCCAGGCTTGTCCAAAGGGCAGTTTCAGGTGTACTCTACAGTCCAACTGGTGAATCTGGGCATTTTGAGGCACTGTTACAACTGCGTCATGTACACAGACAACCCTCTCCTCCTACCACCAAACACTAATACATGTGAGAGATGCAATTATACAGCCAAACTGGAGGTTAAGTTCTCTCAACCCAAGACTGGATCAGACAGTCAAGAGGAGAGGGAAATTCTTGCATCACACCACCAGTCTCACATAGACCCATTAAACCAGCACCGGCAAACAACACACATAGATGAAAACATACTCAGAGGCTCTAAATAAAAATCTGCAAAACCAACAGAGACCTCCAAAGCAAACATCCAAGCAACCTCCACCCCTTCAACACAAACCATGAAACACATACTTCACAAAACCAGTGTGCCATGCAATCACAGCCCTTAAGGCAAAATAGCATACCCAACATACTAGTAATAGGTGACTCTGTATTCAGGCACACTGACTTCCCACTCACTAGGTTGAATAAGGAGAAGGTTACTGTAGCTGCCTGTCGGGTGCCAGGATCCGCCACATAACGCAAGCACTCAGGTCACTTCAGAACAAGTACAAATATGACTCTGTCATTGTCCATGTTGGTGTGAATGACCTGAGCCATACCTCCTTGGCCTACATGAAAAGATACATGGAAGAGCTCTCTGATCACGTAGCCCAGGCCGGTATGACCCTGAGTAGCATCCTGGCCTCATCAAGAATGATACCACGGTATAAAGAAAAAATTCTCTATTTCAACAGTTGGCTAAGTTTCTGGTATCATTCAAAGAGGATCCAGTGTTTGTCCACCTGGGATGACATGCTCGACAAGCAACGCTGCTTCGCTAGAGACGGTTTGCACCTGTCACCCTTAGGCTTCTGAATACTGGCCAAGGCTCTTGCCACCCCCATAGTGCTTTTTTTAGGCAAGGCTCAAAAGACAAACCCACCGCCGTAAATAGCACAAGTAAAAAACTGAAGGTAATGCTACTCAATGCTAGAAGTCTAAACCTCAGAATGCACGCAGTCGAGGCACTCCTCAGCATGGAGAAAATCGATATATGTGCAGTAACAGAAACCTGGTTTAAGGCTCCAGAGAGCACCTCGGCACTACCTGGCTACAACTCATACCATTCATTTCGGCCACAGAACCCAAACCAAAATACAAAAGGCAGGGGCGTATCTATATTCATCAAGGATAACCACACCTCCAGGTTAGTGGCACAGCACAATGCTTCAGAGATCATCCACGTGCAACTAATAACGGGCAAAACTGCAATTCAAATTGTAGCTTGCTACAGATCACCCACCATGTCCCAGGACCCCCATTCCACATTTCTGGAAACACTGGGAAACATAAAGGTCCTACCAAACACACATATTCATAGATTTATAGATTAGTACTAGGCTAACTGCCCTTGTGGGCCATTTTCAGCCTAGCCAACTACCCCATGTGAGAATCAAACCCTACACCTTGTGTTTGTAAGGTAAACACCTTAACCATTATGCCAACATCCCACCCATATTGGGTGATTTCAATTACCCAAACATTAACTGGGAGAATTACTCAAGTGCTAACTTCCTTGCCCAACATTTCCTAGATTTTATAAACTCAAACACCCTGGTTCAACTGGTCAACCAGAGGTGACAACATATTGGACCTGGTCATCACAAACATGGGCGACTGGTGTTCCACACCGGAGGTCAACCCCTCGCTTGTTAGATCTGACCATAAACAAATCACTTTGGATATCTACATTCCGCCCCCACTCTTGGACAAGGAAACCACCGTGAAAAACTTTTCAAAAGCAAACTTCATGTCACTTAAGACCAAGTTTCAAAGCCCCCATGCTGAAGGATAACACTGTCCAAGCTGCAAAATCCTTTACTAATGCATTCTATGGGCACCTACAAGAATGCATGGATCGTGCCATCCCAAGCAAAACCAAGACTCACTCCTCCAAGAAAAGGAAACCAGTCTGGTGGACTCCTGCCATAAACAAGCTATACAATAGAAGGGGTAAACTAGTACAGAAAATAGTAAAATCCCAAGAAGGGAAGACATCCCTGATCAGTATCAGCAAGAAACTACGATCCCTCATAAAATCATCCAAGGCGTGCTTCGAAAGAAAAATTGTCAAGGACTCCAAAGATAACCACAAGGCATTCTTTAGCTATGTCAGGAATCTAAGTGGCAATGCTCAGATCTGCTTGGAGTTAGTGCAGAATGGCAAAAAATACACTGAACCAACCAATAACGCCAACATCCTAGCATACAGGTTCAGCACAAACTTCACCCTCCTCTCACCCCCAAAAGGGCTCATAACCATACCAGAAGAATGTAGAGTCCCTAAAATCACAGACACTCAGGTTAAAACAGCCCTCTCCAAAGCCAAAAACACAGCATCAGTGGGACAGGACGGTGTCCCAGGCTGCGTCCTACATGACCTCAAAGACGAACTAACCCCTCACCTAAACACACTGTTCAAACTCAGCCTCTCCACAGGCTACATACCCATAGAGTGGCGCACAGCAACAGTTATTCCACTCCACAAAGGTGGAGCCACAACAGACCCCAGGAACTATCACCCTATAAGCCTGACTAGCTTGGTCTGCAAGGCTATGGAGCGCATCATCATGGAACTCATTAACAGAGACATTGGGAACCTCCAAACACTGGACCCTACCCAGTTTGGCTTTGTTAAGGGCAGATCAGGCCTCCTAAACCTGGTGGACTTCTTTGAGACAGTTACCAAGGCTATAAATGAGGGAAAGGTGGTACACACAACCTACCTAGACCTCGCAAAGGCCTTCAACACCATTCTCCATTCTGGAATTATAGACAAGCTCACCCGCCTGAACATAAATCTCTACATCACAAGACTGGTTGCCAACTGGCTCATGGACAGAACCCACATGGTGAGAGTTGTGGGAGCTAGGTCCGACTCTAAACCAGTTACAAGTGGCGTTCCCCAAGGCTCAGTCCTAGGACCACTCCTGTTCGGCATATACTTCTCAGAGGTACAGGCAAGCACAGGAGGATTATGGCTGACAAAGTTCGCAGACGACTTCAAATTAGGGGCTATAACTGACTCTCCAGCTAACACAGACTTCCTCCAAAAGGGTCTCACTGAGACGGATACCTGGTGTCAAAATCATGGCCTCAAGCTAAATGCCAAAATGTGCACAGTTATCCTCTTTGGAAAAAACAAAGTACCCACAAACTACCACATAGGTGGCAGTCCCCTAAATACGGAAGACATAATAAGGGATCTGGGGACCCAAGTAGATAGTAATCTCACCTTTGATAATCACATTGCCAAAGTGGTTAGAAAATCCTTCTATGTGGCCCACCTAATCACAAAAGGGTTCACATCCAGATCAAAAGAGGTCATTGTGCCCCTCTACTCATCACACATCAGACCCATTGTAGAGTACAATGCCCCATTTGGGATGTACCTTACAAGACACCTGCAACAGCTGGAAAGACCACAGAAGTACCTCACCAAGAGGATCACTGGCCTCAAACAGATGCCCTCTGCAGCTCAACTGAAGAAACTCCAGCTGTACTCAGTTGCATACCACTTACTCAGAGGTGATCACTGCCTGCCATACAAGGCCATGTCCAACCCAGAATTGATGGACATGCTCCACCTAAAGAAAACCTTATCCCCTCGAACCACACAATCTAGTGATCTAAACCTCACCACAACAATAAATAGGACGTGCTGGAGGGATAGATTCCTGTCCCAGAGACTTCCCATGCTTTGGAACAAGATTCCAATCTACATTAGGCAGAGCTCCTCACTAACACACTTCAAAAGAAACCTTGACGACTGGATGGGAAACAGAAAGTTTACCCTGGGGGTCACTTCAGTAGCTCTGCTGGACAGAGGCACAGGGAACTAATCTAAGGGGGTGGCAAAAGCCAACACATTCTGGCTAGGCTTATAAATGCCTTTAGGCAGATAGCCTAGTACCTACCTATGAACCTATAGTCAAATCTATATCTTGCCTACTACATGGCATCTCTACTATACAGTTAATATCACTTACCTTTTTCACAGAAAGGACTAGCCAGCATTGATTACATAAATAGGTAAAGACCTGACTATGTCCCAGGTGACCCAGGTTCAGTTAGTGGCTCAGGTGCTTGACAGTGGTGACAGAGGATGACTGATGGGCTCATCCTGGGGGAAGAGGGAGGGGATTAAGCAGGATGCATCCAGCCACAATCTGACAGATGAGGAGTGTCATTGAAGTAGGTATCCTTGAGCAGGCTTACAGCACACCAAACCACCACTTAGTTGTATCCTTCATTAGTGATTGGATGGGAGCATGCCCTTACATGAAAGGGCATTATGAGTTGCCATGGTGATATGACCTATATATAAAATGCTTTAATTGCTGGGATGCTATAGGGAGCATTAATTCCACAATGTCTGCCTAAATGATGGCCCTTCAGTTAGCTTTCAGTCTGATGAATTTGGGAAACCCCCACCCCAAGGAAACAAATGGACATGAGTCCAATAGGGGGAGACATGATAGTCAGCAAGGCAGAAGGAGAAAACATAAAAAATGGTGAAAGGACTGTCATCTGCTGTCTGAAACATATTGTATCAAACAAGAATAAGCACCATTATCTTTTCTTTAACTTTATATTTTTATGCTCCAGTTGACTAGTTGTACCAGCCATTTTGCTGTTGTGCTTGTGCAAGGTACTCTGTGACAGCTCCATAAGCTCCCTAGGCCTAGTCCTGAAATTTAGGACATAATCCTTGAAGAAATCACATTCACCCTCCAGTCATCACAAATTAAGTCGAGGAGACCCTCTCAGCTCGTGAACATGCAACAACTCAAATGGCAAAAAATAACATCTCTGTATTCAAAGAGGAGATAAGGAAGCTACTTGTCCCACTCCCATTTTAAATAGACTGTGAATGCTGTCAAAATAGTATTAAAAATAGAGTTAAACTTCTCCAACAGGCTATCTGTGTATGGATGGTAGAGTTAGGTCTTTAGATGCTTTACATGATAAAAACTCCACAAACAGGGCAACAGATCTGATATGAAGTTAAAATCTCTCTCTGTTAATATTTCCTGTAGAAACCGCATCTGAAAATTTCTACAATTCATTTGCCACTTTTTCACTACAATAGAGGACAACCCAACCTCCTCAGGCTATAAAATAGCATAATCCTCCACAGCCATGATATTCCTCTTCTTTGTGGTGCTTGGTGTACTGAGAGGCTTAACAATGCTAATGACCAATCCTTCCTTCATAACAGGCAGAGGCACCAAAACAGCATTGACTTTTGCTTCCTACCTTGTCAACCTTTTGGGTCTTCTCACAAAGCTTGCTGTACCTGCTCATATTTTTGCAAGATCTGATCAGTAAATATTTTGTATAAGTGCTCTGTATGCTTTATGCCCATATGGCCTGAAAAAGGAATATCATGGGCTATTGGTAAGTTGTTGGTGCTACCAGCTGCTGTGTTACATTCCTTTCTGGGCAAGGGTCATGTTTCTATACAGCAGCCCCCTGTCTCAGTATATTGATTCACCATTCCCTTGAAAACCAGGTGCCTCCTTGGATACCTCTCATATCTTTTAAGACAGGATCTGTAATCTGAACCTGTCTTGTTCACCTTTCAAATAAAGTCTAATGTTGTTTGACATTTGTGATTTGATTCAGGATTGCTACCACTTGCAAACTTTTCCTCTGAAGCAGCATCCTCCAAAGTAAGCCCAGTACTTTTGGCAGCTGTGTTTCACATTCTAGTTTGCTACTGCTACCCAGCTGCTTCCTTGAAGTAGTCATAACAACATCCTTTTTTGGATGTCTTGGCACTGACTGGATCTCCATCTTGCTGTTGTCTCCATGTGATTGTCTTCACGCCTGGTAGCAAGTAGCTGCATGTTCTCAAAGTACTGCATCATTAGGATAATTTCCTATTAAAACATTTACTGAGAATATCATCAGACACAGACATCTGTATTTTGCCCCAGTCCTCTTTCCATTTTAACTAAACTCTGACCAGTGTCCCTCTCATTGCCCTAAATAAATTGGACTGCTTGACCAAATAATGCACCTTTTTCACAACTACATGTCTAACAGTAGTTATATGTGAAGCTGTATCTAACATATCAGTGCTCCTTTTCCATCCACCCGGACTTGAGTACAGATTCTTGTGGTAGATTAAAACAGCAGATACATGCAGACAACTGACCACTACCAAGGATCCACCTTGGCTTGCTGTCTCACATGGCTTTTGCACCCCACCTTGTCACTTTGGATTACTGCACATGGTCCATTTGTTTATACCTGAAAATATTTAACCCCAAGACCTGAGAGTGTACTGAAATAACATCTCCCCTTTTGCCCAAGGACTCTGCATTTTCTTATACCAATGTGTTAGGTACTCCCTTCATGTACAGTTGTGTCTTCTGTCTAGATAGACAATGATCACTCTTTCTACCCATCTCTGCAAGACATTACCTTTCTATCTACTTGGTTCTTATATCCTTAGGCAAAGTACAAGTGCCTTGCTCCTTTATCATAAGGTCTCCCACATTTCAAAAGCAGTAATTTGACATTCAGTCATTCACAAAGTGGGGCACATAGCTCTGCAATTAATTTACTGATGCTGTCTTCTTTTCTTTGTCTGTGTTTTATAAAATATTTTCTATAAGTTTCAAGAGTTAAATTAAAGCATTCACAAAGCACAGTTTTAAAATTTAAATGATTAGCAAAGTTAAGTGTCATTCATCTTAGCAGTAACATGTATTACTTTACCCATGATCAGAGGGGTTTAAAGCTACACTTGCTGCTACTGTTTTTTTTCCAAAGATTATGCACATTTGAATCCTAAGTGAATTTACCAAAATCATCCCTTTTACTATAAGAAAACACTTTAGTACATACCTTAGCTTCCAGTATTGGGTTTTCAGCCCTGCTACTTACATTCTTTTAAAATAAATGGAGAATCTCCTTCTCATGATAATACCAGCAATGATTTTCCCTGTCTGTATCGTCAGGCCCTCTCTACTCTCACTCCTTTTGCACTTCCAGGTGCTTCATTTTCTCAGGGTGTTTTATTTCCATCTCCAGCTTTACCTTTCTAGTTAAGGCTGTATATGAAGGTCATCCAGGGATAGTTTGAGTGGCCATTTTCCTGCAATAACCTCTTTTCTATTGTTTTATATTTTTCAGCTATTAAAAAGAAACTTTTCATAACATAATTTGTACAACCTTTTTCTTCATCCAGTCTTTTTAATTCATATGCACATTTACTTTTTTATATCTTTTATATATTTCAGGAAACTTTTCCTGCTATAATTTTTCTGTGCATATTTTTAGCACACAAAAGCTGATTTATATAGCCAACATGTTTCTGTTTTAAAATATATTTCAAAACATAATCTTCTCTTTGTTCTTTATACAAGAATTTCATATACAAAGATTCATAACATACAACTGATTACAACATTATTAGGTTCCCTTCCCTTTCTGCAGTTTAAGTCCCCTTTCCTTTCTACAGCAGTAAAAATGTCTGTCTATATTGAGTTTAACCTAAACTCTATGTACACTTTAAAAAATTCCACATTAGTTGAACACATTTTTTGGTAACATATGCATCTTTTAAATATCTTTCATTTTCTCTCAATCTCTTACTCTATCTCAAGAATTGCAGCTGACTTCTAGTAACTCCACATACAGTTATCAGTATGCAGAAAATAAAACTTGATCCAAAAAAATTTTTTTTTAGAATGGTGCAGCAAATCTCCCCTTCAATATACTATACTTTTCATTTTTTCCCCACTGTACTGTCTGATTCCTGTTGTCCCTCTTTCTGCCCAAATACCATTTCTAAAGTGGTCTTAAAGCTTTCATGGCTTCCTTGTAGATCCTCTATTTTACCACCATATCTATATACTTTTTTCTTATTTAACCGTAGTCCTGATTTATTTAGTTCAACATTTTCTGTGCAGAGTTTTTCTGCAATTTTGGAGTCTTTCATTATCAAAGTAACATAATTTGTACACATATTATATGAAAGGTCGCTTCCTCATCAATTCTTGGGTTAAATTGCTGTCCTTTTTTAACTGTTTTAACCACGTCATTCATACATATGAAGAAGAAATGTATACACAAGGGAACACTTGTTTAATTCCTGCATCTGTTTTTATTAAAACGTCAACTGCAGAAACTCAAAAAATGAGAATTCTGTCACTGAAACAATGTAATATCAGTTAAGGAAATTGATCAAAGCATTTAACATTTGAAGAGTGAGCAATTAAATGTCTCTTGTTAAAAATGTGAAGCAAACCTTGTAGTCTTCTGTAATATATGACCACGAATAACTCACTGCTTGAAATTCAGTTTCAAAATACTCTTGAAAACTACTGCCCCCTGCAAAAAAAATAAATAAAGTTTTTATTTTTTATTACAAATTCGATGTTTCAAAATGTGTTTCTTATGATCTCGATCATTTGCAGTTTCAAGAATTCAAGCTTGTAAAGTAGATCTATTTATATTTTATATATATATATATATATATATATATATATATATATATATATATATATATATATATGAAAAATTATTCAACACAGCCAAAAAACAAAAGCTTTAAATGTCTCCTGTATAACATGAGATGTACAGCATATGGGGAGTTAAAATTCCTCGAAAGTGCTGCATCCTTCAATAAGGGTGGCCACAGTTGTTTATTTTCATGCAGCAACTTCTATATTAGCTGGATTTGAATTACATACATTCTATGGTATTTATTTCTGTGACATTTGTTTTAGTGTTTTGCTGGCCAAATGAACCACCTAGTTGTTGGAACTTATGATGTGACTGAATACGTTGCATTTCAGTTGCAGTTCTGATATAGGCAATGCAATAGCTGTATCACCCTTTTTAATAGGCTTTCCACTTGCAGATTTACACCATTTCCTTTATTTCTCCTGCTCTGGCAAACTTCTCTTTGCAAGCTATAGTAATGTCCCCAGTACCTGCTCCAGCCATAACTCAGCCCCATTCATTGATGTTTTCCCTTTTTAATTTCTCCAAATCTTTGGGGTTTCTAATACATGATGAGAATGGACCCCATTCCTAAGTCAAAGTACGATTAAAGTTCATGAAATTAGTATTGTTTCACTCTTTGATGTCAGCCAAAAGTGCTCTTTGCAGCACCAGCAACATACCCAGTTATGACTCCTTCTGCAATTTGTACAGAGTTACATGTATTGGTTACATATCTAAATATGATTGTAGACACTTTTTATAAGACCCATTGCTCCTACTACAATTGGAACTATCCTGGTATCTTTCTTCCACATTGCTCTCATTTCTGCTTGCAAATCCTGATAGTTTATAACTTTGTGTCTCTCTGTATGCAGGACACTGTTGTCACTGGGTGTGGTGATTTCAGTGATCAATGTTGTTTTTGTCTTCTTTTCTTGGACCACTATATCTGGTTTTCTAGCATCTATCTTTTGAACTGTTGGTAATGGATGAACCCTTGTGATGTAGACTTCATCATTTTGTATGATGCTTTGTGGCTCATGTTTCCAGTGTTTTTCAGCCACTTTAATACCATAATGTTTGCACAATCCACATTGCAACAGTCTTGCCACATTTTTATGCCTTTCAGTATACAGTCCTTTTGCTATTAGTATGTCACAACCAGCAACAAGGTGTGCGACTGTTTCCAATTCGGGTTTACAAAACCTACATTTGTCTGTTTCTCCCACATGTTCAATGGACTTTGTAAACCAGAGTGTACATAGCCCACTGTCTTGGGCTGCCAATATCAACCTTTCATCTCCTGGTTTGAATTCACCTCTCCTTAACTATTCATGCGTTCATTCCTGATCAACATGAGGTTCTTCCAGAAATTTTCTGTACTTGCAGCTATATTTATGCGTTTTCCTCCTTTCTTGCCTTTTCATCTAGTCCTTGACCTTATATTCTTTCTTTTGTTTTTTTGGCACATTCAGTTGCTGCCTGATTTTTATCTACTTCTGGTTTGATTTCCATTCCTTCTTGACGCCGATATGCTTCTGCTAGGTTAAGCAGAGAAGTCATCTTAGATTTGTTCTCCTTATGTTTCAAAACTTTCACTATGTTTGGGTCTTGTAAGGTCAGCAGATATGTGTGGAGTCCCACGATTGCAGATCTATTCATATAATCAATTTCAAGGAGGCTCATCCCTCCTTCTGAACGGGGAATATATAATCTTGGCATGCACTGATTTGTATAGCTCATTTGGTAAGTATGAGACATCCTTCTTGTTTTAATATCTAATCTATCCAATAAATTTTGGGGCCAATCAATCACTCCAAAACTGTAAGTTAGGACAGGAGGAGCAAATTGGTTTATAGCTTGGATTTTGTTCCTAGATATCAGCGCTGTTTTCAGGATTAATTTAAGTCTCCTAAAGCATGCCTTACTAAGTTTTATTCACATTTGCTCACATTTTATTGCTGATCCGTAATCAGTTCCCAAATATGCATACACTCCGTCTTGCTCAAGTTCTTTTATATCATATTCTTGTCCCAAACTGATGTTTTCCTGATGCTGCAGTTTTCCTTTTTTAAAGGTTGCTTTTGCACATTTATCAAGGCCAAATGACATTCTAATATCATCGGAAAATTTTTGACAACCTGCAGCTGTGCTTTCAGTTCCTCATTTGATGAGCTATACAGTTTTAAATCATCAACAAAGAGAAGATGAGAAGTCTTTAGTCTTTGTTGTTTTCTAGGAGCCAAATTATAGCCATGGCTTAAGCTGCTAAGTAAACAGCTTAATGGGTTAAGGGCAGGGCAGAATAGCAACGGTGACAGAGAGTCACCCTGGAATATCTCCCTTTGAATTTTTATCCCTAGAATACTAATTTGTCCTTTATCATGGATTAATTGCAAAGTGGTCTCATCCCATGAATGTGGGGTACTATCAATGCTTTTTTGTAGTCACTCCATGCAATACTTAGATTCTTCCCCTTTTTACAGATCTCCACTATGAGTTTATTTAACAACAAATGATCCTTTGTTCCATATGACTTTCTTTTATTGCCCTTTTGTTCTACTGCCATAATTGAGTTTTCTTCTGAATTACTATAAACTCTGTCAGCATCAGTTCCCATGTATAGTTTATATGTTAACCAAGAAAACTACACACTCACAAAGCTTATAAAAAAGCACAAGAATTGACTGCTATACTTATGAGAATGGATCACCTTTGCATGAACACACAAGGTTTATTGAGTATACAAAGTTTACAAAGAATATACAAGCCCAAGACAGGATATAATCCACGTACTGTCCGTGTTTTAGAAATAATGTCTTATTAGTTGTCACAGGCAATACAAGGTTCATAAAATAATATAAAAGTAAAAACCAGACCTGGGTTCTAGTGTGGTTGAAAAAGTAGAAGGAAAATTTCCGTCTTTCAAAATCTCCAAGGTTGACCAGTAGCACTTGGATATCAGTTCTATAGTTACCAAACCAATATGTTTTACATTAATTCACTTCCATGAGAAACTCCCAGGATGGCCAGCCCTGGTAGCGATGTTGTAGCTTCCGTAATAGAGTGGTAACCAACTGTTAGTACAACTAATATGCAGTCTTAGCCAGCTGTCCGCCCAAAACCGTTGGTGTAGGCAGACTGTAGCGATGTTGTAGCTTCCGTAATAGAGTGAAGTGCAGTCGGTAACCAACTGCCGTGACCAAGTGCGGCTTAGTACAACTAATATGCAGTCTTAGCCAACTGTCCGCCCAAAACCGTTGGTGTAGGCAGACTGTAGCACAAACCACGAACCCAGTCCGGTGAAAGTGGTATAAAGTAAAATCCGAAACAGCAAAATATTCCACAGTTCACAAAAGCACACTGAAAAAATGTTGTAAAAACTGGTACTGTTACTGCTACTGGTCAACCTTGGAGATTTTGAAAGACGGAAATTTTCCTTCTACTTTTTCAACCACACTAGAACCCAGGTCTGGTTTTTACTTTTATATTATTTTATGAACCTTGTATTGCCTGTGCCAACTAATAAGACATTATTTCTAAAACATGGACAGTACGTGGATTATATCCTGTCTTGGGCTTGTATATTCTTTGGAAACTTTGTATACTCAATAAACCTTGTGTGTTCATGCAAAGGTGATCCATTCTCATTAGTATAGCAGTCAATTGTTGTGCTTTTTTATATAGTTTATATGTTGTCAGAAGGCAAGTTATTGGTCTATAATTTTTGGGGTAGCTTGCAGGTTCACTCTTCAGTAGGAGCATTGTTTTGCCTGTTGTTAGCCAGGTTGGTGTCTGTTTGGGGTGTGCATATTAATAGTTCTTACTCATGGCTAAATATTCATGCAAAGATGTTACTACTTTTAACCAAAAGTTAGGTACTGTGTCTGGGCTTGGGGTTTTCCAATTAGAGGCTTTTCTTAACTTTGTTTCAATCTGTCTGGCTGTTACTTCATTCCATTTCATATCCTGTACCTTTAAACTTTTTATTCTTTCTTTTACTTCTTTTATCCATTTAGCATCTTTGTTATATTCCACAGGATCTTCATAGATACTTCTCCAAAATGCATCTATGTCTTCTTTTTTTTTTTTTTTGGCAGTCTTTCAATTCTTTTTACCTTGTTTCCCAGTTCTTTATAAAAGTTTTTTGGGTCATCAATAAATTGCTTATTTTGTACTTTTCCTCTGTATTTAGCTGTGTATCTTCTATGTTTTTCTGCCTGTGCTGGCATTTTTAGTTTATTTGTGATGGTGCATGATAGATCCTGATCTGTTCTAATACTGGGCATTGCTTTAATCACATCTATCTTTCTTAGTATTTTTGTTGATCTATTCCCTCTTCTGTAGTCTTCTAACATTGACACTTCTGTTTTAATTGCTTTATAGTTTTTTCTATTTGATATTTCCATTATGGTATTATATTTCTCCCCTTCCTTTCCCTCATTACCCTGTGTTCTTGTGGTAGGACTTTATCAGTTATTAATATATCCTGTTTACTTCTGTTATATTGCATGGATCTCTATGGACAGTCCTAATTACTGTGGTCATTTGTTTTATCAGACTTCTGACTTTTGGGGTTTATTGACCTTCTGCAGTCTATTTCTTTTGTTGATGTTAATTCATCTATCTAGATCTATTAAATCAATCAGCTCTTCTCTTAGCTCATCTTCTTCCAAACTGAGGGCATATCCCTTGTTTTCTATTTCCTGTGGGCATTATATACAAAGTTCTATAGCATCCTCCTGTGGCACATTCTTTTCAGTTTCATCCTGTGCCATCTGTTGCTCTGTCATGTGGGAACTCACTGGCCTATCACTCTACAACATTGTCTGCATCAGAGTTTCCACAGTTTCCTGTTCCTTCCCTTGCTGTCTAGCTTCAAGGGGATGTTTATACTGGTTTCCTGTAGAAGGCTCCAAAATATCTTGATATGGCACTTGACCAATTGTTTCCTGTTCCACTGGTTTCCCCTTAATTTGGAAATCCATTGCTCTGTCCTGTTGTGTTGCTTTCTGCATTAGATTCTCTGCACTGAATCCTTCACTTTGCAGGTACTCCATAACCTCAGGTTTTTTTCTTTAACTTCTTCATTACTGATTTAATTTTCTACTTTTCCTCTTTGTCTTCTTATTTTTTGTATTGTAAAGTTTTCCATATCTGGATTCCTTTGCCTGTATTTGTCTTCAAATATCTTTGGTGCTGCTCTTTTTGTATTGGTTAATTTTGCTTTTTCCTTTGCATAAATATGACACCATATTAAATCTCTTTTTCTTTACCATGCCTATATGTTTTCTTCAGACGTCTCCTGATCTTCCTGCTTCTCCTTACTTTGGGGACTCACTCCATCATGCTATAATGTAATCTGTGTTAGACCTTCTACGTTAAATCCTTCACTTCGCGGGCACTCCATAACTTCAACTTCTATTTTTTTAATTTCTACTTTACTAATCTTCTTTTCTATGTTCTATCTTTGTGATACTATTTTTTGTTGTGAAATTTTCCATATCTGGATGCCTTTGCCTGTATTTCTCTTCAAATATCGTTGGGGCTGCCTTCTTTATATTGATTAATTTGGCTTTCTCCTTTCCATAAATATTTCACAATACCAAATCTTTCTTTCTTTCCCATGTCCATATTTTTTTATACTTTTCAAAAATATCTAGGTTTTGTCATTTACATTTTCATACTTCCTCAGATGCTTCTTTTTCCAAGCAGATCAAAGTTTCTTGATCTATATACTGTTTTTCAAAAATCTGTTGTATTAATGAATGCAAATTTTCATTTGAAGCTTCTGACAGTTTTTCCTGTGAAAGTATTTTTCTTTCCTCTAATATACCTCAATTTCTTTGTATATCCTCTGTCTGGAAATTCTGGGCTTTTTGCATAATAGTAACAATGCATAATTTCTTTCTTATCCTCAGTAGTCCACTCTATTATCTTTATGGCTCTTCTTTGGCCTATCAGTTTTTGTGGACTGCTGCTTTCTTCTACAACAGGGGGGCCATCCTCCATATATATGTTTTTAATCTTTTTTAATTTCTCAAAATCTTTTGGGTTTCTAATACTATGACGGGAATGAACCCCATTTCTAAGTCAAAGTACGATTAAAGTTCATGAAATTAGTATTGTTTCAATCTTTGATGTCAGCCAAAAGTGCTCTTCGCAGCACTCGCAATGTGCTCAGTAATGACTCCTTCTGGAATTCGTACGGGGTTACATGGATTGGTAACATATCTAAATATGATTGTAGATTCTTTTTTATAAGGCCTGTTGCTATCTTTATGGATCTCTTGATACTGAGATAAGTAATGCAGCAACAGGGGTAGAGTTTAGGAAATGGTTCATGTCACTACAATGAAATCTACTATGTAGCAAAAACTTTTAATAGACAACGTTATCTTTTTGTTTTGTTTTCAGTCCATGTTAATGTTCATCATTTCATATGACATTTCCCGTTAGGTTTACAGACAGTCTTAAAAATATGTATTAGGAATTAAGTACTGTACAGGACTAATGGAGGAAAAACAATTATAATTCATGTTCGGGCTTCAGTGAAATCTTTCATAGCTAGATGCGTACATGAACTAGAATTTTTGGCCAGTTCAATTAAACTGCCCATTTCTTCACATGTTCACTGCAAGTTTTTTTTCCCTTAATCCCATGTTGCAGTGATCCAAATGTTTATTAGAGTACTGGTTGGAGTACAGCCCTACTGTACTGAGTATGTAGAGAAATCTGCCTCCAGACTTGTTGCATGGCTGCAATTCCAATAACTTAGTTATTGAGTGAAACTGCATTTAATCATGTTTTTCTCAACTACTAAACTCTTTTTTAACTTGGTATACTTTCTTTTAACAATCTGATAATATCAATAGTTTACAGCAACTAGTAGGTGACATTATTTTTTCTTGAGGGCTACAGTATCATTGATGACATACAGGAACTGTTATGAATCAGCTCAGGCTCAACAACTACATGATGGCAACATTTCAGATTCAGGAACTCATTTGTCATTTATGTCTCCAGATATTACCTCTTGTGGAAAAAAGCTGTTATTCTTGTTGAAGGTGTGTGATTTAGGGGAGATTATTGATGACAAGCTGACATCAAGGGACCACGTCTCAGTTGTTGTCAAATCCTTGTCTTTCTGCCACAGAAACATCTTCCTTATAAATTACCTTATTCTGCTGTCTGATCTCCCTACAGCAGTTCACACACTTGTCTCCTTCTGAGAACTGGGCTACTGCATTGCTCTTTACCTGGGGCTCCCAGACACAGAACTCTAGTACCAATAAATTAAATAAGCTCTGCGGAGCCTGCAATGGTGACCAACTGAACAAATTTTTTTTTAATTTTAGTTTAAAATTCTTTCAGTGATTTATTGTGTTGTGTTTGACTTGGGTCACTTGTGTGAGCTTTTGTCCTGGTACTTACTGTCTCAGCTATTTTACTTAGCCTAAATAAACAAAGAAAGTGGAAAAAGCGCCAAAAGTAAACTGATAACCAAAAGTAAGGCACTAGAAGGTTCACCAGAATAAAATCCACTGTTTTATTGATCGCACACGATATTAAAAAACGTAAAGCACATCCAGAATGCATTAACTGTATCACCACGTTTTTGTCACAAAAAACTTCTTCAAATGAGCATACCAACTTCTGAAACCCCTTTATATACAAAAACATCCCCAATTAATCAATTAACAAACTGTTATACTTTTAAAAGCACAGTGCAAAAAAAATGTATACACAATGAAACACAATAAGTACAGAAGTGCATAGAAAATCATTTGTTGGTCAAGCAGGAATCTTGTAAAAAACATACATTATTTACAATTTGTAAACAAAAAATAAATATTTAAAAATATAAAACCCTTGTAAAACCACATCTAAAACACTGTTGCGTAGATCATACAAATGTTAAACAGCACCGTCTGCTGGACAGTCACATAATTTAAAGTTTAGCTGACCTAAGCTTTAAGACTGGCTTCAATGAAACCATCTCATTCAAACCCGGATACCTAGTAGCTTCAAGAACTAGTTGCCAGTACAGTTCCCTGTATTCTAGGCGTATTTCCCAAGGGCCACCCCTAGGATCAATGGGCAATATTTCTATTACATAAAAATAAAAATCAGCTCCTGCACAGTTCAAAGTATGTTTATACAGAGAATTGTTACTGTTCATCTTTTTTGTATCATACCTGTGTTCATACATTCTTGACTTTAATTTTCTCTCAGTTTTGCCTATATAGAATGCTTCACATTTGTCACACAAGGCTAAATAAATAATACCATTACTATTGCAATTAGCAAAAACATTTGTCTTAATAAGTCTGTCTCTATTTTTCAGATGAACCATCTCTCCAACTGTATAAGGGCATTGGGCACAACAACCACACTTGTATGTGTATCTTTTATTAGAAGGTTAAACACCTGCCCTAGGGGTACCATTCTCCAAAAGGTTTGTAATACAGCATCCCCTTCTGTAAATACACTTAAAAGGCTTATCAAATATATACTGCAAGTCTGATGTACTAGCAAATCTGTTCCATTTTCTTTCTATCATATTTCTGGCCAACCCAGCATCCCCGTCATAAGTAATAACTAAAGCACTGTTGTACCCATTATCACCTGACCTCTCTGAAGTTTGAATATTTTCAAGGTCCTGATTGTCACTCCCGAAAATGGGGACAAACCTAGATTTTCTTGCTTCTAAAACTTCATTATATACTTCTGTTAGAAGCTTTTCTAGGTACCCCCTAGCCCTGAACAAATCCATAAGATAAGCGATTTCATTAATAAAATCATTGTCATCTGAGGTCATTCTGGATATTCGAACAAACTGACCCTTTACTACCCCTTTCTTCTGGTGATGTGGATGTGCACTGGTATAATATAGGTAAGAGTTTGAAAATGTTGCTTTTCTGTAAACTCTAGTTTTGAAATTCCCTCCAGCCTTACTGATACTTAGTTCCAAGTATCACATCTCGCCAGAATTGATTTCATACGTAAATCTTAAAAAATCTGTGGTGCTAGACAAACAGTTAAAGAAATTTAAAAACCTACTCTCAGGTTCTACCCAAAATAAACAAGTGTCATCCAAAAAATGAGCATAAAAATTCCAACAACACCTGAAATCACAATTGAACACAAATTTCTTTTCCCAGTAGTAAAGTATAATGTTAGCATACATGGGGGCAAAATGGGCCCCCATAGCAACACCTCTTAGTTGTTTAAAATACTCACCCTCAAAAAATATAAAATTATTCTTTAAAATCACATCCATTAAGATTAAACATGTTCTAAAATCATTGTAACTTATGTCATTAATAGCACTTAAAACCTCTTCTAACCATTCTAAACCCAGAGTGTGGGGTATTGAAGAAAATAAATCTATCACATCAACCGTGATAAAAGTAAGGTTGTCACAATAAAGGCCTGAATGCAGTTTTTTCAAAAGGTCCCATGAGTCTTTGAGTACATTTGCCTCCCCCCCATGGACAATTTTTTTAAGCTTAGAATCCACAGATTTAGCTAAGGGGGCTGTTATGGAACCTTCAGCAGAGACTATTGGCCTTAAGGGTGGGTTGCCCACATCCTTGTGGACCTTGGGGATGCCAAAAATTGATGGAATCCTAGGTTTCTCGACATGTAAAAAATTGTAAGTATCATTGTCTATAAGCCCTTCAATGAGCAAATCATTTAAGCATACTTGTATTCTTTTGTAAGCAATATTTACTTCATTCAGAGAAACCCTTATATACTGGTTGACATCACCCAAAATGTCCATCATCTTACCTTCATATGTGATTTTGCCCATTAAAACTACACCCCCACCCATGTCCGGTTTCATAATTCTTAAATTCTTGTTACTTCTACATTGTTCAAGTAAGTCTCTCTCTTCCCTACTAAGAACTGGAATCACTTTGGTTTTATTTATGGCTTGCCTTAACTCATTCTCCACCATACATTC
Source organism: Protopterus annectens (assembly GCF_019279795.1). Classification (NCBI taxonomy): domain Eukaryota; kingdom Metazoa; phylum Chordata; order Ceratodontiformes; family Protopteridae; genus Protopterus; species Protopterus annectens. Next base: position 137,605,992 of record NC_056728.1, read on the forward strand.
AAAGTTATTTAATTGTGGATGCAAAGATGGGTTAAAAGTGCTTTTCCTATGCAAGGTGGTGTTGTGTGAGTTGGACCTTTCTTGTCCATTAAAAAATAGTTCTAGATTCTTTTTTTGTATATATAATTTAAAATCCACCAATAATTTAAACACATCACACTTTCTCCTAGGGATAAAAGAAAATCCCTTTATGAATAAGTTAAAATGACCTTCCTGCACATCAATGTTGCTATAATTAAAAATTTTAAAATTGTTATAACTTATTTTGGGGCCATCCTTGACCATTCCGACCCCAGGATCTGTCTTTAGTAAGCTCCCCGTTGTCCTGTCCAGGCATTGTACCTGTAACTGACTGGGCCTTTCGTTTTCAACCTTTCTGACCTCCGGGGAGAAGGAAAATCTGAAGGGTCCTGAATGTTAAAAGGAACATCATTGACCTGCCCACCAAACCCACCATCATGTACACTTTCCCTGTTTAAATTGTCATTGTCATAAAACCTATCCCCCTGCCTAGGTTTGGGGTAGTGCACATTCTCTTTATATTCATTAATATCTCTATCTTTTCCATCTTTCTAACATGCACTTCTTTACATTTTAAATCAATATTCCTTAACAAATCAAAATGTTTCTCCTTTTCACCTTCAATAGTATACATTAAAGCACTGTGCTTTACGTTTTTTAATACCGTGTGCGATCAATAAAACAGTGGATTTTATTCTGGTGAACCTTCCAGTGCCTTACTTTTGGTTATTCTACTTAGCCTCCCAAAGGCTGATGTCAGTTCCTTTGGCTTGCCACAAGTCCTCTGGGATTCAGGGATTTGTTTGCTACCTGTTTGGCTTGTGGAGGGTCCCCTAATGTTGAGTGATTTTAAGCAGTCTGTAAAGATCTACTTATTTGAATAGCCTACAGCTAACTGTGGTCTACTTTCTAATAAATGGTGCTGTTGGCATATATATCTGTGCAGAAATAGCATTCCACATTATTTTGTGTGAGTGCGTGTGCGTGCGTGTGTGTGCATGTGTGTGTGTGCGTGCGCGCTCGTGTGTGTGTGTGTGTGTGTGTGTGTGTGTGTGTGCGTGCGTGCGTGTGTGTGTGTGTGTGTGTGTGTGTGTGTGTGTGTGTGTGTGTGTGTGTGTGTGTGTGTGTGTGTGCGTGTGTGTGTGTGTTTAAGTGCCACATGCTCTGAATGTAAATACATTACTCAGGCACTGTACACACTTTTAGAACTGTGCCAGTGGTGCAACAGGTAGCACAGTTGCTTTTGGTGCAGAAAGTTGTAGGTTCTATTCCCATACCAGGCAATGGATTACTGTTACCACAGTGCAACACAAGAGGGTGAGTGTGTCATCTCCTTCAGATGAGACATTAAACTGACATCCCATCTGCTTGAGTTGGATGTAGCTCAGGTGGATTAAAATTTCCCACAGCACTTATCAAAAACAGTAGAGGAAATTCCCGATACCCTGGCCAAATTTCTCTGTAGTAGTATAAATACCACCTCTGGTCTCCCTGAAAAGAGACCACTCATCAAGCAAGACTAGCTTGGTCAACAAAGGATAAATAAAACAAATAAAATTATGAATGACTTCCTTTAGTTTGCATGATGCTCATTTGTTAATTTCGCATTGAGGTAAGAGGAATGCCTTATCTACCACCATCCAAACATTGTAGCACGGCACTGATAACCATTGTAGTATTCTGTGTAGTGTGCACTGCTGCAGTGCTGTTAAGGAAAGTGAACAAATTTATTGACTAAGCTGAGGAATATTAGCCACTCCAGAGAAGGGCAGATTATGTATTTTCTCATCAGCAAACATTGGTAATCTTGTATTTATTTTGCCTTTTCAAAAATACTCTTTTTGAATGTTCACAGAGGCATACAATTTATTATAAGCAGCTGAAAAGGCTGTTATCAACACATCTTCAAAGATGAGTCTGCAAAGCTCAGACACTGATATTCCTGTAGAAAAATATTTTAACTGGAAACATGCCCTTCTTTACCTCTGATACAATAAATGATGTCATACATAGCAGATGCAAGCTTAAGCTTTCTTTTATGTGCTAGACAAGTCTGTGTTGAACATCTGTACATCAGACCTGACAAAAGGTTGCAGATGTTTTTTCACAGATGTGGGCTATTTCCTACATATGTGCCTTCCCTTGTGCTGTACTGTTTGTTTCGCACCAAACTTTGATCCAATCATGGTTTATTAACCCATAAAGAAATTACTAGTGTCAAAGGTAAGCAGCAAAATGTGGCCCAAGTAAGTTCCACAGCTGTTTCCCTTTTGCTAGGATGTACAGAAAAGATTTGCATGTGTCATCTTCTTCTGTGTGGCCCCTAGCATAGTCTTTTTGATTATTAATTAATTAATTGATTGATTAATTAATTAATTAATTAATTAATTAATTATAGTTTTGCTTACTTTGTCCATTATGGAAGAATATTCCTCGCTCCAAGCATCCAAGAAACACAGAAGCTTTCTACTTACTGCTATGGACACTACACATAGATGGGACACCAACTTACAACTACCTACTGCTATGGACACTACACATGGATGGGACACCAGTTTTCAGCTACAAGCTCACTGTTTTTCCCATTTCCAGACATGCAGCAATCAGGAAGAGGGGCATAATTTTTAAAATTCTACACCATCTCCTAGAATATAAATCCCACCACCTTCTTTTTTATTTTGCATTCTTTGGCCCCTGATGTTTGTCAGTTATCACCCCCCCTCCCCCACAGCCAGTCAGCCAGTTCATTTCCTATCACTTGGGTTAGGGACATCCAGGTAGAGGCACCATTCCGATAGCCATCTTAGGTGGTTTGAGACTTTCTTCTTTTAGCTTCCGCCATTCCTAATGCATAAGCTCTGCAAGGTGTAGGAGAGAGGCTTCTCCTGACATCAGCAAGGGGCATTCATTCCAGGTATTCCCTATTAGCATGAGTTAAGAGCTTCCCAGTCTCTTTTAGGAAGTTAGCACTACTCAGTTTGCCCTCAAAGTGCATGCAACCCTCAAGGGTCAAGGAGAGCAGAACGTACCACTCCTCTCCTACCCCGCCATACCTGCTAGTTGAACCTCTGATTGCCTGGAATGCAGTCAGGAATCTTCTCCAGTGCTGTGAGGGCAGGAACCCTTAGGGTAGGATATCCTAACCCAAGCAGTGCATATTTTGATTAGCATACCTTTACATTCCATTAAAAAAAATCTTGAAATGACAGGCTTAAAAGTGGTAACTAAGCATCCTGTGAGGAAAAAAGGAATTTAACAAGATATAAGTTCATTAAGTTAAACTGCAGTAAAAATGCCAGTTTTATTTAAACTCTGGTATATCTTACTGCACAAAATTAAAAAAAGTATTCTAAAAAGTGCATGCAGTAGCTTAAATGACATATGGCTGTCTAGGCCCAGACATGAAGGCCTCACTCTTGACACCACTGCTGACAAAGCAGATGTGCCATTCAAAGGTGCTTCCCTATGAAGAGTGGTGGAGACTTTCATCTTTTAATGTAAAGTGTCTGCCCTCATACATTCTTGACTTAGTGATAGAAGGATGCTTCTTGTCTTCCCCCAAATTTTTCTTAGCCCAGGAAAGGTGAGCTGCAGCTATGCATTTAAACATTTCTCCAGGGTGTAGTTTGGGGGTGGTTAAGGACCGTTGAAACAAATAGATGGTAATTCATTTGTTCATTCATTTTATTGATAGCCAGGAGAATGTCTTAGGTTAGAAGCAAAAGAGTCCTAAGTAAAGATCTTTGTGTACCGCAGGCTTATTGATATTCTGTTAGCTGCTGGAGTGTAGTAAAATCTATATTTAATAATAATATACTATTTAATATTTTGCAATGGATCTGAAAGTCACCACTGGACAACAGAAGCAGGAGTTGAACTTCACCTTTCTGCAAGTCATTGTTGTGAAGAGGGTTAGATATATATAGAGACATAGCATCTGTCTACCTAATCCTGTCACCTTTCCCCTTCTGTAGCATAACTGCACAGGTGCCAAGAATATAGATGAATTGTCTGCAGTTTCTGTTTCTCTGCAAGTGGATCGGTAAGAATATTCAAGCATTTACTAATAAAGTAATGCTCTCTGAGTCTTTGCCCTTAACATCATCTGGTGCTCTTGCATATGTTAAGCTTTTTTTTGGAACAATGGGACACTGCATAAATAAGGATTAATAAACTATGTTACCTTATGCAAAGGTACCAGTTTGCTCCTGAATCACAAAAATTGCCATCTGTATAGCGTCCTTTCCCCTTTATTACATGCTGAAGTTTTATATAATCAAGCATTCTTTCTGTATTTGAGTCACACTGTCTAACTCCCAAAGGTTTTGAATTTTTCCAAAGTTTTGGCTTCAGTCTGACAAAGCTCCTTTAAGCTGCAGAAAATGTTGTTCATATGGAATTCATTTATGCAGTCTTGATGTTTTGGCAAACTGTGTTTGGAAACAGATGGTCTGTGAGTTTGAAACCATTTCATTTAAATAGCTCTGCATCAACAGTAATGCACTGCAACTCTGTGGATACATTGAAATAAAGGAAGCAACACTATAATAGGTGATGTATGAAGTACTCTATACAAAAGCAGGTGATGTAAATGAAAACAAAGAAAGCATGACATCCAGGTGTAAAGTTATATTTTAGTGTCATGAATGAAAAAAATTACTGGATATGAAAACAAACCCTGGGTCTTTAGTAAAAGCATATGAAAAATGTAAAAAAAAAATCCCCTTTTCACATTTTTGACACTGGGTTTGCTAGTACATCTCAATTCAGTCAAATTGATAATTCCATTATATGAGGAGGAGTTAAAAAGGAGTAAGCAAAAGTGTGTGCATGCATAAGACCTTTAAAGCATGTGAAGTGATTTACAAGTTTCTCCAGTTTACAGCAGTTAGCATGAAGTGCATTTGCATTATGAATATACATTTGTAGAGGAAGCTGAAGGAAGCAGTGTTTGAACACTGGACTTAAAACAGTAGAAATATGTAGCCATATTTCAAAAAAAAGGCAGTCATATTCTTGAATATAATAAAACATTTAAACTGTTACATCTGAAGTAACTGACATATGACCAGTGTTGCTGTTAAACACTTGTACAGTGGGGAGCAGGGTTTATAAATAATCTGACCCTATGAAACATACAAGGCAGGCTATTTATCATAGGTTCATAGGTAGGTACTGGGCTATTGGCCCTAAGGCCTTTATAAGCCTAGCCAAAAAGGTATCCTGGCTTTCGCCACCCAAGAAAATTATTTTCCTGTGCCCCTGTCGAGCAGAGCCACAGAAGTGATCCCTGGGAGGAATTTCCTATTTCCCATCCAATCATCAAGATTTTTCTTGAAGAGTGCTAATGAGGAGCTTTGTTTGATATAGATAGGTAGTTTGTTCCAGAGTATGGGAAGTCTCTGGTACAGGAATCTATCCCTCCAGCATGTTCTGTTTATTGTAGTGACATGGTCTAGGTCCCTAGAGTGTGTAGCTTGGAGGGATTGGGATTTCTTTAAGTGGGCCATGTCCAACAGCTCTGGGTTTGGCATAGCTTTGTATGTTAGGCAGAGATTGGCTCTGAGTAGGCGGTATGCAACAGAGTAAAGCTGGAGTTTTTTGAGATGGTCTGCATAGGTCATCTGTTTGAGGCCATTAATCCTCTTTGTGAGGTATTTCTGTGGCCTTTCCAGTTGTTATACATGTCTTGTGAGGTACATACCAAAAGGGGCATTGTACTCTGTAATGAGTCTAATGAGTGATGAGTAGAGGGCAACAATGATCTATTTTTTCCTGGATGAGAAACCTTTTGTAATGAGGTGTGCCATGTAGAAGGATTTCCTGACTACTGTGGCGATATGATTATCAAAGGAGAGACTGCTCTCCACCTGTGTCCCAAGGTCTCTTATCATACTTTTGGCTTTAAGTAGACTACCGCCTATGTGGTAGTTCATGGGTGCAGAGTTTTCACCAAAGGGGATGACAATGCACTTTTTGGCATTGAGCTTGAGGCCATGGCTTTGACACCAGGCATCTGTCTCAGTGAGGCCCTTTTGTAGGATGTCCACATCGTTAGGAGTTTTGACTATGGCTCCTAGTTTGCAGTTATCTGCAAACTTTGTTAGCCAAAGACCTTCTGTGTTAGCCTGTACTTCAGAGAAGTAGATACCAAACAGTAGAGGACCCAGGACTGAACCTTGTGGTACTCCATTTGTCACTGGTCTGAAGTCGTATTTAGAGTCTGGTACTTTACAGTGTGGTTTCTGTCAGTGAGCCAGTTGGCAACCCATCTTGTGACATAGTGTTTTATACCTAGTTTAGTGAGTTTATCTATAATTCCAAAGTGGGGGATGGTGTTAAAAGCCTTGGTGAGATCTAGATAGGCTGTGTGAACCACCTTACCCTTGTCTACAGCTTTGGTGACTGCTTCAAAGAAGTCTATCAGGTTTAGGAGACATGATCTGCCTTTCACACACCCGAACTGGGTGGGGTCCATAGTATGGAGATTACCAATGTCTTTGTTTATAAGTTCCATGATGATACGTTCCATGGCCTTGCAGACCAGGCTCATCAGGCTAATGGGGCAGTAGTTCCTGGGGTCTGTGGTGGCTCCCACTTTGTGCAGTCGGATAACCATCGCTGTCCACCATTCAGTGGGCACAAAGCCTGAGGTGAGGCTATGACTGAACGTGGTACTTAGGTGGGGTGCAGTTAGTGTAGAACGCAGCCTGGGATGTTGTCAGATCCCATGGATGCTGTGTTATCTGCTTTGGAGAGTGTGTTTTTTACCTGTGCAGCCGTGATTACAGGAACTTTGCATTCTTCTAGTATATGTTAAAAGAAAATCTTGTTGACAGTCTGGTAGGTGAAATAGTAGATCTAGTAAGAAGTGGTTCATCTTTGATAATAGTCTGAAGTAAATGTCAGAGGTGTTAGGACCACTTGGGTCTTAGAACCTCTTCAGGCAGTTCATACCCTCACCTGGCTCCCATGATGCTGCTTGGCTCCAGTCTCTCCACTTCTTATTTATTATGTGCCAGGTTGGGATGTGAATGCCTCTTCTTCAGCCATAAAGCTCAATATTTTCATCTTTCTCAAGATCAAATTCAGTCCCTCAGTGTAGCTGATATTCTTTACTGTATTCTTCAAGGTAACAATGCCCTTTGGTGTAATTTCAGCTTTTCTTTTCAGTTGAGAACATGAGATATGTATCAAGCTTATTTCATCAACTTCTCTTTTTGCTCAATTAAAACCTTGACAAATTGCACAGGGATATGTAGTATACCTCAATGAGACAGACAGCACAACAGGAGTGCCCATCATTGGGCATGGGGTACTCATTAAATAGCCATTACTGAAAAAAAGATGGATATATATCTCCCCTGCATAATGGGCTATTGACAAAGCTAATGCAACAGTGCAGTTTGGATGGCAAGCTAGGATTGTCCCATCCTTCCAGATTTCTCTGACAAAGAAGCATCTTAAGTGGATCAAAGCCATGTTGGACAGGCATTTGGTATGGACTCATCCAGCCAAGATTTAAATGTTGGAACCTCTACAATTCAAGCTGGTCCTGTCATCTCAGTCTTCAATGCTGGATCGTAGTGCCATGGTAGAAGTTCATTTCTCAGTGTTGATGGACCAGCAGGAAACAGGTACATTGATGAAGCCTTTTCTCAGTGAAAACCAACAAGAACTTATCTCACTGGGCCACAGCCAGAAGTCAATTATAAAAAATCTGGTAATAAATGTGCTGGAAGTGAATGATCATAGGATCATAGGAAGTTACTAGGCTAATGGCCGTAGGGTCCTTACAAGCCTAGCCAAGTTCCTAGAGGGGCACAGGTAGAACTCCCTGGATGATTGTACGGTCACCCATCCAACCATCCAGATTGCGTTTGAAGAGGGCCAAAGAGGTACTCTGTTTGACATGTAGTGGGAGTCAGTTCCAAAGGTGTGGTAATGTCTGGGAGACAAATCTATCCCCGAGCATGTTTTATTAGTGTCACATACCAGGTTAAGGCCTTTAGAGCGAGTAACCAGTGTACCATTTGACTTATGGATATGCAGCATTTCCAATAAACCAGGTCAGAGATTGCCTTGTATGCAAGGCAGAACAGTGATTTCAGATGATCCCCATAGCTCAGATGCTGAAGGCCTTGAATCTTCCTTGTGAGGAACCTTTGTGGTTTCTCCAATTTCTGCAGGTGCTTGGAAAGGTACATACCAGAAGGGCCATTGTACTCAATTTTTTTACCTGATGAGGGAAGAGTACAGGGAGGTTATAACTTCTTTTTTTCTGGAGGCAATGCCCGTACGTATGAGATGAGCAACATAGAATGACCTTCTTACCACTCTGGAGACATAGTGGCCAGAGGTAAGGTTGCTGTCAACCTGTGTGCCCAGGTCTCTCACCACTGAGTGCGTACTTAAGGTGTTGCCATTGACATGGTACTTAGCAGGAACATTGCTTTTACCAAAAGGAATGATAATACATGTTTTGCATTGAGTTTAAGGCCATGATTTTGGTACCAATCATTTGTTTGTCCAAGACCCTCTTGTAGGATGTTGACATCATTTAGAGATTCTGTGACCATTCCCAGTTTGCAGTCATCAGCAAATTTTGTCAGCCACAGACCTTTAGTTTTTGCTTGTACTTTGGAGAAATAGATTCCAAACAGCAGAGGTCCCAGGACTGATCCCTGTGAGCACCACTGGTTACAGGTCTGCTGTTGGAGGTGAATTCCCCTGTTTTGACTATGTGAGTTCTGTCAGTGAGCCATTTAGTGACCCGTCTAATGATATAAGGGTTGATGCTTAGATGGTTGAGTTTGTCAGTGATGCCTGAGTGGGGGATAGTGTCAAATGCCATGGCTAAGTCCAGGTAGGCTGTATGCACAGATTTCCCTTCATCCAGGGCCTTGGTGACTGTTTCAAAGAAGTCGGCCAGGTTTAACAGGCATGATCTCCCTTTGACAAATCCAAACTGAGTAGGGTCAAGTGTTTGGCGATTACTTATATCTTTGTTTATAAGATCCATGATGATTTGTTTCATAGCCTTGCAGATAAGGCTAGTCAGGCTAATAGGTCTGTAGTTCCTGGGGACAGTGGAAGCACCACCTTTGTGCAAGGGAATAACGGTGGCTGTTTTCCATTCAGCTGGTATGAAGCCGGTGCTTAGACTATGATTGAAAAGAGTACCTAATGGTGTTCCTAATTCATGTTGGAGCCCATGTAGGATGCAGCCTGGGATGTTATCAGGTCCCATAGATTCTGTGTTTTGGCCTTAGAGAGGGCATTTACAACCTGCTCTTTACAGGATACAAGGTAGGGGACAGGGGGTAGGGATGTCATGGAGTACATGTGGCAGGGACAGGGTAGTAAAGTTTTCACAGAACCTGTCAGCCAACAGGTTAGCTATGTCCACAGGTTCAGTATATGTGGTATCATTAACTACCAGTTCAGCACAAATCTGGACCTTCCCTTTTAGGTTACAAATGTAACTATAGAATGTCTTGTGGTTGCCCTTTTTTGATAAAGCTAATTTGGACTCATAGTTTTCTTTGGAGGACTTCACAAGAAGTCTTATTTGCTTGTTTAAGCTGAGGAGGGAGTGTTTCCAGTTTAGGAAGGCTCACTCCCTCTTACTCTTAGCAATTTCTCCCTCTTATTGTAAAGCCTGTTAATGGCAGTTGTCCACCAGGCAGGTTTGCTCTTCCTTGAGGAGCTTGTTTTGGTCCTATCAGGTACAGCCGAGTCAATACAGGTATACAGGTGTTCATATAAAACATTGGTGTAAAGTTTGGCATAGTTGCCAGTTCCATCTGACGGGGGAGGTGCAGTGAAGCTATTTATACCATCCCGTAAAAGGTTATAATCTGCTTTGGAGATGTTTTTTAGTTTAGTTGCTGCAGGGAGGGGGGGAATCAAGTGTGATAGTTACTTCGAATTAGACCAGTTTGTGGTCAGATCTCACCAGGGAGGACCTCACAGTGTGGGTGCTACAGTGGTGCACCATATTGGAAAGCACCATATCCAGGGTGTTGGCACCCCTTGTGGGGGTGTCAATCAGCTGATCCAGGGCATTGGAGTTAACAATGTCGAGGAACCTTTGGGCAAGTGAGTTTGTGCCCGAGTAAATTACCCAGTCAATGGATGGGAAGTTAAAGTCACCCAAAACCATGGTGTTTGGATGTATCTTGACAGATTCAAGTAGATCCAAATAGCCAGAGTGGGTATCCTAATTCATGGAGGGGGTCCTGTAGCTGGCAATGACTTGAATAGGTGTCCTACCAACAGTTAATTGCACCTGAAGAGTCTCCAGGGAATCATACTGTTTAACCAATCTGGAGGTGTATTTATCTTTAATGAATATTGATACACTGCCTCCTTTAGATTTCATGCTTTCGGTTTGAGGTCTGAACGTGTGGAAGGAGATGTAACCCAGTATGGCTGGGGTGCACTTGACAGCCTTGAACCAGGTCTCTGTGACTTCACAAATGTCTGCATCTTCCAAGGTGAGGACAGCCTCCAGTGAGTGCAGTTTCATGTTGAGACTTCGAACATTTAGCAGAATAACCTTGAGGTTGATTTTAGATGGAGTTTTTACGCTGGGAATTTTGTCCTTGAGACACTGCCTAAAAAAGCATTATGGGGTGGCAAGAGCCTTAGCCAGTAGCCGAAATCCCAGGGGTGACAGATGAAGACCATCTCTGTCAAAACATCAAGATCTGTCGATCATGTCATCCCAAGCTGACAGATAGTGGATCCCCTTAAAATAACATCAGAAGCTAATCCAATTATTGAAGTCAATCACTTTCTGTTTGTATTGAGGTATCATCCTAGGTGAAGGTAAAATGCTGCTTAAAGATAGGGATATACCTGCCTGAGACATACTCTGAGAACTCAGTCATGTCTCTCTTCATATAGTACAAAGAATGATGAAGTGCTGTTGAATTCTCTCCTGGTCCATGGAAAAAGCTTGTAAGGAAGCCCTGTTATGCTTCAAGAGCTGATATTTTCCCCTGACCCAATCGCCATTGTATTCTCTGGTGAGCACATTATCATCAGCACTGATCAAGATGACAGAGCTGAAACCCCTGTTATTAGTGAATATAAAGTAATTGACAACATCCTTTCTTTTAAGACATGATCTGATATAGATATGTCACCCCAGGAATATGGCATCAATCATCCAATTGGAAGTGTCAGCAGCAATTTACTAGTCATCAGTTGGCTGTACTGGCTTTTCTAGTGCTTCCAGCATTAGTTGTCAGTAGTTGTCAAAACTTTTCCCCAAACATTGGTCATAAACCTTACTGCACTGGCTTTCATCCCAATGGCATCAACAACCCAGTATGTTTCACACCAGGTTATGCCAGATACTGACAGCTCTAACAGTTTTATGTCCATGCAGCAGATGTTAATGCATTCAGGTCAGACAGTTATTCAGCAAGCTCTCAAAGCTCAGATGCTCCCAAAGACCCTAATCTCCTTACCTGTGGATTATGTGGAGTTCATGCACGTCATACCACTGGTATCAAAGAAAGGACCCCTGTAGCATCCTTAAGGAATACAAGCCAGTAAAAGGCTCTCCTTGTCTTCACATTCAGAACACACCCTGAAATAAGCATTCAAGACCCCAAGTAAAGTAAAACATTTAAATTCAACTACTAAGTTTCCTTTTACTGATATAAATAAAGAACAGGGCTCACCTCCCCCTTCCAGGTCAAACCCCACACAATCCAAAGTTTGAAGGGTTTCTACATCTAATATAATAAAAAGTGCTTGGTCCAATTACCTAGTACCTTCACCAGAGAGACGTCTCCATGAAACATGCAAGTTTTCTCCTCAAACCTCTAGAATGGTCCCATTTTTTGTAGACATCCTGAAAAATGCCACTGAAGTTGTAGTGGACAAGCCTGACACTGTATCTCCAGCATCTACAAAAACTAATGGGATTGTTTTTCTGTCTAGAATTGGTCAGGTTCTTCTGTCTAGGATTGATCAAGTTCTTCTGTCTAGAGATTGGTCATTCTGGTAAGAATCTCCAAACGCAGATCCCTTTATATCAGCAACAGCCTTTGAAGGAAAACTCCACCTTAAAACTAAAAATTCTATTTTTTTATTCAGTCTCTGTTTTATGAGTTATTTTAACATCTCAAAATCACTCTAACCATTTCTTATTGAATTTTTAATTTTTTCAGCAAAATGACTGTCAATGAGGCTTGACATAGCAATGTGATCTTATTTTTCTTCAAGCCTTTCTCTTTCCCATAATCCCTTTCATATCTGCTTTATATGAGTCATGCTAAACGTAAGGAAGCAGTGGTGTATTCCCATTCCATTGATATATGGGATTAGTGTCAGTTGCTGCCATCTTAAGTACTGTCTGTAACAGGACTGCTTCTTTTATTTTTTGAATGGCGCTCATTTGTGTGTGTCTCAGGGCTTGTTTTACAGTATATTAAGGAATTATACAGCTCCAGTCAAAACAGTTGCTAAATTTCAGGCCTTTGTTCAAAGCATATTTTTGTAATCTAAAATGAATTGACATGAATTGGCAGCCCCTCCCCCTTACACTTTGGTAAATATGCTGATACTTTACAAGAATTACAAGAAAAATATTTTCTGACTTTTCTCTAAATGTCACAGACATCTTTGACACTACATTGAAGTCTTCTTAAAATGTAAATAAAGTAGTACAAACATTTAAAGTTTAAAGCTTAGCATTTCAATACTGTGATGCTGCTTATGTAAATTGTTCAAAAGAGATGACAACTGCCTTGAACCACTGACTGATCTAATTGCTCTGTTTTGCTCTGAAAGGCACAGATACATTAGAAGCAGCTGTGAATAAGTATAAGTTCTCTTCCTCTCTGCAGTAAAGACAATGGAAAACAGTTTCACACCTCTCCATCTTGTTTTCAGCAGCCCAAGCTTCTGACTACAAATTTCTGTGTGTCTGTGGTATGTCATGCAAGTGTAGACACATTTCTCTGCAACTTGTGAGAAATTAAGGTTAAATAAAGTGGGTGGATTTTCCCTTCCTTTGATACCAAAGTGAGGAAATGAAGGTTTTGCAAAGTACAAGCAGGTTTCAGGTACTTGTGCAGTACTGGAATCATATTGCAGAGAGGAAAGGAACCTAAGAGTTGAGTTAAACTGTAGGAAAAGGTGGAGTTTTCCTTTAAGATGACTTGTACTCTCTGGAGCCTTGCTATTTACCAACTAGATATGGAGGCCAGGATGATGGTATGATGGCTTCTCTACCTCAGGCCAGTAATCAAGGAACATCAATCCTCACCACTGACACTGGTGAGAGATGGTCACTAAGAACAAGAATGGATTTACACATATTTTTTCAAATGCAGCTCTCTGCATCAAGCACAATTTCCCAAAAGAGCACACAGGGAACTCACTCCAGACCTGGGGCTGGATTCTGTATCTCTGCAGATCCCAAACAAGTCTCACTTTGGAGCACTGTGTCCCAGTTCCAAGTAACTGACACACCAACACTTGGGTATTTGATTTTCACACACAAAACACTCTCCTGGGAAAGGCTGGCACAGATTTACTAGGTGTACCCCTTCTGCCCAGACTATAAGATAACCACCCTGCCACCAGTCAACCACTCTCAGGCTCTTAGAAGGGTATCCAATTATAGTGAGTAAAATCAATACTAATGTAAATAGTAGTATGGAACCAAACTAGCAAGGCTTTTCAGAGTGGCCATGGTGTCATTAAAATAAGCACAAGTACTCTCAAGATGTTAAAAGTATTCTCTAAAAGGCCAGCCACAATGAATTGTATTCAAAATATTTAATAAATAATAAAGAAAACATGAGAATGCTAAATATCTAAGTATAATAAACACCAGAGTTTCAATCACAGGAGAAATCAAAATAATACAGTTGGACAAATTTACACAGATACAGAAAAACACTACTTAACTAATCTTACTGTATTTCCATGCTGTCTAAAAAATAACTGTTCCCTAGCTAACTTAATTACTACAGCAAGGCAAGATTAGATGCTGAGATGCTTACTTCCACACGGCTAAGTGATGAGTTTCTAACTAACTGAAGTGAACTGAACTAACTGAACTGTGTTAACTGTCATAGACGTTTTATATTAGGTTCCAAAGAAAACAAAACAAAACAAACTGCTGTGAGAGTTGCATCCTTTCAGTGCTGGTTATAGTACGGCATCACATTTGATCACCTGACTTTGGTGCAATCCACACTCAGAGCTTTGCAAATATCTATTGCAGTATCTGAAAGGTATAGAACAATTTCAAAAATTACTATGCTTCCCTTCCAGAATTCTTTGTTTAAACATATACAGTTAATCAATTATAATAACACTGCTGATACACTCCCAACACAAGCATCTGCACAAGTCAGTGCGACAGCCAAATGACAAAAAATTGTTTACAAAACTCCAGTTAACTATGCTGCCATATGTTTCACATGTACTGCCATATTCTCCCTGGCACAGATGGCAATACCTCACATCATCACAGATGGATTGGTTTGAAAATGAGTTTTTGCATCCTCTACCTTACCTTAAGGATGTTCACTATTTAACCTATGTTGTATGTTTCTAGAAAGATAAAAAAGGACTAGAGAAATACTCCAGGTAGCAAAGGGATTACTACAGAAAGAAAGATATAAACTCAGGTGGTTACCTACTCCTACTTAATGAACCACATGGTCAATGTGATTTGTAACATGGCTAAGGGTCGTCCAGTCCCATGGTTACAGGCATGGCTCGTGTCTCGGGTTGACTGGCTTTGCTAAAGATACTGATGTGATATTCATAGATTTTTTCCTTTGCAGGACTTCTATTCAGTGGTCAGGTCTGCAGTCTGCATAAAAGCATGGAAAGTATGGATTCATTTTATTCATTTATTTATTCATTGACATTTGATAACAAGGAAAGTCCGATTGGGCAGAAGCCCGTTTTCACCAGAGGCCAGGGGAGAAAAGCTCCAAATTATTGCAAAATATTTTAAGAACAATAATTTTACAGTCTTCAAAAATAACAAAAACATCTGTAGTTTAAATAATTATGACAAATTAGACATAATATGAAAACATTGTTTAAGAATTGATACAAGGTATATGACAGTCATTTAATATTTAGAGAAATTTTAGACAGTTTGTAGAGAAATTAAAGATAAGTTAGTTTAATACAAATAGGAACTGCAATATGAAGTGAGGGAAAAACAGGCTTATGGTATATTTAGAGAGAAAGTCAGGGAAAATAATTAGATAGCAGTAAGGAAGTAAGCGACGAAGGGAGAGTAAGGAGGCATATGGAATGAAAGCAGTAAGGAAGTAAGCGACGAAGGGAGAGTAAGGAGGCATAAGGAGTGAAAGCAGTAAGGAAGTAAGCAGTAAGGGAGAGTAAGGAGGCATAAGGAATGAAAAGGTACTTGTTCACATTTAGGCATGTACTTTATTCTGGTTTTGAACAAGAACAAAGCCAGATTTTAGCTGGGAAGTCTTTCAGAGTGGTTTTGAAAGATGGGAGGAGGGAGGGTATAAATCTGATGGATACAGGCAAGGAGTTGTAGGCCCTAGCAACCTTGTACGAGTACAGACAATGCCCAGCAGATTTGCTAGGTTTAGTTTTTGATCACTGGATCACAATGAACAACTGGGAACATAGTTGTGTAGAATGTTTTTAGTGCTGGGCAGGCAGATAGATGCTGAATAATTTTATAAGTGGAAAGAAGTTGTGTATGTTAGTTGATGTGGCATTTCTAACCAATTTAGGCTGTTTAGTGCTATACAGTGGTGGGTTCTGAAAGGAGTATGTGCTGCAAATGTAGCTACTTTATTATAGCATTGTTCAAGTTTTAATTTTTGTGAAACCTAGAGGTTATTAAGGATGGAAGTGCCATACAGAAGTGTGGGTAGGAGACAAGTAGTGGCAAGTGTAGTTTTAGTTGCGTCGGTGAGAACGTTTTTGGTTTTTGATGAGATTTTCTTATGCAATTTTGTATATGCAGGCTGAATATAAGATTATCATCCACTATCACCCCTGATAGCTTATGAGAAGTGACTTCAGTGGTTGTATTATCAAGAAAGAGGACTTTAAATTTTGTTTTTTTCATGAGAGAGGAACTTGGGGAAAAAAAGTAGTAGTTTGGTCTTTTTTGGGTTGAGCATGAGTTGTGTTAAGAAGCCACATTTCAGTGACTGTTAAAGCTTCCTGAGTAATTTTTGGGAGATGTACCAAGTTGTCAGATGTGCAAATGAGAGTGGAATCATCTGCATATTGTATTCGGGTGGCTATAGAGCATGTTTGTGAAAATGTTAAAGAGGATATGGACCAAGGATAGAGCCTTGTGGTACACCTGTGGTGACTGGGAGGTAAGGAGAGAGGGTGGAGTGCAATTTTACTGATTGATACCTATTGGACATATAGATTTTGAACCACAGAAAAGTGGGCTGGATTCCTGGATTGACCTATTGATAAAAACTGAGGCAGGACAGGCAATGCTCTTGGCTGCTGATTTTAGGTACTTGCTTGGAAGATCATCAACTGAAGAAGACCATGGTTTAAGTTTGTTTAAGAGTAGTTTTATTTAGGATGTGGGCACAGGTGTGAAGGTGAAAGTGGATGTGGTGATATGTAACTTTTGGGCTGGGTTGGGATTTGATGTTGAGGAATCTTTGGTTAAAGATGATGTACTGCCTATAAAATAAGACTTGAATTGTATTGCAGCTTCAAGGGGTGAGTTATCGGGAGAGGGGTTTGGGTTGAATTTTTGGCCGGGATGTAAGATTTCATAAATGGATGTCCAACATTTTTTAGGGTTGTGTTTAGTATTTATTATTTATTTATTTATTGCATTTGTTAACAGGGAAAGTCTACTGGGCCTAGGAGAGCCCGTTTTCAGTGGGTCTGTATTATAACAATGAATGATCAAATGATCAAATGTTATATCGAACTCAAAAGTTCGAATTCACAACACATCAAACTACCATAACAGCGATTTTTTTTCCCCAGGGAAAAAAAAACGCTGTTCCCAAAAAAAAAAAAAAACACATTCAAACATTACATAAAGTGGGGGAGCTTTGCCCCCCACACCCCCCGACTTGGGGGGCTGTGCCCCCCACACACCCCTACTTAAATATACCAACTCCAAGATCGCACTATAGTGCCGAAAATGGCAAAGTGATGGAAGCGGCCAAGCGACTTCTTTCCAGGAAAAGAATTCGGCTATATGCTGCTTTGTCATTTTGCGTTTTAAACATTTGAAGTTCGACCAAGATGCATTCGACAAACTGCATCTTCGGTCTTCTGATAGGAACCCTTTTCAGCGAAGGCCTGGGGAGAAAAGCTCCATATAACATAAATAGTACATACAAGAAAAAGCACAATATACAATGTATAAACAATCTCAATGCATGGCAGTAAATATTAAACACAATGGTACAAGTTATTTACAAACATTACACATTAACATTGTGTACAATTTGATCATTGAGGATGGAGTTAGTCAGGTAGGATAGCAGTTTTGATTACTTGTTGGAGATTTGTAGGCATAAGCAGTTGAATTCAGCAAATCAGACAGAGCTCTTAAACAGTGATGTTGTAAAGGGATATAGTAGCGAATCAGGTGTTAGGAGGTACTATTTTGGTACAAGTACATTGCCAGAGAGAAGAGAGGTGTAAACTGAGGACTTATTAAAGAGAGCAGGATTACTGATTGTTCTGATAGAAGGTGGGAGGGCATTCCATAGTATCGAGACAGTAAAAGAGTGCAGCATTTGAACAGCTGCGAGGTTAGGTTTTTCAACTTTCAGCATCATTGTGTTTTTGGATCTTAATGGCCCGTTAGGGTGGTATGTAGTCAATAAGGAGGAGATGGAGGGGAAAATTGAAGGCTTGTATATGAGTTTTTGTGCAGTGGTTAAATGTGAACAAGTAAGGTAGTGTGGGAGTTTGAGCCAGTTTAGCTGTTGTAGAGCTAAGCAGTGGTGTGCTGAATTTTTTGAATTTGTTACAGATTTGGCAGTCTTGTTGTAACATGAGTCCAGTTTGGTTTTCCGGGATGACTGGATATTGGTGAGGATTGGGGCACTGTATAGTAGATATGGTAGCAGGAAGAATGATGCTAGATCTTTTTTAACAGTAACGTTATGGTAGTATTTGTGTCTATAGAGAGTACATAATTTTTGATGTGTTTTTTTTTTTTGATGTTGCTATGGATATGGAGGTCGAATGTTAGATTTTCATCAATAATAACTGCTAGCAGTTTGGTACTTGGAATGACTTCAATGAGAGTATTATTATTATAGGATTGGACAGAAAAATCATTCTTGTTCAGAGCGGTAGTTTTTTTTTTGGGGGAGCATTAGAAGTTTGCTTTTATTGGGATTTAGGGCAAGGTGGTTGTTTGATATCCAAGTTTTGTTGGAAGTGTAAGCATTTTGGGTAAGATGTTGTAACTCAGATATAGATTTGACAGTACAGATGATTGTAGAATCATCTGCATATTGGATAACTGTGCCATGGGTAAGGGTTGTGTGAACGTTGTTAATGAGTAAGCTGAATAGGAGGGGACCTAGTATAGATCCTTGAGGTACACCTGTGGTTGTGTTGAGAAAAGGTAAAAAGGTGTGTTGCCATTTGGTAGATTGTTGCCTATTGGTGAGATAGTCTGAGAACTAGTTTAAGGCATGGGGTGAGAGACCCAAATTGGTGAGTTTTGTGAGCAGAAGGGGATGTGAAACCATGTCAAAGGCCTTAGAAAGATCTAGTAACAGTGAGGAGACTATGTAACCAGCACCACGAGCCCTGTTTACTGTGTCCATAAAGGATATGAGAGCAGTGCAGGTATTATGACCTGGCCTGAAGCCATGCTGTTTTGGGGAAAGTATCTGGTTTTGGACAAGATAGTTAAGAAGTTGAGTGTGAATATATTTTTCTAATATTTTAAAGATGAGAGAGAGGATAGCGATGGGTCGGAAATTAGAGATATCAGTATTGTTGCCACCTTTATGGAGTGGAAGAACAAATGCTTTCTTCCATATATTTGGTATACTGGACTCCTGAATAGATCTATACTGAGGAGTATGTTGGTAGGATAGACAATAGAGTTTGCAGATAGTTGTAGAAATTCAGCAGGTAAATTGTCTGGCATGTTAGTACAAGGTTTGAGTTTATGAAGTAGTTTTTTTATAGTGGAAGTTGGTATAGGTGAGAATGAGAATAGAGGAGTGTGAAGTGAGAGGCTCAGGTGGGCAGGGGTCTATAGGTGGGAAGGTAGTGGTGTGTTTAGCTATAGTGTCAACAAAATATGAATTAAGAGCGAAGCTATCTCAGTGGGAGTTTTATCTGGATTAGGGCAAGGATTGTTGTTTTTACCTGGATGGAGTAGGGAATTGATTGTGCTCCAAAATGTCTTGGGTTTAGTTTGTGTTGGTCTTGAAGGCTTAGGAAGTCTTCCTTTTTATTTTTAATCACTAGTCATTTAGCCTGGTTGCATAATTGCTTATACTGAATGAGGTTGTTGGGATTTTTTTTTTTTTTTTTGCCAGGTTTTCTAAGCTTTATCCATAGCAGACATAATTTGCTTTGTATGTTTGGTAAACCAGGTTGCCTGTTTAGCTTTTACTCTTTTTAGTCAAGGTGGGGCTAAACTATTTAAAATTCTAAGAAATGGAGAATTGAAGAATTCAACAGCTTTATGGAGAGGGAGATATCTGAGTGGGGTTCAGCTGATCCTTTGTAAGATTTCATTAAAGGTGTTAGGGGAGAAGTGAGATAAATCCCTGGTTTGCTTAACTTGGTGTGTGCTTAGGACTGAGGTAGTCTTATGAGTTATAATACTGTTAGGTAATGTGCTGGAGGAGGAGATTTTGTTAGGATCGGAGATAAGTATCCAATCCAGACTCGAGCCACTGCCTGTTTTATTGTTGGGCCTGGTTATATTGGTTATTAGTTGTGTATAGTTATATAGGTTTATGCTGGTGGAGGGGTCCTGATTAGAAATATCAAGCCAGTTAATGTTAACGTCCCCTAGGATGATGGTTTTATTTCTAATGTTATTAGCTGACCGAGCAAGAATGTCTTCAAGTATAGGAATGTTGTTGCTTGGGGGGACATATATGGCTATAGTATTATTGTGACATTTATTATAGTATAGTTTTTGTCTTCATTTGTTTGCTTTTTAGTACGATTGTGAAGCATTCTAAAGTTTTCAAGATATTGAGGTGTTTTATATTTTTCCGAATAATAAACCAACATATATCAAATAAACATGTAGAATTCTTGGGTTCCCTATTATATGATCGAAGATGCATTCTTTTGAATGTGTCTTGATCGAACTTGAAGGCACGAAATGGCAAAATACCGAAATGACATATAAGTGAATTCTTTCCCTGGGAAAGAAATCACTTGGCTGCCTTTGTTATTTTGCCGTTTCCGTCACTGTAGTGTGATCTAGGAGTTGGTATATTTAAGTAGGGGGGTGTGGGGGGTGCTTTCTGTAATGTGTTAAAGTTTTTTTTTTTTTTTTTTGGAACAGCAATTTTTTTTTTCCCTGGGAAAAAATCGCTGTTCTAAGTGTTTGGGATTATAAGTTTTTGCTTACATGGGGTCGATAAATCAGCATTCACTTTTTTAAGCATTCACTGATTTAATATAGACCCAATTCTTGACAGTGAAATGCAGACCTTTTCTATGTACCCAGAGAGTTTAATGGAGTCTATGTAACAGCTGTGTATATACCACCTAGTGCTAATACCCCCAAGGCACAATTCCATATGTGAGCTGCAAACTAAAAATCCTGACTGTGCATATGTGATAGCTGATGACTTCAATAAAGTGGATCTCAGAGAGGAGCTACCCCACTACCATCAGTTTGTGGACTTTCCCACAAGGGGAGCAAATTTCCTTGACAAGGTTTACACCAACATAAAAGGAGCTTACAAAGCGATGTAGCAGCCAGACTTGGGTAGCTCTGATCATATTTCAGTAAGATTAATACCGGTTTACAAACTTCTGCTGATCAGAGAAAAATCCACTGAGAAACTGATTAGTGTCTGGAATGAAGGGGCAATGGAAAGCCTCAGGGACTGTTTTGATAATACCTGCTGGGATGTCTTCAGAGAAGCAGCCACTTTCAATCAGCATGTGAACATAGACGAATACGCAAACACTACAATGGCACAAATTTCAAAATGTGTGGAGGACCTATGTAAAGCCAAGAAGATTATAATCAGAGCCAAACAAAAACCTTGGCTAACAAGCAGAGTGTATGAGCTTCTGAGGGTAAGCAATGAGTAATTCAGGGTCAAGAACAAGGTGAGTCTAAGTGAAGCAAGGGGTAACCTAAAAAGGGGCATCAAAGAAGCCAAGAAGGAGTATGGAAGAAAGGTAAAAAGTTGCTTTGAGGACATGAAGAACACCAGGAGCCTCTAGCAAGGCATTCAGCAGCTAACTGTCTACAAGACCAAGTCAGTTAGATGTGATGACAGCACTGAATTTCTGGACAGGCTGAACTCATTCTATGGTAGATTTGAGGAGAAGAACAATCTGGAGGCTACAAAGCTACCCACTGGTCAGAATGAGACAGTGCTCAAACTTAACCCTGGAGAAGTGGGAAGCCAACTTAAAAAAGTGACCTCCAGGAATTCTGTAGGCCCTGATAGCATTCTGGGCAAAGTAATAAGAGAATGCGCAGACCAACTCTACCTGATCCTTATGGTTATTTTCAATGCCTCTCTGGCTCTTGAAAGAGTGCCAGCATGCTTCAAGGTAACTAATATAATCCCACTGCTCAAAAAAGCCAATCCAACTTGCTTAAATGACTACAGACCAGTGGCACTAACCTCAAATGTCATGAAATGCTTCGAAAGGATAGTAAAAAAGCATCTGTCAGGAGCTCTGCCACTGACCCTCTACAGTTTGCCTATTGGCCAAACAGATCCACTGTGAATGCCATTTCAGTGGTCCTGCACCTCTCTCTGGAACATCTTAAAGAGAGGAACAACTATGTCAGGCTGTCAGGCTGTTGTTCATTGACTTTAGCTCAGCATTCAACACAGTGTTCCGATGCAACTCATAGGCAAATTAATTAACCCTGGCATCAGCAGTCTCTGCAACTGGATCCTTGACTTCTTAATCGGAAGACCACAGAAGACATGTGCTGATAACAACACATCTGGCATCATTACACTCAATACTGGTGTGCCTAAGTGGCGTGTATTAGTCCTCTACTATTCACCATCCTTACCCATGACTGCTCTCCAAAATTTCCCAATAACCATATCATCAAATTCATAGACTATACCACTGTAGTGGGTTTCATAAGGAATGATGATGAGAGGGAATACAGGAACAATGTCAGCTCTCTGATCAAATGGTGCAAAAATAACTTGGATCTGAATGTCAACAAAACTAAAGAAATTATAATTGACTTCAGAAAAAGAGCAGCCATTCACTTGCCACTTGAGGTCAATGGTGAGGTAGTAGAGAGAGTTCAATCTACAAAGTTCCTGGGGGTTACACATTTCAGAAAACCTCTCTTGGTCCGTGAACACAGGCCAGGTAATTAAAAAAGCTCACCGATGCCTGCACATCCTGAGAACGCTCAAAAGAGCAAAGCTTCCTCTAAATGCTTTATCCACTTTCTATAAAGGACCTATTGAAAGTATTCTCACCTGCAACTTTACTGTGTGATACGGGGAAGAGAGGAAGAAGCTTCAAAGAGTGGTGAGGATTGTGGGGAAGATAATGGGCACAAATCTTCCAAGTAATAACTTTTTACAACAAGAAGCATAAAGAGGACATACAAAACACTTAGAGACACATCACATCCAGCATTTTGCTAGTTTGCTAGACTTTCATCTGGCAAGAGGTACTGCATCCACTGTAGGACCTCCAGGCTCTTGAACAGCTTTTCTCCAACAGTAATAAGGCTCATAACCTCTGACATCAACTTGGACATCTTCTACCTCCAAACATGATCTCGCTAGTAATATTTTACTGAAAGTGATACATTATTTAATTCACTATAGTTAATATATTCTTACAGAAGTGTAATATATTTCTCTTAAAAGTGCAATTGCAATAATTCCTCATGGGCAATATTAACAAACTGCCTTTTTTTCTCTTTTTCTGTATACAGTATTATTTGTTCATATGTTTAGGTTTATACATATGGGTAGTTTTACCTGACCAGAAATAGTTATAAGGAGTATTTTTTATGTGTATTAGTCATTAGAATAGTTATGTATACATCATGTCTTATTCTTTTTATACTCAAATTGCCTCTGTACTCTGATGATGAGCTTATACCCGAAATTTCATTTAGATTGCACTTGTGTTTCCTAAATGACAAAGTTTTCTTTGAATCTTTAATATTTGAATCATACAATGAAAGTTAAATATCTGTCTGTGAGGATCACATGACTTCCAACCGCCAATAAAAAATCATCCTTAATAAAACTAATGAATTAATTAAAAATCATCAGATATATGAGCATATGTTAGACCTAAGAAAGCAGAACATGAATAATGTCCTCTATAAACACATTTCAAAATTTTCTACTCATCAATTTGTGTTTTTGGGTTAGACAGTATTTAAGGGTTCTGGGGAGGTCCATGGTCTGACTTAATTGAATTTAAAGAGCTCCTTTGGCAGATCAAGTTAAATGCATATAGTGCGCCAGGGCTTAACAATAATGTTTCTATCTCTAGTGTGCTTTAACTCTGTTCATATGATGTATGAAGAACTTTTATTATTACAAGATGTATATAGGTGTTGTATTTTTTTAAGTATTTTATGCATTGTTAAATATGTTTTTGAGAGTGTATATTAATTAATTGATTAGATATATTAAGGATGATTTTTTTATTGGTGGTTGGAAGTCATGCGATCCTCATAGAGGGATATTTAACTTTCATTGTATGTTGGTTCATTATTCTGAATAAGTCTTTTGGTATAAGCTGACGAAAGTGCTAAATACATTTTTTTTTGTATTCTAGTTCATCTCATATTGCAGTTTTCCTGTTGGAACCTGGTGTTTTGTTATTTTGGTTGTTCTTTTTGTTGGTTCCTAGTTTTTGAGTCTTTGTGTTTTATATTTTTGCCACTCTTTCCATGCATTTTCACTATCCTGCATTAGCATTCTACTCTTTTGATAGCCAAATTACATTATTTGTTTTCAGTTTTCAGTCTCTTCTTTCTAGGACGTGCAAATCTATTTAGGTTATTTAGAAAAGTTGTACTGAATTCAATTACAGCATCATCTAAGGGGAAGATTTTTAGGAAGTTCCAGTTAATAGATGTTAGTGTAGCAATGAATATTGCTGTGTTAAACTTGGAAAGGTTATGTGTTGTTTTCATCATCTAAGGGGAGAATGAATATTGCTGTGTTAAACTTGGAAAGGTTATGTGTTGTTTTATAAATATACTGTTTAACTGGATCTCTGAAATGTCTAGTCGTATAGATTGGGAGATGATCACTGAGAGAGTCTGACATTGTACCTGTGGTGGATTTGCTAGGTTTTGATACTAGGATCCAGTCTAATAGAGAATTTGATGTCTTGCTATAATGTGTGGGGATATTAATTAGTTGTGTGAAACCATATAAGTTCATACTAGATGTAGGGGCGTTACAGTTTATGTCCAACCGATTGACATTCACATCCCCTAGTAATATTTTTTCTTGTGGAAATGTTATGGATATCCATGATAGGATATTTTCCAGTATAGCGGTATTGTTACCAGGACGGATACAAAGGACAGTAATACATATTTGTTTATAATTGTTTATTTTGAGGAAAGCAATTAGAAGCTATGCTGAACTGAATTTTGGTGTTGGCGTGCTGTAAGGGGAAATGTAGGTATTGGGAAATACTAAATGAATACCACCACCTTTCCTGTTTATGTGGTCATTGCAGATAATATTATAGCCAGGAGGTATAACCTTGGAGTCATTTATGCTGGGTTTAAGTCAAGCTTCAGTTACAGTGAGAACATCAAGATTATGTTGGGTTATCCAGGCATTCATTTAAGTCATATTGATTCAATGAAAAATAATTAAATCCCAAAATGGAAGAAATGGTTTTGCCAAATACCACATTCAGCAAACCGGCTTCACAGAATGAATACAATAACACAATATAATGAACATAAATATTATACTAGTGACATGCACAAATTCTCAATCTCAGAAAAAAAATTCAAAAAAGAATGCAACAGAACAATCAAATGAAAGCTCCCCATCCATGTAAAGCAGAGTACATCCTAACCCTATTTAAGTGTAACCTTGACCAACGGATTGGAAATTGGAATTTCATGCCTAAATTAACATACCCCCCCCCCCACATAACCTCTAGAAACTTCCTAACTAACATATCCCATCCTAATAATACATAGGAATGCAATTAGGTTGGATTACATGGCTAGGCTTATAACACTCTTGTTGGTCATTAGCCTAGTGTATACCTATGAATATGTGTCAAATGAAGTACATGATACTATTGGTGAGATGTACAGGTCACAATGAGATGAGACAGAGGTCAAATGAAGAAGTAAAATGGCAAAAGGAAGGGGGAGGGTATAGAAAATCATCAATTAATAATGAACAGGAAGTCCTTTGCAGTAGTAATGAGATTATTGTGGAAAGTTTTTTTTATTTTGGAATTGGAAGTAGTTTGTTTAGGTGACATGACTATGTGGTAAGTGCAGTGTGTCTTTTTAAAAAGGTAAGTAGCTGTTGACAAAAGGAGGATATAGAAGTGTTGTTTTTATGGTGGGGTAGGGGGTGCAATTGCCAAAGATGTGGAGCTAAGGAGGAGAAGGCATGTTTTGTTCATGCTCCCCTAAGCAGGTTATTGGCTGTTTACTGTGACCTCTCCAGACCAACTACCAACCATGCACTGTCTCTTATCAGACAGTTCAATCTCATAGACATCATGGTCAATGCACCCATCAAAAGTTACACCTATCCAGCATATTACCTTTTTGGGTGTATCTTTCACAACCAGCCTGCATATTTCCTTTCAAAAAACCCTATGG
This sequence comes from Protopterus annectens, assembly GCF_019279795.1. Lineage (NCBI taxonomy): Eukaryota > Metazoa > Chordata > Ceratodontiformes > Protopteridae > Protopterus > Protopterus annectens. The sequence goes on from NC_056728.1 coordinate 137,632,045, forward strand.
GCCTAAAGTGTCATGGAAAGACTCATCCTTAAAAGTTTGTGGTACATGGTAGCTACAATGGATAGAAAGATAAATAGAATGATTGACAGAGAGATATATTAATAGGTAGATAGATACATAAACAGGTAGATAGATATGGAAACTCAATGTGTTGAATTGATTGAAAACCCATTTAGTTGAATAACCATTTGATTGAAAAGTCCATAGTATTAAATGTGATATAAGACCTTGTTGTGTAAAACAGAAGTAAACTATGTAAAAATATATGAAGAAGCCTTATTTGGTAGTTTTAATTACATATACATAACTGCTGCTTGTATAGTTTCTAGTTATACATTAACAGTGATTCCCTATGTGTGGTATTTTTACTTTTTTCCAGAGCTGAACACCCATGGAGTTATTATATTTATGTAGGGGTGTGGAGGTTGGTTAAAAACTTTTCCAAAACATTTTTATTTTAGTGATGTTAGCTGTATTGTGTTTCTATTATTTGGAATTCAATAACATGGGCTTTCAATTATTTGAATTTAATAATTTGGAATTCAAATAAATTGCCTCACACACACACACACACACACACACACACACACACACACACACACATATATATATATATATATATATATATATATATATATATATATATATATATATATATATATATACATTATTTTGAATTTCGCGCTTCAGGTGTTTCAGAATTTTAAGGCTTCGAAAGTCGGGATTTCAGTATTTCGAAATTATAAAGGGAACCCATATATATATGTATATATATATATATATATATATATATATATATATATATATATATAGATATATATACATATACACATATATATATATATATATATATATATATATATATACATACAAATATATATATATAATATATATACATATATATATATATATATATATATATATATATATATACATATACACATATACACACACATAATGTGTGTGTGTATGCAGGTGCGTCTGTGAGTATGTCATGTAAGCTCTATTGTTAATATCAGAAAACATCAAGAAAATCAAACACTATAAAGAATGAAACAAGAAAGAAAGAATGAATACTCACAAAAAAATACACAAATGCAAAGAACCACATATAAGGTGTTTTCTTTGCCCCTGTACTAAAACATCTAAAGTGCCATTATTAACATTGACAAACGTAGACACAATGATCGAATCAAATATCAACAGCAGCGTTAAGTATGTGTTGTCCTACATTCCTAGTTCAAGGATATATGTACATAAAGCCAGCTACAATTATATTACATACAACTATCAGGTAAGTTCCTTTAATTTCCAAGGTTTGCTGAACCAATATTAATGGTAATCTGACACAGAAACAATCCCTGGGATTCAGTAAGGTTCCGTGCAGGAATATCTTATTCCTGCACGGAAATGACCGTTTAAGAACAGCACGGCAGTGCACCATGCATAGTAATGAAGGCACGCTGCATCTGCTCTTAAATAGACACAGAGCATGGACGAGTGCAGGGGGTGTGTCTGAGAGCAGAGCTCTCACAATACACATACCCCTGCACCCAAGAATTGCCGTTCGGCAATTACAGTGAGTTAGAACGCTCATAGGGGGTTGCATACCTCCCAACTGTACAGATCTTTGCAGAATGTCCAGATTTTTCACTCATACATTTGGCCTGTATTCGATTTGTCCTGTAAATCACTGGGATGATCTCAGGATTGAAGTCATTAAATAATGACATACATGTGAGTTTCAGACACCAAATCCTTCCAAAATCTTATATTAAAACAAATCCTGTTACACTAGCAACTTACTTAAGTTTATAAGAGCAATATTTAAAATATGTCCCTAGTTGTACCTCATTTTGTCAAGCTTTGTCCAGATATTTCACATGAAGAGGTTGAGAGGTATGGTGGGTTGCTAAGATGTCTGCCAAATGTGCAGATGCACACAGAAATTTACAGCAATAAGTGTAATATGTTCTTTCCTGGAGAAAATAACATTAGAAATTTTTTTTATCAAACAGATTTTAACCGTAGGTTCATGGGTTTGCCCATTGCTTAGCTACACATACTGTCGCTTAACTAGCACAAGAAGATGAATAGCAAGATACATTCAGTTGAAGCAGTACTGCAATAGTGTAGTGGTCAGCGCATTCGCTTTGTGAGCAGTCATTCCCGGTTCGATCCTCACTGTAATAATTTCCATGTGAAAGCAATTTATGAACATTTTTTTGCTGTATGACCTACTAAATAACATATATTTGTGAATTGGAGTACTGCATTAAGTGTAGATGTGAGGTGTCATTGTAATAATGTGTTAAAATCCACAGATAAACACAAGTGCCCCATACAGGATATGTGCACATGAATCAGGGATACTAAACAAAGTTATAATGTGTAATGAATGATAAATTCATGCCATACAGCAAATAGTGTAAAATATGTACAGAGTCTCCACGTCTACCACTTTCCCAAGACCCATGTTTCATTTCTTTCTAAATTAGTGCAGGGGGGTAAGCTGGAGTAAGCACGTTTAAGCAGTAGTAAGTGGGTCTAATATTGTTTGTATGGGGGTAAGCAATACGCACACAGGTTAAGCAATTCTGAAGCTTACTCTCTGTAAGCATATTTAACTGGAAGTTAGCATTGCCTACCGTCGCACAAACCCACACAAACCCGCTTACAACTGCTTAAAAGTGCCTTAATCACTCTGCATCCAACAGCCCCTGTTCTGCCCAGTAAGAGACCCTGTACACTGTAGTCGCAGCAGTTAACTACTAAGCCATCACAGCTGTAAATAAAATTGCGGTATACCCAAACAGATCCTCACTATAGCAAAAATCACAATTTATTTATTTTTATTTTATTTATTTATTTATTCGTTTATTTATTTATTTTACATTTGCCAACTGGGAAAGTCTGGCTGGATAGAGGTCCATTTTCAGCGGAGGCTCGGGGAGAAAAGATCCAAATGTACAAACAGTTGTAAATACAGTGAAAAATGTTACAGAGAATTTATCACATAATTCATACTTGTTTAGTGATATTTACACACACAGGTATATGTTATTCACATAAATTATTACATTGTTTTATAACACAATTGTGGTTTTTTTAATGATATATGCACAGAGATACATGTTTTTTCTCATGTACACACAGGAAGGTTGGAAGTTGGAGGCTGAGAAAGAAGTAGTTAAGGATTTCATCTTAAAAAGGAACATATTTATAGTATGATGGCTACCACATATGACTATAGGCTTAAGTTTAATTTTTTTTCCATTATGTGGGAGAAGCACAACATTTTTAGACTGTTAGAGAATCAGAGTTCTAATCTTGTAATGATGTTCATGTGTAGATTGTGTTTGAAAGGAGGTTAATCAGGGTTTGAACAGGGACAGAGCCAATGCATTTTTAGGTAATTTCTAAGGGATTTTTTGAATTGGGATAAGGAGGGGTCTGTGGTGAGTTCTGCAGGAAGTAGGTTCCAGTTTTTTTCTGGCAGAGTTGGAGAATAGTGAATCACCGGCTTGGTTGTTGGCTTTAGAAGTTTGTACTAGCATTTTGTTGGCAGAGCGAAGGGCCTTTAGGTTACTGTAAGGGGTGATAATATTTTTCAGTATGGGTGTACTGTCTGGTTGGTAGAGAATTTTGTGAACAACTATTAGTTGGTTATATTGCAGTTGGTTGGGTAATTCTAGTTTTTGAAGGTTAAGACAGTGATGGGTTCTATAAGCTGATCCTGTAGCAAATCTGGCAGTGTTATTGTAGCACCTATTAAGTTTACTGAGGTTAGATTTGCTTAGGTTTACAAAGATGGGTGAGGCATAGAGAAGGGTTGATAGCAGATGAGTGTGGGCGATAACAGTTCTAGCAGATGGGGTTAGGAATTGTTTAATCCTGTATAAGGGGCCTGTTTTTTTATTAACTGTTTTAATAGTTTTGTCTATGTGAGCATCAAACTTAAGGTTATTGTCGATGATCACTCCCAGTAGTTTAGTGCTAGGTTCTGGGGAAATGATGGTGCCATTATAAGATGTTATGATGGTGAGTGGAGGTGAGGGGACCTTTTGAGTATGGGAGAAGAGTAATAGTTTGGTTTTATTTGGGTTTAATAGTAGTCAGTGACCAGTTAGCCAGTTCTCTACCTTGTTAAAAGGGATTTGGGTCAGGGATTGTAGGTCTGTGGGGGAGGTGGCAGAGCAGATTAGGGTGGAGTCATCTGTGTACTGAATACAAGCTGCATCTGGGATGACTTTATACAAGTCATTAATAAATATGGAGAATAGGAGGGGAACTAGTATAGATCCCTGTGGGGCTCCAAGAGTGACTGGTAAAAGGGACGAAAGGTTATCCTTCCATAGTACAGCTTGTTGTCTGTCATTTAGGTAAGAATGAAACAAGCTGATTGCTTGGTTATCTATGGAGAGTGATTTTAATGTATCTAGGAGTAGGTGATGGTTTACCATGTCAAATGTCTTAGATAGGTCTAGGAAGAGGGCTGAGGAGAGCTTGTTGTTATTACGGTTTAGATTTATTGTGTGAGAGAAGGAGAGATGGGCTGAGGTTGTACTATGGTAAGGTTTAAATCCATGCTGGGAGGTAGCTAGGAGAGAGTTTTGATTCAGATGGGCAAGAAATTGCTTTTGGATACATTTTTCCATTATTTTAGCCAAGGGAGACAGGATGGCTATGGGCCTTATAGTTTGAAAGTTTGGTGGAATTACCCCCTTTATGAAGTGGAATAATGTGGGAGATTTTCCAGATGGAGGGGATATAAGCTTCGTTGATAGTTTTATTGATTAAAATTGAGATGGTGTATGCTATTTCATTAGCGGCTTTTTGGAGATACTCTGCAGGTAGTAGGCCTGCTGAGAGTGTGGTAGGTTTCAGTTTCGTAAGTAGGGGCTTAATAAAAGATGTTGGTTCTGGGTTAAACTGAAAGGGGATTTTATTATCAGGTGTGGGATAGGAGGTGCTTGGGGTATTAGGAGATAGCTTACTGGCTAGGGCTTGCACGGTTTCTGTAAAGACAGTATTAAAGGTGTTAGCAACATTTGTAGGAGGTTGATGGAGGGTAGTTAAGGGAGTAGGGGTAGCTGATTGGCCTGGGTGGAGAAGTTTATTTATGCCTGACCAGAATTTTTGTGGTTGGTTTTGGTGCTTTTGTTGCAGATTACAGTAGTAACTCTTTTTGTCTAGCATAATTGACTTCTTTGTGTCATTTCTCAGTTGTTTATATTTGAGTTGGTCTTTACATGTGAAAGGAATCTATAAACAGTTTTATGTTATATAACCTACTACATAACATATATATATATATATATATATGCATTAAGTCCAGATGTGAGGTATCATTGTAATAAAGTGGTGAAATCCCCCAGTAAATATAAGTACCCCATACAGTGTACATACATGAGTCACAGATGCTAAACAAATATATAACATGTAATGAATGATAAATCAATGCCAAACAGCAAATAGTGTGCAAATTTAAAAATAAGCAACACTAAGCATTGCACACCTCTGCTTACTAAGTGTAAGCAATGTGTAACCCAGCTAAATCAATTTGCCCATTGGTATACCCCTTTAAGCAATGCCAACTTTAAATAAGTAGGTTTGACCATAGCCTAGCATTTTCAAAACCGTCCAGTCATGACAAAGTGTAGGAAATCGGCCCTATTTAAACCCCACAGGTGGGAATACATCTCATAATTGGTTGCAGCTTCCTCCTCTAGGCACTATGGCTGGTGTTGGAGAAGGTTTGTGCTTCTGAGCGCAACACTGGAGCATCCAGGAGTCCAAGGTCATGGCAGGACTCCTAGTAAAAGATCATGAAGAGAGACTGCTGCAGGGCCAGTACCAGGGTTCCCAATATAAAGCAGAAGCCTGGGACCATCTCGCCGTGACCTCACCAGTGCCACTGGCATCCCTCGAACTGGTGAGCAGGTCAGGCATCACTATGCTGACCTGAAACGGAGGAAGAGGGAGCTCTTGGATCAGTGGATCCAAGAAGCTAGGCATGGTGATGTCCTAGCAGTGTGTAAGTACTCATTATACTACCTGTTTAATAATTGCCAGCTCATGTATATTATGGATAGGTATGGCTAAATATTCCTCTTATGTCTTTGACAGTGGCAGCAGAGTGGGCTGTGAATCAGGAAGACCATGCCTGTAGGCTACAGAGGCTGCATTATGAGGCAGGTTAGTAATAATCTTGCATGTACTGTCATAAGAAATAAATCTAAAAGTAGTAGAAAGTTAATTGCCAGTATAAAACCTGTATTGTGTATGGGATGTACTGAATAAACCAGACAATATAGCAGGAAGAGTGTCATATAGGTTGTATGTAAATAAAAGGGTAACAGCCTGGCAATAAAGGTCTAACTCCTGGACTGCTTGTGTTTACTCTGGTATCATATGGTAATGTAGTGTTGCAATCTCTTAATAGTACTGTTGTATTAAGCACTGTTATCCACACTGTGCTACATAAATAAAATGTGTAGGAATGTCTGTTTATAACTGTTGTAATCACAAGGTCATATTGTACAACTGGGAGAAACTTAGACAGAAAACAGTGAAAAGATGCACAACATAACACAGATTTTGTCAGAAAGTTCAGATAAGTGGTTTACATTTCTTGCCTGTCACCCTGTCCCCTGGCAAATCAGTGGGATGATCCCAGAAGTTTAGGCAGCAAACAATTGCATACAACTGATTGTCAGACATCATAACTGATAGAAATATATCTAAAAGAACACACCTGTCACTCTAGCAACTCACCAAAATGTTATGAGAGTAATATGCAAAGTATGACCCATCTCTACTCCCATGTTGTGAAGCTATGACCAGAGTGTGTGCAGTAACAGAGTGAGACATAAGTGCATAATAATAACATGGAATCTGGTAATATGTGTGGCAACATTCAGGTAGTGTTAACAAACATTCCCTCCACAGGTCTGTCAGATAAGAAAACTGTGCCTGGAAATAAAAGATTGAAATCCTGGACTGGTACTGTTTAGTCTGGTATTGTATGGCATTGTTAGTGTTGCAGTTTCTCTGAATAATAATGTATTACTCATCACTGTCATCCACACTGTGCTACATAATAAAACTGTCTAGGAATCCCTGTATAAGAGTGTTGTAATTACAAGGTCAGATTGAAAAACCATGGGAGACTTACAGACAGAAATCAGAGAAGAGATGCACATCAATATCTAAATAGCAGACTCAGCTGTGATATAAACTGTTTTATTTTTAGCAGGCACAGCCATGGTTCGAATCCTGGGAGTGGTAGTAAGCTGTATGCAGAATCATACCCCTCAACTGTACAGATTTGTTCAGAATGTCCAGATAATTGGCCCATATCTGCTGCCTGCTACCCTGTCCCCCTGGCAAATCAGTGTGATGATCTCTGACATTTAGGCAGCATTTAATGACATATAACTGACTGTCAGACCTGTAAATATTCAGAAAATGTATATGAAAACAAACCTGTCATTGTAGCAACTCAGCAAAGGTTTATGAGGAGAGTTGTCAAAATATGTCCCAGTTTTACCTGCATGTTGTCAAGACTTGCCCAGATTGTGTGCAGTAAGAGATTGAGAGGTATGTGCATAACACCAACCTGGAATCTGGGAATATGAGTAGAAACAGTCAGGTAGTGTTAGCAAACAATACCTCCACAGGTATACCAGGTAAGAGGTGTATACTGCAGGTAAAACACAGTTCACGTATATATTTGTCTACAAACATACCACTGTCCAAACTAAGGCCATAGGGTAGCGTAATAATACATGTAAGGTACAGAGTACAGCACTGACTAAGAAAGTATTGAAAACTACAGGGAATATGCAAGTTGTTAATTGACATCTTTCTCCCCCACCCCCCACCATATCTGCAACAGTAATGTGTACAATTAAATCTACTGTTGGGACATATGTCCTATTGTTTGATAAATATTGAAATTTGTTTCTATGCATGTGCCATGTTGAAATACTCCCACATTGGTGGCATGCTGCCATCAATGTACCTGCATGCTGTTGTAATGGCTACTGTGGTTCCATATATGCATGTGTTCTGTTTGCTATACAACTGTTCCATATCTGGTGTTTTGGGTTAAATGGAATATCTATGCATGCTGTTATACCTAATCCTGGAATGTGTTGACTATTAATAACCCACATATGTTTTAAAATTGAAACATCATAGCACATTTGGGAAGGCTGGTTCCAGTGGACCCACCTCTCCCACCTCATCTGGCCGTGGCACCGGGCACCAGCACATATGGGGCCCAACCCGGGAACTCCTCATCCGCTGGTCCTGCACTACCTTTGGGTGGAACCACATCAGGGGATGGGGCTCACCCCCCCAGGAGCGGGCGCAGACAGGAAACTGTCACCCATCATCAGGTCCGGAGTCTGGTGCATAGCGAGCTCCACAGGGAGTTTGGAGATCAGCTATGCCAGCTTGAGGGCTGCACGGTGTATCTAGAGAGTCAGCCTGCCCCTCCTACCCAGGACAGCCACCTTTGGGGCCGTGAAGGTGCAGTGGTGACTGACCATGGGTGGGGACCTCAGTCCCACTGTTTCCATTTGGGGGCTCATAGGCTTCTGACTTCCAAACACCCCTCCCCATCCAAGGTGTTTACCCCCCACATGTGCCATATACTACCCCTGTATGCTGTCCTGTCTGTCATCCTACCCAACCTACCTCCCCAAATATACCTACTATCCCTCCCCAACATTCCACTCTCACCTTAAAAAAAAGGATAATCTGTTCCCCCAAAAAATCTCAACCCATACATAGCTGTCCTTTTTGCACATGTCCATTGGACACATGTAATCTGTCCTAATTGGCTTCATAGCATATTGTTGTCCTCAACTCTCTCTCAGGGGTTTGAGTGTCCAAATCTACCTCCAAATCGGTGTATATACACAGCTGTTGCTGTAGAAGAAATGGACAGCTATGGACCTACCCTACACCCGTCCTGCACATCTGTAGCTATTTTCCCTACTGTCTTTCCCTCTTTGTGCCCCTTTTTCACCACTTTCCTATCAACCCTTTTTCTTCTTTTTTAAAGAAATGAGCACAGTGATAAGTGGGAGTAAGTACCTTTAAGCAGCAGTAGGCAAGTTTAATCCTGTTTGCACGGGGTAAGCAATGCCTACACTGGACAAGCACTTTAGAGGCTAACTGAGTGTAACAATATTTAACTGGAAGTTAGCATTGCTTACCATCATGCTAACCTGCTTACAACTGCTTAAAAGTGCCTTAGTTACTCTGTATCCAACAGCCCTTGTTCTGCCCCGCAACAAAATAAACAACCTTTGCAAGTCTCAAACCCAGAACCCTGCATACCACAGCCAAAGTGATTTACTACTAAGCCATGTCAGATATACATAACTCTGATATTTTCTCAAACATATCATCCAGCACAGTCATTCAACAGTAGAGGAAATGTATTTATATATGTAGATGTATGTGTATGTATATATATATATATATATATATATATATATATATATATATATATATATATATATATACACATATATATATATATATATATATATATATATATATATATATATATATATATATATATATATATATATATATATATATATATATATATATATATATATATATATATATATATATATATATATATATATATATATATATATATATATATATATATATATATATATATATATATATATATATATATATATATATATATATATATATATATATATATATATATATATATATATATATATATATATATATATATATATATATATATATATATATATATATATATATATATATATATATATATATATATATATATATATATATATATATATATATATATATATATATATATATATATATATATATATATATATATATATATATATATATATATATATATATATATATATATATATATATATCATATATTTCTATAGATATATAAGAGAACACAACAAATACATATATGACCAAAGGCATCATTAATGGGGGTGAGGGGACCCAATCTAAGTACCTGTTGTAATTATTGATATCATCCCCTCCTCCACAGCCAAACAGATCTGCCTTGCAACACAATACCAGCACTTGCAAGTCTCATACACAGGACCCTACACAACATAGCCACAAGAAGTTAATAGTAATCCATCCCACCTGTACGATGTCAGGATGGTATCAATATCATATCATGCAGAACAGTCTGTCTACCATAGGGAATGTACAATGTGGAAGCAGTAAACGTTTCAATGATGCATATACACACACATATATGCAGATACACACACATACACACACACATACACACACACACACATATATATATATATATATATATATATATATATATATATATATATAGATGTAGATATATAGATATATACTTATATATAGATATCTATGTATATACACATACACACACATATACATATATGTACAGGAAGATACATATTTAGAGGGTGCACAGTTTATTGAACAGCCAGTATTCCTACAGTTGCCACCTTTTAAAATGGACAGTGTATGATTCTGTCATACAAAAGACAATTATCGCATGAAACATCTACCCACAGAGAAGTCAAAGGATTGGACACCACACACAGGTTTGCATCCATAAGAAGTGTTTATTTATGTACTATTACAGTTGTATATGCCATGTCATATAGCTGTTAGGTTTTTTTGAAATACATACTGAGTAATGCAACTCTCAAGCAAAACATTTTATACAGTAATCCGAAAGCATAACATATGTTGCTGTCCAGGCCAAGGCTTTCAAGTAGTACAACAGTAAAGAAACACTGGCCCAGAAGATAAGAATAAATCAACAGTGAGTAATGCAGATGTAGTTCAGCAGCCTCCAGTTACACTCTGTACTCAACCCCTAGGGGGAAAAGAATTAAGCTGTCACAGTGAAGATGTGTCTGTTACATAACAATGCTTAACTTAAAACATCACTATCACATGGACAAACAGAACAGTCTGTAAGACAGTAAGCACCAGCCCACCAATGTACCCAAGGTGAAATGTATGAAATATACAGCCATATACCTTAAGGTGTGTTACTAGTGATATCCCTCATGTTGTAACAGACTAGGTTATATATGGTGCATACCCCTCCCTCATAGAATGACTTACAGGGCCATATAACAGTGTTACATATACTAACCTCTGGACTGCACAAGGGCACACATGTTTTGTCCAGCCGTAGCCCACAGAAATATGGACCCTACCCCGCAATATGTGTGAAGACCACAACATCACTGGAATGATGGCAGGAATAGCAACACAACATAATCATAGGCCACTACCTAACCTCTTACTGCATGACATATGGACAAAGCCTGGTATATAGGTGGAGGACAGAGACTGGAACACAGGGCCATATTTGCAATATTGTTATACACTGAGAAGGTTGCTGGTGTTACAGGATTAGTTGCAACATACCCTTATTCAGGAATATGAAGTCAGAAGCACAAATGGATGTAGCCATGTACTGATAGCACTCAACAGACAGAATGCCAGTGATATATCTGAGACAAGACCTGTGTGGTGGACAGACAAAACATAACGGCCAATCCTCTGGCCATCATGTATGTATCGGCCCACAGTTGAGAGCTATACAGACAGAATGCATTCCATGCTAAACTAGTATGTACACACAAACCCTGTAACACTAGTGGTATACAATGCATATAACAACACTACTCACACTGTCTGTAGGTCTGGAACCTTATAGAAATATGTGGTTGGCCTGTGTCTGCATGTCCTCTTGTAATAGCTAATGCTACCTGCTGCCTGTAACACTGCTGCCCACACACAGGAAGGATGTCCTCCATACAGGAAAGGTACAGAGACCACACCCACATGATTTAGTAATTTATAGTAGTGCTTTGCCATGGCAGTGGTAATTGGAAGTACTACACAGAAGGCTGCATGCAGGTAGCAAGTGGTGGACACTGATTGGTGCAGAGGCCATCACTTGATCATGTGCATCACCTACAAAATCCATGCTGTAATCTGTTTAAAGCAGCTCAATCCATGTAGTGGAGAGAGACAGAGAGAGAGAGAGAGAGAGAGAGACAGAGAGAAACAAACAAACAAACATCCAGTAAATATAAAGTTGCTCAACAACTGAAGCTACAGACATCCCAAGTTAACCAATGGGACACAGCAAACTGTATCCAGAAGAGATGACAATCCCACAACAGGTACGTGAAGCATATATGCATGTAATTGAATGTAGTACTTGGTCTATAATAATGGGATAGAGGATGTGGAATGATTTATATGTGCCATCAGGTGTTGTTGTTGTAATGATGTCCTGCTGAACAACTGCTATGGACAATAGTGTCTGTCACTGTGGGCAGTGGGCCATACCTGTCAACTGTGCAGATCAGCACTGAATGACAAGATGTAAGCCATCATAGTGTGTGTTGTATACCGCAAGACATGTATATTAGTGTCGCAAATAGCTGGTGGTGAATGTAATGCTGTTATGATGGACACATGAGTTTCAGAGCCCCCCACTTGCAGGACAGTCATGTTAATGTGTAACGTAGCATGCACAAATGCCATAGGAGTGTAATAGGCTTACCTGCAATCTTTCCTTATATATACACCCCCCCTAATGTTAGGCTGTGTCCACATGTGACACCTGTCTGTGTTGTAGCAAGGCAGAACAGTGCAGCTGTGCCGGAAGGAGAGTTAGAGAGTGGTGACCTGATGTTTGAATGCACCCTATACATATATATGTGTATATATATATATATATATATATATATATATGTGTGTGTGTGTGTGTGTATATGTACATACACATACAAATATATAATATATATATATATATATATATAATATATATATATATATATATATATATGTCTGTATATATGTACATGTATGTCTACATATATACAAACACATGCACATTTTATATAAATACATGTCCCCTACTGTTGAAGGACAGTGCCGCATGATATGTGTGAGAGAACATCACACATATCAATACACACACACACATATGTATATATATATATATATATATATATATATATATATATATATATATATATATATATATATATATATATATATATATATATATATATATATATATATATATATATACACCCTGTATATACCCTGACGGTGCCCGGGCAGGGGGCTGATTAGAAGGAGCATGCAGACCCTGTGATTGTGTACTGAGGGGCTCAAGGTGCTGTAGCACATCTCCCAAGTCTCTGTGGAGCTTCCTATGCACCAGACCCTGAAACTGACCTCGGGTGACAGGATCATGTCTGTGTGTGCTCCCGGGGGGTTAACACCATCCCCTGAGGTTGTTCCACCTGAAGGTAGTGCAGGACCAGTAGATGATGAGGTCCCAGGGTGGGTCCCAGTTGTGATGTGCAAAAGTAAATTAAGGCACCAAAGTTACACACTGGAAATCAGTCACTGTACTTTATTGCAGAAGACAAATGGTAAGCGCTTTCACAACTTAATGTTTCTTCATCAGACCACATCACTACAACTGATGCTTAAATACTAGGACAATTAGTATGACATCACAATTTAAAGAGATATTACTCCACTAACATAAGAACATATATCAATATCCATAAGAAAAATGCATAAAATATATAGAAATGTGTGTATTTACACACAATAATATTAAAAAACAATAATAATATTTAAAAAATATTAATATTTAAAAAAAGGGGGGGGTCATCCCTAATGGTTATTAATATATATATATATATATATATATATATATATATATATATATATATATATATATATATCTGTACATATACACACACATATAACCATAATAGTACAATGAAAAAATATATATATAAGAAAACTCATGTTTTAGTGTTTAAGGCGCCTGGCCTTAAGGTAAGGAACTAATGAGGTGCAGCCATTCAAACCAGGATATCTATCTGCTTGTAATTTAGTGATCCATTGTTGTTCTAATTCTTCAGTGTGGTTTTCTACATCACCACCTCTGTTTGTCCTTACTATTTGTTGTAAGATTAAAAATTTAAAACAATGGCTACTGTCTGTATTCAGGACATGATTAGCTAGAGTATTTGATTGCTTCTGGTTCCGTATGTCCCTTATATGTTCTAACATTCTTTCTTTAAAGCTCCTATTTGTTTTGCCTACATAATAGGCATGGCATGCTTGGCAAAAACAAAAATAAACAACATCGACACTTTTACAATCATAATAATTCTCCGTATAAAGTTTAAAACATTTCACAGGATGAATGTACTCATTTCTAGTGTAGATATGCTGACAAGCAGTGCAATTCCTGCACGGGAAGGTGCCCTGTCTGTTTGAAATATTTTTTCTAAAAGGCTGATGTTCTCTATTACAGAGCTGCTGCTTTAAAGACACATTATTTCTAAAACTGAAGTTTGGGGTGTCACCAACTGTGGAAACCAGACCTGGTATTTCATGTAATAGGTGCCAATTCTTTTTAATAATTTCCGTATACTTATTGATGTCACTTGCAAATCTAAAAACTATTCTAAATTTATTTCTATCAATACTTGTATCATAAGGTATACTTGTATCAGCACTATAAGAGCTCATGTATGGTTTACATCTTGTAGATCTCAATTTCCATGCATCTGCTATCACTCTAGTGATTTCTGAGATAGAATAGCCTCTTGTTTGAAATTCGTCTTGTAACTTATTTAAAGCAACTACTGCCTCTTCATCATTATTATGTAGGCGTAGGGTTCTATAGACTTGTCCTTTGAGGACATTTCTAGGTATGTGTGTCGGGTGCATGCTTGACCTGTGCAGACAGGCATTGGTTCTTGTAGGTTTGTGATAAATATTGGTTCTTATCTGCTTTAAATCAGTAAGGGGGACACTCACATCCAAGAAATCAACACATGTATCAGAAAAAGTAAAAGTAAACTTCAAAAAGTCTGTAGTACTATGCAGGTAATCAATGAAATTACTGATATTTTCACCATGCCCTTTCCACAAGACAAAAACATCATCCACGAAACGGACGTATCAGAGAATGTAGACAAAATATGGGTTAACATCTGACAAAACATATTGTTCTTCCCATCGTACTAGTGATAGATTGGCGTAGCTATTTGCACATGAAGTGCCCATAGCCACGTCAGTCTTCTGTAGAAAAAATTGATCCTGAAAAGCTACAATATTATTTTCAAGTATAATCTCCAATAGTGCACAGACTAGCATAATCTTATTAGTAGTCAGCTTCTTATTCATATCGAGGAATTCTCTTATTCTATCAATACCCCAAACATTTGGAATACTAGTAAAAAGAGATTCAATGTCCATGGTAAGGAATACAAATTCTTCATCATTATCAATGGTTTCCATTCTATTTTGCAACCACTGTAAAAACATTTTTGTGTCTCTAAGAACTGTATAACAACTATACAAGAACTCATGTAAAATGCCTTCTACATAAATAGATAGAGGCTCAGTGCACCATCCTGCTCCTGATACAATGGGGCGTAAAGGAGGAACCGTGGGATGTTTATGGATTTTAGGAGTCCATAGATCCTAGGAACTAGAGGTTTTGTACTGAAAAATAATTAAATAAGGATTCATCAATTAATCCTGTAATCAGTAAATCAAACACTAAAAAGACACTTTATCAGTGATAGCAATTACAGCTGTTTTTGTCAGCATTTGATAGGTACAAGTATCTAATAGCAAAACCTTCATCTGGTTAACATATAAATCTTTGTCCATTAATACAATTTTACCACCTTTATCTGCTTGTTTAATAATAAGAGAATGTAAATCCTGCAATTCATGTAGAGCCCTATATTCTTCTGTATTTAAATTATGAAAGGTGCAGCCTTGCACCAGGAGTATAAGCTTCATTAAAAGCATTTTCACAGATATCTAAAAATCTTTGTATGCCTGAGGTGGGGTACAAAAGTGCTAGGTTTCTTGTATATATTTACATTGACATTTTCATTATTACGAAACATGCATTTTAATGATAAATTCCTACCAAGCAATTTCAAGTCTGTTAGCATTTCAGTTAAATCTGCCTTCTTGGCAGGTATAAAAGACAAACCCTTATTAAGCAAACTGTTTTGTTCATTAGTTAGAGTAAAGGAAGAAATGTTAACAATAAGATCAGTTTTTACATCCTCCTTTTCTTTGAAAAGTGTGCAGTTCTGTCCATTTGATTTTCCCTTGCTGTCTTTCCCATATTGGGATTGCTTTTGGCTCGAACTCTGAATGGAAGAGCTGCTTTCAAAGTGAATTCTCCCACTTTCAAATTCTCTAAAAAACACTAGTATCTGTAGCATTTGCTTGTGAAGTGTCTATTGGAGTCTTACCTATATTGTTTGCATTCCTTAGTTCTTCTGACTTCTAATTTTTATCCATATTCGATGTAGATGTATTCCCATTCACTATAGAAGCAAAGGATGCAACTTGGAGAGTAGGAACACTAGAATTTCCATGTTCTTGGTCAGTTTGTTGTATTGCCATGCTTTCCCTCATCTCAATAGCATGAGAACAGGAAGTGGAAGTCTGTGTCTCAGTATTTAGTGTCCTACTAGTTCCTCTGTTCACTGTAGCAGGATTATACAAAGGGGTTCTATTTATAGGGTCTTTCAGCCATGAGAAGACATTATTGTTGCTAAAATCAGTTTTATCTCTGTTTAATTTATTTAATTTAACATTTTGAAGCTTTTTCTCATAGGCATTAATGCTTTCATGCAACTGGCCCATTTTATTAAGGGTGATAGTAGCAGGAAAGGTTACAGATATCTGCTTTTCTAGTGTCACAATTTCAGTTTTGAGCTCAGTTTCAAGAGGTGTAAAAAACTCTATAAGGAGCTCCATATACTTGGAGCTAAAAGATAAATTAAATTCTTGCCACTTACGTAAGAGTTCAGGATATGTATTCCCATAAGTTGGCATATTTAAGATACGTAGACCTCAAGGTATTACTTTAGCTTCCAATGAAGCTTGTAGGTGTAGTCTTTGCCATTGTAGTCATTTGTACTTATATAGAAGGTTTTCTAGCCCCCTATATTGTGCCTGAAACTCAAGCATTTTTTCCATCTCTGAACCAATATCCACTGTATTTGCCTGTACGTCAGCATTTAATAATGGATTCACTGGTACTTCAAGAAGCTTTAAAAATCGACGATGCTCATTAGATGATTCTTGGTTGGTATCCATGTCCATATTATATCCACGTACAGTGTGTCCTTAGCCGAATAAAAAATAGGAACTGAAGATGCAAAAACCAAATGGCTGCAGGTACACTGAGGTGCCCAAAACACACAACAACAGCAAAAGTAAATTAAGGCACCAAAGTTACACACTGGAAATCAGTCACTGTACTTTATTGCAGAAGACAAATGGTAAGCACTTTCACAACTTAATGTTGCTTCATCAGACCACATCTCTACAACTGATGCTTGGTTAAATACTAGGACAATTAGTATGACATCACAATTTAAAGAGATATTACTCCACTAACATAAGAACATATATCAATATCCATAAGAAAAATGCATAAAATATATAGAAATGTGTGTATTTACACACAATAATATTAATATTTAAAAAAATATTAATATTTAAAAAAAGGGGGGTGTCATCCTTGATGGTTATTAAAATATATATAAATAAATATATATATATATATATATATATATATATATATATATGTATGTATATATATTTATATACCACCCCCCCCTTTTTAATTTACTTTTGCTGTTGTTGTGTGTTTTGGGCACCTCAGTGTACCTGCAGCCGTTTGGTTTTTGCATCTTCAGTTCCTATTTTTTATTCAGCTAAGGACACACTGCACGTGGATATAATATGGACATGGATACCAATCAAGAATCATCTAATGAGCATCGTCGATTTTTAAAGCTTCTTGAAGTACCAGTGAATCCATTATTAAATGCTGATGTACAGGCAAATACAGTGGATATTGGTTCAGAGATGGAAAAAATGCTTGAGTTTCAGGCACAATATAGGGGGCTAGAAAACCTTCTATATAAGTACAAATGACTACAATAGCAAAGACTACACCTACAAGCTTAATTGGAAGCTAAAGTCATACCTAGAGGTCTACGTATATTAAATATGCCAACTTATGGGAATACATATCCTGAACTCTTACGTAAGTGGCAAGAATTTAATTTATCTTTTAGCTCCAAGTATATGGAGCTCCTTATAGAGTTTTTTACACCTCTTGAAACTGAGCTCAAAACTGAAATTGTGACATTAGAAAACCAGATATCTGTAACCTTTCCTGCTACTATCACCCTTAATAAAATGGGCCAGTTGCATGACAGCATTAGTGCCTATGAGAAAAAGCTTCAAAATGTTAAATTAAATAAATTAAACAGAGATAAAACTGATTTTAACAACAATAATGTCTTCTCATGGCCGAGAGACCCTATAAATAGAACCCCTTTGTATAATCCTGCTACAGTGAACAGAGGAACTAGTAGGACACTAAATACTGAGACACAGGCTTCCACTTCCTCTTCTCGTGCTATTGAGATGAGGGAAAGCATGGCAATACAACAAACTGACCAAGAACATGGAAATTCTAGTGTTCCTACTCTCCAAGTTGCATCCTTTGCTTCTATAGTGAATGGGAATACATCTACATCGAATATGGATAAAAATTAGAAGTCAGAAGAACAAAGGAATGCAAACAATATAGGTAAGACTCCAATAGACACTTCACAAGCAAATGCTACAGATACTAGTGTTTTTTAGAGAATTTGAAAGTGGGAGAATTCACTTTGAAAGCAGCTCTTCCATTCAGAGCTTGAGCCAAAAGCAATCCCAATATGGGAAAGACAGCAAGGGAAAATCAAATGGACAGAACTGCACACTTTTCAAAGAAAAGGAGGATGTAAAAACTGATCTTATTGTTAACATTTCTTCCTTTACTCTAACTAATGAACAAAACAGTTTGCTTAATAAGGGTTTGTCTTTTATACCTGCCAAGAAGGCAGATTTAACTGAAATGCTAACAGACTTGAAATTGCTTGGTAGGAATTTATCATTAAAATGCATGTTTCGTAATAATGAAAATGTCAATGTAAATATATACAAGAAACCTAGCACTTTTGTACCCCCCACCCTCCAGGCACACAAAGATTTTAGATATCTGTGAAAATGCTTTTAATGAAGCTTATACTCCTGGTATAAGGCTGCACCTTTCATAATTTAAATACAGAAGAATATAGGGCCCTACATGAATTGCAGGATTTACATTCTCTTATTATTAAACAAGCAGATAAAGGTGGTAAAATTGTATTAATGGACAAAGATTTATATGTTAACCAGATGAAGGTTTTGCTATTAGATACTTGTACCTATCAAATGCTGACAAAAACAGCTGTAATTGCTATCACTGATAAAGTGTCTTTTTTAGTGTTTGATTTACTGATTACAGGATTAATTGATGAATCCTTATTTAATTATTTTTCAGTACAAAAACCTCTAGTTCCTAGGATCTATGGACTCCCTAAAATCCATAAACATCCCACGGTTCCTCCTTTATGCCCCATCGTATCAGGAGCAGGATGGTGCACTGAGCCTCTATCTATGTAGAAGGCATTTTACATGAGTTCTTGGATAGTTGTTATACAGTTCTTAGAGACACAAAAATGTTTTTACAGTGGTTGCAAAATAGAATGGAAACCATTGATAATGATGAAGAATTTGTATTCCTTACCATGGACATTGAATCTCTTTTTACTAGTATTCCAAATGTTTGGGGTATTGATAGAATAAGAGAATTCCTCGATATGAATAAGAAGCGGACTACTAAGATTATGCTAGTCTGTGCACTATTGGAGATTATACTTGAAAATAATATTGTAGCTTTTCAGGATCAATTTTTTCTACAGAAGATTGGCGTGGCTATGGGCACTTCGTGTGCAAATAGCTACGCCAATTTATCACTAGTACGATGGGAAGAACAATATGTTTTGTCAGATGTTAACCCATTTTTTGTCTACATTCTCTGGTACGTCCGTTTCATGGATGATGTTTTTGTCTTGTGGAAAGGGCATGGTGAAAATATCAGTAATTTCATTGATTACCTGCATAGTACTACAGACTTTTTGAAGTTTACTTTTACTTTTTCTGATACATGTGTTGATTTCTTGGATGTGAGTGTCACCCTTACTGATTTAAAGCAGATAAGAACCAGTATTTATCACAAACCTACAAGAACCAATGCCTGTCTGCACAGGTCAAGCATACACCCGACACACATACCTAGAAATGTCCTCAAAGGACAAGTCTATAGAACCCTACGCCTACATAATAATGATGAAGAGGCAGTAGTTGCTTTAAATAAGTTACAAGACGAATTTCAAACAACAGGCTATTCTAGCTCAGAAATCACTAGAGTGATAGCAGATGCATGGAAATCGAGATCTACAAGATGTAAACCATACATGAGCTCTTATAGTGCTGATACAAGTATACATTATGATACAAGTATTGATAGAAATAAGTTTAGAATAGATTTTAGATTTGCAAGTGACGTCAATAAGTATACGGAAATTATTAAAAAGAATTGGCACCTATTACATGAAATACCAGGTCTGGTTTCCACAGTTGGTGACACCCCAAACTTCAGTTTTACAAATAATGTGTCTTTAAAGCAGCAGCTCTATAATAGAGAACAACAGTCTTTTAGAAAAAATCTTTCAAACAGACAGGGCACCTTCCCGTGCAGGAATTGCACTGCTTGTCAGCATATCTACACTAGAAATGAGTACATTCATCCTGTGAAATGTTTTAAACTTTATACGAAGAATTATTATGATTGTAAAAGTGTCGATGTTGTTTATTTTTATTTTGCCAAGCATGCCATGCCTATTATGTAGGCAAAACAAATAGGAGCTTTAAAGAAAGAATGTTAGAACATATAAGGGACATACGGAACCAGAAGCAATCAAATGCTCTAGCTAATCATGTCCTGAATACAGACAGTAGCCATTGTTTTAAATTTTTAATCTTACAACAAATAGTAAGGACAAACAGAGGTGGTGACGTAGAAAACCACACTGAAGAATTAGAACAACAATGGATCACTAAATTACAAGCAGATAGATATCCTGGTTTGAATGGCTGCACCTCATTAGTTCCTTACCTTAAGGCCAGGTGCCTTAAACACTAAAACATGAGTTTTCTTATATATATTTTTTTTCATTGTACTATTAGGGTTATATGTGTGTGTATATGTACATACACACACACACACATATATATATATATATATATATATATATATATATATATATATATATTTTAATAACCATCAGGGATGACACCACCCCCCTTTTTTAAATATTAATTTTTTTTATTGTTTTTAAATATTATTGTTTTTAAATATTATTGTGTGTAAATACACACATTTCTATATATTTTATGCATTTTTCTTATGGATATTGATGTATGTTCTTATGTTAGTGGAGTAATATCTCTTTAAATTGTGATGTCATACTAATTGTCCTAGTATTTAACCAAGCATCAGTTGTAGTGATGTGGTCTGATGAAGCAACATTAAGTTGTGAAAGCGCTTACCGTTTGTCTTCTGCAACAAAGTACAGTGACTGATTTCCAGTGTGTAACTTTGGTGCCTTAATTTACTTTTGCTGTTGTTGTGTGTTTTGGGCACCTCAGTGTACCTGCAGCCGTTTGGTTTTTGCATCTCCAGTTGTGATGTGGCCTGGTAACATGGCCAGATGAGGTGTGAGAGGTGGTTCTGCTGGCAACTGTTTTCCCAAACATGCTATTGTGTCACTGTTATAGAATATATGTGGGTAGTAATAGTGCACACATTCCCAGATTATATCTAACAGCATGTATAGATATCCCCATTAACATAAAACAACAGATGTGCAGCAGTCACATAGTAAACTGAACCCATGCATATATGGAACCATAGTGGCCCTTACAATGGCATGCATGTGACATTGTTCATAACAGGCCACCAATGATAGTGTTTCAACGTGGAATATGGCTACAAACACATTGCACAAATTGTTGTACAATACGATATATGTCCCAATGGTAGGTCTTCTGCAGACATACCTGTTGAGTTGTGTGATCAGATTGTTGTTGCAGATATGGTGGGGGGGACAGAGATGTGTATTAACAACTATGATATTCTTGCAGTATGAGGTCCTCAGACCTGTTTCCATCGTTATGTCTTTCAGGTAAAATGTCCAGGGAGAGACTTCCAATGTACACAGTGGAGGAGAATGATGTCATCATTACATACCTGGTGCAGTACTGCCACACCCTGTTCGGGTGTACAGCCCATGATCTGCAGGAGAAGACTGCCCTGTGGAACGATCTTGTCCACAGGGTAAACGATGTCAGCCTGTATAACTGCAGTAGTGAGCAGGTCCAACATCGATGCACTGATCTACTCTGCTTAGGTAAGGGGGGACCAGCTTGCAACAGGGGTGGTCATGCCATCCAGAACCCCTGACACATGTTGAGGAGCTCCTTGCCAGCTGCGGGGCACCTGCCCACCCGCAAACACAAGATCCGGCTGAGAGCATAGTGGAGGTGGGTGCTACCTACACAATGGCTGAGGAGCATGCAGGTAAGGCCGCAGGGCACATCAGTAGACCACTGTTGTGTATCCATCTGCATCTGTAGAGTTTAATCATGCATATGTGAGATGAACTATATTATAGTCTGTTGCTGCTTTATAGTAATAAACAGACGTGCATAATCTGTAGTATTGTGGGTTTGTACTGTTGATGTACTGTAATGCTGCACCCACCCTGTACCAATGCTACAGGTCTGGCTATTGACATCACATCTCTCACACAGTTATGTAGGTCCCTCTGGAATACCTCCCGGCCAGCAGCCTGTTGCTGGTGAATACGTTGTTTGTTCAGATTTGCCAATACACCGGTCATGTTATTGCCATGGTATATTCCATGCACACATTTAACACACCTACCCATAATGCATGCTGTATATGTTCACGTATTGTTGCTCTTAACTGCACTGCATCACAGTGGTCACCATGGTGGCGTATCTGAAGGGTATGTAAGAGTCCTGCAATATAACTATCAATCTGTCATTGCAAGATGTGTGCACAGAGATGAACATAATAGAGGGACAAATGGCCTATAGTAGGGACATGTCTGAAACATCACCCTTATACAGTGCTGCAACAGTGTATATACCACTATTACAATGGCAACTATTACAGATCTACACTACAGCATATCACAATACTGTATTCCACAACCCTTACAACCTGCAATGTGGTCCTAACATGAGCAATGAATGTGTAATATGTAATCCTATGTTAGGACAGCCAGTATGGGGAATACATACCTTCACAAACACTGGAAGCATATGTGTGCATGCACTCCAGATAACATATTGTGGAAGCAGCTTTTGAGGTACTGACAGCATGCATTCTTCATGAGTTTGGACCTACCAGCAAGTACAGGTCCTCAATGTCACACTAAAAAATGGTCTGCTGTCCAAGACGTTTGGCCATCAAATGTGTCCACTTACCTGCAACAGAGGCAGCCATGCCTTGCACACATCTTACAAGCCATGGAATGGATCCCATACCCAACAGGTAGCACCCAGGAGTTGGACATGTAGCCTTACCTCACCATTGCATATACCATGGCAAACAGTGCAGACAGTCATGTATGGGGCGAGGATGTATGGGACAGGATTAATGTAGAAAATAAACAGATGGCCATCCAAGACAGATGATGACACATGTTGCAAACTGGTCATGCAGGCTGCCTAGTAACATGCCACAACACTGAGGGAGTTGCAGGAATGTCTAGCAAGTACTGGTTGTGCAGTACCTGTGTTGGCAATTGCCTGGAATCTGCATAAGTGTGGTCCATGGGTTAGAGTAATCAGATGGGACAGTTGTACCACAGGAAACATCAGCCAGGCCTCTCTACAAGTAGTGTATGCATAACTGCAAAAGTCCCCAAAAGGCATGTATTGCAATGTGTACTGGTATACCAAGACCATGTTGGAAACCTACAGACAGTATCAATTAAGATACATGTGTTGCACAACCAACACCTCACCCCACCTCAGGCCCACCATCCCCATCTGTACCTTGCTGGTGCCAGTGTACACCTGTATGTTTGCCATTCATTAGCAGGGACTAGGCTGGTACACATGGTGTTCAGAGTTTGGGACACTGCAAAGTGACACATGTGTAGGCCATAGTTGTCAAGCATCTGCAAAAAGGGTGGGGAGGGGGTGTCATCCTGAAACACAACAGTGCACTGAAGCAAAGATCCAAAGCTCGCTAAGAATGGCTGTATCTGCATACAGTCAAGGTCATGAATTGTGGAAGATATAACCCTGACTCCATAGCAGTAATGACGGCACTGTGTGACCTCCAAGGGCTGTGAACATGAGTTGAAATCATGCAGAGTTGTGGGGACATTTGTAGGACAGAGTAACCAAATACTGGCAAATGCAGATAGCCCATGCTAGTATACCCCTTTCAGGAATAGTGACTGCTGTAGTACACATAACAGTAAGTGCAACAAACCATCATGATAACGGTGTGCACACATATGAACCCACAAATTGTATGCATCTCAATCAGTATCTGCACAACTAACACATTTGTTTGATACTGCATTTGATTGCACAGGTCATATGTCATATATCAGGTTCGTGTAATGTTGACATATGCTGTAATGTGGCCCCATGGCATATCAGGGAAGAGGGCGCCATATCATTAAGGGTGTGTGCACTCCCCATAGCCACGGTAAGGGTTGAAGGTTGTCAGTGTAATTGTATTTTATTGGCTATACATGCACCGCTGCTGATGAGATCTGTAAATCAGACATCAGGCATTCTCAAATGACATCTGTCCATATATCATCCCAGGTATGTGTCGGACAAACACATAGGGACTGTGAGCAGCAGAGCAAACATAACTGACACACATATACAAATTCAGCAATGGTGTGTACACCTGTGAGATATGGTGCACAGTACATGCCAGGGTGCCAAACAGGTGCACAGGTGCACAGCAATACTGTGTACATAGGTGCAGTGTATTCCAAGGGAAGGGGCATCACCTACTAACACAACCCATGCATCACAGAGATGTATAATGTTGCTAGCAGGGATTGACTATAGCTGTACTGCATGCTGTTGAGTGCCATATGGCATGCATGTTGACAGATGGGTAACAAGAGGTCTGTGTGTAATATCTTTGTACAACCTCACATGTAAGTGTGTGTATGTGTGTGTTTGTGTGTGGGGGGTATTTTGTCTGTAAGTGCTGTCTGGTGGACTGGAGGGGGCTTGTTGTATGTAGAATGTGTGTGTAAGCGTGTGTGTGTCCATGTATGCACGTGTGAGTGAGGGGTTGTTCATACATGGACATGGACAGACACATTAGACACCAGGAATACTTTACTGACATGTAATCTCAGGACTGCTGATAGTATAATAAAGTCTGCAGCATGAAAGATGCATTGGGAGGGAAAACTAGACACCAGGGATACTGTTTTAATTGCAATCAGCAGAAAGGTGAAAGAATACCCATGTATGTAGCACTAAAGATGCATTGGAGAATTACTAGACAACACCAGAGAGTGTTCCACTTATTACTGTAGTCCACATAAAAAGTTAATAGAGCAATAGATCTTGCATCTGCTGAATAATAGTTAAGTATGACACTCCTGTGAGGGACATTATTGAGTGACTGTAGCAGCCCATAACATATGGGGGCCATGCTCAAGACGTCTGGACAAAACCAGGGTGAACACTAGATGACATCAGGGAGTCTTTGAAAAAAATGACTCCAATCAAGGTAAAGAGTTAATGGAGTAACACGTCATGTTTTGTGATCACTTTTCTGAGCAATTAGACGAATGATACATTAATGATTAGTATTATTAACTGTAATTATTCAAGACTGATGCAGGATGGGGAAATTAAGAGACTAAACTAGGGACATTCTGTAAAGCCAGGGACAGGTAAGTAGTATGATGGAATGTCTGTGTGTGTGTGTGTATATGTGTGTACTGTTAAGCAATGACTTACAGGTCTTAAAGTGCATTTCTTGTTTTCCCCTCACAGGTGGCGAGGTGGGTCAGGTTCCCTCCTGCAGGCAATCTGATGATGGTGTCCATACAGACACTGAAAATGATGATAGGTGTGTTGAGGCACAGGCGGGGTTGTCAGGGGCTGAAGCTGCACCATAGTTTGACATCCCATTGTTATCCACCCCATCCCCGCACACAGTCACAGTGCCTATATATACCCCATCACCAGTGGCCATAGCTGAGGGACAGTTGGCGGTTGGTGGCATGGGACAGGACAGTGTGGTATCTATGGCACATGTGCCTGGACACAGCAGCCATAGCCAGATGTCCGGTGGGGTACTACATAGGCAGATGTACAGGGGTGCTCATTGGAGGGCTGCTGGTCATCATGCCCCTGGCAGAAGTGCCACATCTGGTACCACCAGACAAATGTTTCAGACCATCATGGAGGTGCAAGCATGTATGGAACAATACACCAGACAGGCTTTGAGGCTGCAGAGGGCTACTCATTCAGCTGTTCTGACAACAACCGTGATCTTGCAGGTGCCTTCCATTATTTTTCAGAGGTCATGGATAGATGGTTGGGTGAGATGGTGAGAATTCTCGACAATGGAATGTCCATGCTGGAGCATATGGGGGGAGTTGTGCGACAGCCACATGGACATAGGCCAGCAACACCAACAGCTGGAGGTCGACGTGGATGTGCCAGAACACAGAGCCATCTCTGTAGTGGCAGTACCAGCCCCAGCACTGCACCGGCGGTTCTGTCCACACCACACCACAGCAGGCCACGTGCACATGGCCCTGGCCAGTCCCAAAAGGGACCCAGATCCAGCAGACATATGTCATCATCAGGGGAGAGTACCATATCGTAGCTTGTACCTGGTGGTGCCCATGGAACCTCTGGCAGGCACAGTTCTCATGTCCATGGGTGGAGACAGTGAACTGCACACCCTGGCTGGTACAGTCTGCAGCTGTCCAAGAAACCCTGTATAGGCAGCCACATGGAAGAATTGTGTGCATGCATGCACACACACAATACCAACACAGCTAGGGCAACCCCATACCTACACACACCACATCACCACAACCAAATTAATAATTAAATCCCCTCACTCACACACATGGTGTCAAATGTATGGCTCAGCCTAGGTCTCTGGCAAACCAACAACACACCCTGTGCATATGATAATACCTGTGAAACATCCCTGCCATCCATAAGATCGATGCAGGGGCAGGCTAATATGGTTCTGATGCACAGGGTGACTGTACTACAGTGTACCAATGTAATGCTGTGTAACATGTTGTCAGCAGTAAAGTTTAATGCTTACATGTCAGGAAGTGTAGCTGTCTAGCCATGATGCATTATAGCTGTTATTAACACTGAGTGATTGTGGTCTCCATAATGTATTCCGTTTGTGTTGTAGGTGTCCATGTGTCAGCAGGATGATGGTCTGCTGTTGTATCCTGCAAGGGGAATGGCACTGTGGTGACACCTTGGCTGTGCCATATCCTGGGTACAGGTGAACACATGTCACAGGTCTGTATAACAGTTACTGCATGTGCCATATGGCTGACAGGTCTGGGGGTGGTTTATACAGGTGAGTGCATGGTGGCTGATGTCAGCAGCCCTTCTGCAGTGGACAGTGGTAAGTGTACTGGGTGGTACACACCACATGTTTGTGTATAACATACACACACAGGCTTTGGTTTTGATGCAGTACACAGAGAATACTGTACACATGGATGTATGCACCTGTGCAAGGAACGCATTATAGCCTATGTAATTCCATCAAGATGGAATAGGCACAACACATTGGGAAATAAGCAGTCCGCTAGTTTAATGTCATTGACAATGGTACTGGCAGAGTATATGTCCCCTTCCCCAATGTAGTGCAATCTTCATCTTGGTAAACATAGGTGTGCTTGTGTGGGTGGCACAGCCCTACCCTTTGGAGGGTGAGAGGTGCTGTAGAACCGCAGATAGTGTGATAGACAACAACTTCACCTGTTAACATGAACTGTACAGTATTATGGTCAGCTAAGCAGGGGGATACACTCAACAGTAATTGCAATTATGGTGACTGTGTCCACAAAAGCCACACCCATATATATATATATATATATATATATATATATATATATATATATATATATACACCAACCCCAGTATCGCTGTACACCTATTCAGTGGGTAAGAGGGCATTTACACATCTACCACTAGTTGTGATGGAATGTATTTCCACAGGATACTACCTGTGAAATGTTAGCATATGCCAGGCAATTCTTGGACAGATGACCTCCTGGGACATGTATATTCTGCAAATGGAACTAGATTCCTTCACATACACACGCACTGTTACTTGGCAACACTGGGACTAGAACCTCTACCTAGGTATGTAGTGCTACTGATGTGTGTGGCCATAATTGCACACACCACACAGCTTTTAGGATGAGGTGTGTTCCAGGTTACATGTTACATGAAGAACATCCCCAGGCCTGTACAGTATGGTAATGGGGGATGTACTGGTTGTTTATGGACAATGCATTGTGTGACATACTGTCATGTACACATTGACAAACACATAACAGTCATACACACATTTGAGAGACCTGGGCTTATTAGTGCTAACTACCTTGTCAGTGTGTCCATTTTGTTACAGATAAGTTGCACACAGCACATGCATAACTAGGCCGGATAGTGTTATCAGTTACCTGTATGTTTGATGACAGTGGTCTCCATACAGCCAACTCTGTTGGAAAAATATGGAACAGACTCCCAGCTGACTTGACCCTAGAACCCTCACTAACTCAATTCAAAAACAAACTCAAGAAATACTTCAAAACTGATTGGTTATGTCCTTGCGCTAACCCCGACTAATGACCTCTCTATTTCTTAGGTGCCTTACCTTCAACTACTTCTAACTATTTTCTACCACTCTATTTCAGGAATGGTCAATTGTATAACTGCTACTCAGTGTGTCTTAAACCTGAATGCAATGTTATGTATGTTTAACTTTGAAAATAATGTTTTGTTTTGTAAAGTGTTTTATTATAAGTTAGTACTATATGTGCTAAATGTTGGTATTGCTTATGACTGTAATCTCCTTGAAACTAGCATTTACTAAATGTTTAATGTGAATTATTATCTTGGAGCTTTTCTCTCTCTTCAGCCTCTGCTGAAAATGGACATGTATCCAGTCGGACTATCACGGATAACAAATGTAAAATAAATAAATAAAAATAAATAAATGTACCGGGCGTACCATGGTATAAAGACAGTATACCCAGTGCCCATACCCCACAGTAGACATTGTATGCACTGAAACCTATGATAACACTCTGACATATCCACCATCACACATTGACCAAGACTGCAATACAACCCCTTGTCTATCCCAAGAGTGCTACTACAGGGATATGAATCTAATGCACATGCCACAAGGATAGTAGGGTGATGCATTGTCATGGCTCTCCTACAGTCAGCAACATTACTATCCCCAATACTGTGTGGCAAAGAGAATGTGGCCTCAGAATGCTGTATCCTACAAATATACACACATGCAGACATACACACATTTGCCAGAACTCAGGGAGATTCCCATGCCTATCAACCCATTTGTACAATAGTGTAGTGCTGGTACTGCAAGCCCCAGGTAGCCCTTAGGGAGAAGAGTGTAACAAGGTACATGTAATGTCTGGTACAGCAGCAGCCACATCTAACTATTTCATTGGGGGGGGGGTGCAGTGAGTGTGAAGGGCCTCAGGGTATTCTGAACTGTGGGTCTACAAACACACACACATACACTGTTATTCTCAGTAATGCACACATACACATTTGTCAGTACTGGAGTCCATCGGTGCAGGTGTTCATAGGTGTGTACCAGGCTAGTGTCCATGGAGAGATGGGAAGTGTAGGGGATGTGTGTACAGTGGTATCATGCCACCTGCCATGTGCCAGCAGGCCATCTATCAACAGATACCACAGAGGTGATCCTCAGGGTGAGAGTTACATGCAACAGCCAATCATCTGGTTGCCTCTTGCAAAGGGTCAGTGAGGTGCCCCAGTTGACATGTATGCAACATGTATTACATAACATGGTCAGTGTCTGTCTTGGAGACCTGTACCCAAGCATGTTCTGTTGACTGTGGTAGTGTAGTTGAGGTATCCATGGCATGTGGTGCGTACATGGTGTGGATTCCTAGCTGTGGCATTCATAACACAGCTGGACAGACATGTCAGTCAAGCATAGATTGCCTGTAAGTAGCCAAGATGGATACCTGACATCTGCACATCTGTACAGAGGACAGACAGACATCAGCTAGCCAGTTGGCTATGCATTAGGATGAATGTGTTGACAGATATATGTCTAAGACTGATGGGTATGCCATTACTACATGACAGCAGCCCTCACTGACGTGCTATGCACACAGTAGTCTACAGTCAATTTCCACATGTCAGATCAATATCCAGTAGGAAATATTTAATGAGCCACAGCTCACACACCAGGAACACGACAGTGAGGACTCAGAGTCCCTCTTTGCATGCAGGGATGTTTGGTTCCAGTACTAAAATCTGCAATCTACTCTTACTTGGGAAAGCACTGTCAACATTAGTAACGTAATGATACACTAAATGCCAGTGTGACTGCATATAACCTGGGATACTACCCATGTACGTAACATATTAAAATGGAAAAGAGTGTTGTACAAGCCACATATACTCAGGTGTCCCAAACAATAGACTCACACCCCTTGCTACTGTAATGACAGCACATAGAGGCATGTTACATACATGGCATTAAATACACTTATTAAAGATGTCATTACCCTGCTATTTTATCAGACCAGAATGTGAGCACTGGTTACCAGCACTGAGCCAAGCTTAGCAGGTTTCAACATTGCTGCAATACAAATGCTAAGCAGACTTGTGCACTGGTAAGCAAAGCTTACACAGTGTAAGCTCCTGTACATTTACCTGTATGTTAGCAGCACTTACCATCATGCAAACCCACGCAAACCCACTTAAAGCTGCTCAAAACTGCCTTAACCACTCTGTATCCATCAGCCCTTGTTCTGCCCAGCAACAAAATAAACAGCCCTTGCAGGTCTTGAACCCAGGAACCTGTACACTATAGTCACAGCAGTTAACCACTAAGCCATCATAGCTAAGAAAACAGTTGTTTTTCTAATGCATCTGTCAATACACATACTGAATAGTATTGAACAACTGCTATGAGTTCTGCAATAGCGTACTACTTGTTAGTGATATTACTATTGAGTCACATATGTTGTTATATCTAAACGTACACATATCAGATAAATACGGTGTGATACATCTGGGAAGGCATATACAACAGTCATGTTTACACATAAGGATATGGATATATATATATATATATATATATATATATATATATATATATATATATATATATGTATATATACACACACACACACACACACACATGTAGATATATGTGTATATGTACATATACATATATATTCATGTATATGTATTTATATACATCTGTATATTGTGTTTTATATATATGGTCATATCTAGATCTGTGTGTGTGTGTATATATATATATATATATATATATATAAATATGTCTATATATATATGTAGATATCTATAAATATGTTATATATATTTATATATATGTAGACATATATATATGTGTGTGTGTGTGTGTGTGTGTGTATGTATATATATATATATATATATATATATATATGTATATATATATATATATATATATATATATATATATATATGTATATGTATATATATATATATATATATATATATATATATATATATATATATATATATATATATATATATATATATATATATATATATATATATATATATATATACTTATATACTATGTATATATACATATATATATATATATATATATATACATATATATATATATAGATATATCCATATATGTTTAACATATGTCCAGAACATGTAGTGGAGTCATACCTCAGCACCAATAGTTGCAACCTCTTAGTGCAAGGGGATGTCATGTAAGTATTGCAGTATAGGTTCATAGGTTCCTACTAGGCTATCTGCCCTGGGGCATTTATAAGCCTAGCCTGATTGTGTTTGGCTTACACCACCCCTTGATTTGAGTATACTGTGCCCTGTTTAAAGTTTAGTTTACTGTGCCTCTGTCTAATAGTGACACAGAAGTAATCCCCGGGACAAACCTACGATTCCCCCATCCACTCATCAAGATTCTTCTTGAAGAGAGTCAGTGAGGTGCTCTGCCTAACATGAATTGGAATTCTATTCAAGAGCGAAGGGAGCCTCTGGGTTTTGAATCTGTCCCTCCAGCATGTTCTGTTTATTTCTGTGCTGAGGTTCAAGTCCCTCAAGCTTGTGGATCTAAGGGATTTAGATTTACTGAGGTGGAGCATGTCCATTAATTCTGGGTTGGACATAGCTTTATATGTCAGGCATAGATCACCTCGAAGTAGGCGGTATGCAACTGAGTAGAGCTGGAGTTTTTTTAACCGAGCAGCATATGGCATCTGTTTGAGTCCCTTGATCCTCCTGGTGAGGTACTTTTGGGGTCTTTCTCATTGCTGCAGGTGTCGGGTAAGGTACATCCCAAAGGGGGCATTGTATTCTATGATGGGCCTGATGAGGGATGAATAAAGGGGCACGATTACCTCTCTTGATCTAGATGTGAATCCTTTCATGATGAGGTGGGCTATGTAGAAGGTCTTTCTAACCACTTTGGCAATGTGGTTGTCAAAGTTGAGATTGCTATCAACTTGGGTCCCCAGATCCCTAATTACTTTCTCTGTACTTAATGGGTTACCACCTATGTGGTAATTTGTGGGCACATTGTTTTTGCCAAAGGGTATGACTATACACTTTTTGGCATTTAGCTTTAGACCATGGCTCTGGCACCATTTA
This sequence comes from Protopterus annectens, assembly GCF_019279795.1. Lineage (NCBI taxonomy): Eukaryota > Metazoa > Chordata > Ceratodontiformes > Protopteridae > Protopterus > Protopterus annectens. The sequence goes on from NC_056728.1 coordinate 137,665,114, forward strand.
TCCATCTCTGCGAGACCTTTTTGAAGGATGCTTGTGTCAGCTGGAGAGTCGATTATGGTGCCCAGTTTGCAGTCATCTGCGAACTTGGTGAGCCATAGTCCTCCCACATTGGCCTGTACCTCAGAAAAGTAAATACCAAACAAGAGATGCCCCAGGACAGAACCTTGTGGGATGCCACTTGTGACCGGTTTCGAGTCTGACATGGCTCCAGCAACTCTGACTGTGTGGGTTCTGTCTTTGAGCCAGTTTGTGACCCATCTTGTGACATAGGGGTTTATATTTAGGCTGGATAGCTTATCTATGATGCCCGAGTGGGGTATTGTGTCAAATGCCTTTGTAAGGTCCAGATAGGCTGTGTGGACTACCTTCCCTTCATCTATGGCCTTGGTGACTGTTTCGAAGAAGTCGTCCAGGTTCAAAAGGCAAGATCTGCCCTTGACGAAGCCAAATTGGGTAGGATCTAGTGTCTGTAGGTCCCCAGTATCTTTGTTTATGAGTTACATGATGATCCTCTCCATAGCCTTGCAGACTAGGCTAGTCAGGCTTATGGGGCAATAGTTTCCAGGGTCCGTAGAGGCGCCACCTTTGTGGAGTGGGACCACTGTTGCTGTACGCCATTCTTTGGGCACATATCCTGTAGTGAGGCTGAGATTGTACAGCAGTTTTACTTGAGGGATTAGTTCTTCTTGGAGTTCATATAGGACACAACCTGGGATGCCATCTGGTCCCATGGAAGCAGTGTTTTTTGCTTTGGAGAGGGCGGCCTTCACCTGAGCATCACAGATGTTTGGAAGGCTGCACTCTGCCGGGACAGATACTTGATCTTTTGGGGGGGAGGGGGTGGAGAAGTTTGCAGTGAACCTGTCTGCCAGGATATTGGCGATGTCTGTGGGTTCAGTGTATTTTTTGTCATTTAGAATCAACTCAGAACAAGTGTGGGAGTTGCATCCCAGGTTCCTAACATAACTGAAAAAAGCTTTATGATTGTCTTTAGTGTCCTGTGCAATTTTTCTCTCGAAGCTGGCCTTGGAAGATTTTATGAGGGATCGTAATTTTTTGCTAGTACTGATCAGAGATGCCTTCCCTTTTAGGGATTGTAGTAGCTTTCTCCTTCTGTTGTACAGTTTATTTATGGTTGGGGTCCACCAGACTGGACGCCTGCCTTTGGATGATTGGGTCTTAATTTTTGGGATAGCATGATCCATGCATTCCTGGAGATGTCCGTAGAATGCGTTTATATAGGATTCTGCAGTTTGGGCCGTAGTTTCCACTGGCCCTGGGGCCTTGAAGGATTCCACTTTGGTTTTGAGAAGTTTTTCACTGTGGTTTTCTGAGCTGGGGGAGAGGTCGGGATGTGGATATCCAGTGAAATTAATTTATGGTCTGATCTTACCAATGAGGGATATACTTCTGGTATGGAGCATAGAATCCCCATGTTGGTAATGATCAGGTCTAGTATGTTTTCCCCTCTTGTGGGAGTGGTGACTAGTTGTTCCATAAGATTTGAATTTATAAGTTCCAGGAACCTTTAGGCTAAGGTGCTGGGGCTTGAGTAATGCTCCCAGTCTATGTTTGGGTAGTTGAAGTCGCCCAATATAATGGTGTTTGGAGAGATCTTCATGTTCTCCAATGTTTTCAGGAAAGCCGAGTGGGATTCCTGACTTTGAGGGGGTGGTCTGTAGGATGCTATAAACTGAAAAGCAGTCTTGCCCACTGTCAGTTGCACATGGATGGTCTCCGATACTTTGTGCAATGCCACTAACCTGGAGGTGTGGATATCCTTGATAAATATGGAAATTCCCCTCCTTTTGTGGTTTGGTCTGGGTTTTGGGGCCGAAAAGCATGATATGAGGTATAACCTGGTAGTGCTGGGGTGCTCTCTGGAGCCTTGAACCAGGTTTCTGTCACTGCACAGATATCGATGTTCTCCATACTGAGGAGAGCTTCGAGTGTGTGCATCTTGAGGTTAAGACTTCTGGCATTTAGCAGCATTACCCTTAATTTCTTGTTCCTTGTGCTGCTATAGAGGTGGGTTTGACTTTTGAACCTTGCCTAAAAAAGGCACTATGGGGGTGGCAAGAGCCTTTGCCAATATCCGAAAGCCCAGGGGTGACAGGTGCAAGCCATCCCTAGCGAAGCAACGTGGCTTGTCGAGCATAAATGTAGACTGTTGCTACTGTAACAGGGGTTGTCTTAACAGAAATGTTGTGTGTGGGAAGTCACATTTGATATTGACATGTACGCCATCAGGTACTGACAGACAACCTAAGATGATCATAGTACAGTACCACAGATATCACAGTAATGGTCCTGTGGAATACAGCAGAGATATGACCAATAAATGTGGACAGTCTGACACACTCTGGTCAGTCCAGAGGTATACACAGAACCCCTTAGTGTGAGACGTGTGAACCAAGCCTGAAAAAGTGGATGTTAACCACCATGTAAATGGGTATATCACATAAATACTGGAATACATATGCTCACACAGTTTATGCATTCACACACTCCTGTCTGTCCTGACACATAATAACCAGAGGAGCAGAGGTCACAAGCCCACATACTACCCACTAGTTTGTGACATACATCTGTACAGCATCCCACTGCTTTGTCAGAAATACACAACAGTTATGGTGGCCCTGCAGCAGTACATCTGACAAATAGTTGGACATATCACACTGGGTAAGTGCACTGAGCTGCTAGGCATGTCACAAAGCACTGTTAAAACTACAGGCAGACTGCCACAACACTGGCCTATATTTCCTATGGGGGAATGCACACATACCTGCAAATATAGCAGGCTCTACAGGCATTTAACAGCATGGAGTAATAGACACCTGTGTGAAAGCGCATACCCACAACCAATCTGAACACAGCCACAGACACATATGGTAAGCGTGCTTAATATTACAGTATATGGACTGTCTGATCAACACCATACTCATATGTGCCACTCACACACAGATTTGGCCCTACAAACATGTATGCCGATAGGGTACCATACACAGACCTCACTACTGTGCACACTACAGCAGAATGTCAAGGGTTTGCCCTCAAATATAAGCCCTACTATACATAACATGTCTAGCAGTCTGATATCTCACTGGTTTGTTATCAGGTATAATGTCAATAAATAATGGTATACTGAACATATGCACCTCTTACTGCATGACATATGTACAAAGGTTGACGGAGTTGTGGCTGAAGGCACAAACACAGGGCCAATATTGACATGCTGTGATAAACATACATTTACTGGTGTAACAGGGTTTGTTGTGACATATGTCTTCTGAGGGATATGAAGCCAGAAACTCTCATGGCTGTCACCATGTACTGACTGCAATCCTCAGACTATGCTATTGCATTTCTAAAGATAGGTCATCTGTGAGTAACACAACACATATAAGATTCCAAACACTGGTCAGTCTGCAGATAGCCCTACAGATGAGAGTTTCCGCAACCACATAACACTGTCATGATAGGTATTAAATCATGTAGACCAGCCATATCCACACAAACCCTGTTAAACCAATATTACTTTAAATGCAGAAGAGCAAGACTTACATTGTGTACTCATGTCTGGAACATTCCCCTTTTGTGTGTTGTTCTGTCTCCACTGCGTATGTTGTAAGAGGTATATCCCACTACCCTCTGTGATGCTGTTTGCCAAACACCGACAAGAAGTCCTGCTCAAAGTGAATGAAAAGGGCCAACACCCACATGATGTTCCTAGTTTTAGGAGTGTGTTTCCATGCAATTGGCTATGTGAATGTTACCATAGCTGCTCAACATGCATTCAGCTAGAGGGGGACTGCAATTTGTGCACAGGCCATCAGCTGATCATGGGCATCACTTACAATACACAAGCTGCTGCCTAAGCAAAGCAGGTATACTTTTCCACATCCACCAGAGAGGGAGTAAGAGAGACAGAGACAGAGTAAGAAAGGAATGGAGTAGGAGAGTAAGAGCTAAGCATTCTTGTGTCACACACTTACTAGTACAGGGTTTCAAACCCCTGCCTGACTATGTATTGCTATTACATTTTTATCCAGTTATTGCATGCGCCACAGTGCTTACATATTGGAGAGCTGTCCAAAGGTATATTTGTAGGTGAGTGACATCAGCAACAGTACCCTTGGCCCCTATAAAGGAGCTGTTGGTATGATCCTGGTGTGAACATGTGCTTGTCCACAAATGATAGTGAGGGGCTCTGTCTTATGACATTGGGACACTTTCTCAGGGAAGTCTCACACACATTATCCCTCCAACATGTTGGTAGGGTCAGGATTAGAATTCTAACTAACTAGCTTGCTACTCTAGATGTAGCATGTATCACATGGGTTGACCACAGAGGTTATGAGGCTGATATATGGGCAAAGAGGCCTTATATCAAGGTGACTGACATCAGAAGGCATGTTTGAGGCCAGTAATCCTCAAGGGGAGGTGTAGTGAGTGTGAATGGCTTCCAAATCATTAATCTTCACAGACACACAAACATTCGCCAGTACTGACATGCATGGGTTCATTGCTTCACAGGTGTGTAGTGGCTGTGCCAGAAGGCTGTACAAGGCTATGCAAAGGGTATATCTTGGCATCAGGTCACATAACAATGATCTGCAGTGTGGCTCAGGGGTGTAGTCCCTGGACTGGCCCACATCGGTGGGTATTGTATTCACCATCCACTCATCTGGGTTACTATTGTGGGTGGCCAGTGCTGTGCAATACTTTCCATGTCTGCGTTCTGTATTCCATAACATGGATGGTGTTTGAGATGTGTGCATGTCCCACATGCATGTTCTGTTACATGTGGAAGTGTACCTGGGGTGTGTGGGGCATGTTGTGAGAACAGATTGTTATCATCTGATATGGCATCCCTGACCTCATGTGGTGAGAACTGGCAATGGAACTCAGGTTGATCCTGTACCTTCATTGACAGCATGATACAGGTATTCACTGGTGTTAGTGGCATCTGTCCATACAGGGCATGTGTATAAGGCAAGGTTTTTACTTTGTGGGTTACATTTGCTGACCCTACAGTTATTTTATATTATTTTTATTTTATTTTCATTTAACATTTGTTAACCGGGAAAGTCCGACTTGGAACAAAGCCGAAATACCCATTTGGGTATTATTGATAAACTCACCAACCTGGGCATAAACCCTTACATCACAAGATGGATCGCAAACTGGCTCTCAGACAGATCCCACAAAGTAAGAGTAGCGGGATCTATGTCCGAATCTAGACCAGTAATGATCGGTGTGCCTCAGGGCTCTGTCCTGGGGCCCCTCCTGTTTGGCATATACTTCTCAGAAGTACAGGCAAGCACTGAAGGGCTGTGGCTGACCAAGTTTGCGGACGACTGTAAACTGGGTGCTATAATAGAGTCTCCGGCCGACATGGATATCCTCCAGAAGGGCCTTAATGAGACTGATGCATGGTGTCAAAGCCATGGTCTCAAGCTAAATGCTAAAAAATGCATAGTAATCCCCTTTGGAAAAAACAGAGTACCCGCGAACTACCACATAGGAGGTAACCCCTTGAATTCTGAAGAAGTAATAAGGGATCTAGGGTCCCAAGTAGATAGTCAGCTTTCCTTTGATAACCATGTTGTCAAGGTGGTTAGAAAATCCTTCTATGTGACCCATCTGATCATGAAACGGTTCGCATCAAGATCTAAGGATGTAGTGGTGCCCCTGTACTCTTCCCTCATCAGACCCATTATTGAGTACAATGCACCAATTGGAATGTACCTGGCTAGGTATCTGTAGCAGCTGGAGAGACCACAGAGGTACCTCACTAAGAGGATTACTGGCCTCAAACAGTTGCCCTATGCAACACGATTGAAAAAAGTAAGGCTTTTCTCTGTTGCATACCGCCTTCTCAAAGGCGATCTTTGTCTAACATACAGAGCCATGTCCAACCCAGAACTGTTGAACATGCTCCATCTTAGCAAAACAAAATCTACTTGAGCTAAATGCTCTAGGGATATAAACCTCAACACAACAATGAATAGAACATGCTGGAGGGATAGATTCCCTTCGCAAACACTTCCCTTGCTATGGAACAAGGTCCCGATCTACATAAGACAGAGCCCCTCACTATCACTCTTCAAGAGGAACTTTGACGAATGGGTGGGTAACAGAAAGTTCACACCAGGGATCATACCAACAGCTCTACTAGATAGGGGCCAAGGGTACTAGCTGTTAGATCAAGGGCTTAGGGAACTAACCAAAGGGGCGGTGAATACCGCACAATGTGGCTGGGCTAATATATGCCTTCAGGCAGATAGCCCAGAACCTACCTATGAACCTATAAAGCCAATTTTCAGCAGAGGCTCAGGGAGAAAGGCTCCAGATGCATGTCTTTATAATGTGGGAGGAAACTGGAGCACCTGGAGGAAACCCACACGAATGCAGGGAGGACATGCAGACTCCGCACAGAAGGCACCCCAGCTGAGAATTGAACCAGAGAACTTCTTGCTGTGAGGTGACACTACCATTGCACCACTGTGCCATCGATTGCAGGTTGAAGTTGTTGCAGGTGTCCAGTGGAAAACATAGCAAATGACCACTGTAAGCAATTATTTGTCTATTGTAGGGATGGAAAAGTGTGCCATGCCCTCTGTAGTGCACTGCAATCACACCATGGTTACTATCTGTGGGCAATATGCAGGGAACTACCAACATAGTCGTAGTTGCCTAGCCAAGTGTGTTTGTGTATGAGACATGGGTGGAAAGTGTTCTCTGGGTAATATAATAGTTGCCTATATTGTTCCTCAATCCATAATGTCACATGTAGGGGTATGGATTGTCTACACCAGCCTCTCTGCTGTTTGACAGCTGTTGTCTTTGTAAGTTGGACATTGTGACATATAATAGGTCCTCCATATAAGAAATCTGCAAAACCCACCCCACAATGAGTCCTGTTATTAAACAATCACAGCTACCTCTACACAGAATACTGATGACAAACACACATGGGAGTGTTGAGATTCAAACCTCTATATAAGTATGTATTGCTACTACTGTGTACTGCATTTATTGCATGCACCATGGAGTTTATAGGGATACTCCTTCCCCAAAGGTATATTTCAAAGTGAATGACATCAGCAGGCTTGCCAAAGTAGGGCAATTGAAAGTGTAGTGCCTGTGAATGGCCTCAAAAGCATTGATCCATAGACAGACAAACACACACAGAGTTTCACAGTTGTCATGTCTGGGATTAGAACTTCTACTTAACCAGTACATCACACTTCAGCATTACACACTTATAGCAAGTGCCACAAAGCATATAGGGCTACTCCTTCCCCAAAGGTGTATTTCAAGGTGAATGACATCAGCAGGCTTGCCAAAGTAGGGCAATGGAAAGTGTAGTGACTGTGAATGGCTTCAAAAGCATTGATCCATACACAGAGTTTCACAGTTGCCATGTCTGGGATTAGAACCTCTACCTAACTAATACATCACACTACAGCATTACACAGCTATAGCATGTGCCACAGAGCTTATGGGGCTACTCTTTCCCCAAAGGTGTATTTCAAGGTGAATGAGATCAGCAGGCTTGCCAAAGTAGGACAATGGAAAGTGTAGTGACTGTGAATGGCCTCAAAAGCATTGATCCCTACACAGACAAACAAACACACACATACAGAGTTTCACAGTTACCATGTCTGGGGTTAGAATTCCTACCTAACTAGTACAGCACACTACAGCATAACACAGTTATAGCACACACCATACAGCTTATAGGGCTACGCCTTCCCCACAGGTGTATTTCAAGGTGAATGACATCAGCAACCTTGCTAAAGTAGGGCAATGGAAAGTGTAGTGACTGTGAATGGCCTCAAAAGCATTGATCCCTACACAGACAAACTAACACATACACAGAGTTTCACAGATGCCATGTCTGGGATTAGAGCTCATCTCTAATTGTACATCACACTATAGCATTACGCAGTTATAACACGCGCCACAGAGCTTATAGGGCTACTCCTTCCCCAAAGGTGTATTTCAAGGTGAATGACATCAGCAGGCTTGCCAAAGTAGGGCAATGGAAAGTGTAGTGACTGTGAATGGCCTCAAAAGCCTTGATCCCTACACAGACAAACAAACACATACACACAGTTTCAGAGTTGCCATGTCTGGGATTAGAACTCCTACCTAACTAGTACATCACACTATAGCATTACACACTTATAGCACAAGCCACAGAGCTTATAGGGCTACTTCATCCACAAAGGTGTATTTCAAGGTGAATGACATCAGCAGGCTTGCCAAAGTTGGACAATGGAAAGTGTAGTGACTGTGAAGGGCCACAAAAGCACTGATTCCTACACAGACAGACAGACAGACAGACACACACACACACACACACACACAGTTGCCATGTCTAGGATTAGATCTCCTATCTAACTAGTACATCACACTATAGCTGTAAGCAGTTATAGGATGCGCCACAGAGTGTATAGGGTTACTCTTTCCCCAAAGGTGTATTTCAAGGTGAATGACATCAGTAGGCTTGCAAAAGTAGGGCAATGGAAAATGTATTGACTGTGGATGGCCACAAAAGCATTGATCCCTACACACACACACACACACACACACACACACACACACACACACACACACACACACACACAGTTTCCATATTTGGGGTTAGAACTCCTACCTAACTGATATATCACATTATAGCATTACGCAGTTATAGCATGCACCACAGAGCTTATAGGGCTACTCCTTCCCCAAAGGTGTATTTTAAGGTGAATGACATCGGCAGGCTTGCCAAAGTAGGGCAATGGAAAGTGTAGTGACTGTGAAAGGCTACAAAAGCATTGATCCCTACACACACACACACACACACACACACACACACACACACACACACACACACACACACACACACACACAGTTGCCATCTCTGGGATTAGAACATCATGTACATCATGCTATAACATTATGCAGTTATACCACATGCCATGGAGCTTATAGGGCTACTCCTTCCCCAAAGGTGTATTTTAAGCTGAATGACATTACCAGGCTTGCCAAAGTAGAGCAATGGGGAGTGCAGTGTGTGTGAATGGGCCATAAACCATTCATCTATAAGCACACGCTCAACACTCAGTCACACACAAGCACCACAGACACTACAGTGGTTGACATTTACAAATCATGTGGTTTTAGCCAACTGGATGTGTGCTGGGTGGGACAGGCCTCATGATGGGAAGCTCTTTGTTATTGTCTGTCACTCTCCTCCACACATCTATGTATGTGTAAGTTTGGCCTATTATAGTGTGTTGTCCTTGGATATATGTGTGTATTCCTATCCAATGTGTGTGTGCAAAGCATGACTGGTGTGCAATGTGGAGTATGTGCACAAACATCTGCGACTGTCAGATATGTATAGTCCACTGTTGTTGCCAGACATGGGCTTCATTTATAAGTGTGGGACCATGCCCAGTATGATCTTCTGTACTGAATGTGTGAATCCATTCCAGGTAGGTTGTACTCCATTGCAGCCTTTTGTGCTCTACACCTCCAGCTAGCAACCTGTTTCTGTAGGATATCTGTAGATCGGTTGACAATATGGGGTCACAATGGGCAAAGGATAGTGGGATACTGTAACCAACTGTGTCTGTGCTGCTTCTACATGGTATTGGTGTTAGCAGAGATATACAGACATATGTACTGTTTTACACTGTGATGATTTATGTCAACTACTGACAGGTGTACATATTTGCTTGCAGTAATTTCCTGCGGAGCACAAGATGAATGAAGCTGTTTCCAGTATTGTGGTCTGCAGCCTACATATTCTTGCACAATCATGCCATTCTGGAGGGGGAGCTGCAGACACTTGCTGATGGGTCTGTGTAAATGGTTCAGCACCTTGGTACTGTGGTGGATGAGGATCCCATGCTTGTACATCCATCAATGTGACAGTATGGCCATATCTTGTTGTGGTCATACCTCACAGCTGTACAGATTCACACAGGTTACCCAGAGGCAGGGCTCATATTTCTAGTCATTACCCCTTCACATTGTGGTTTACGAGCAGGTTTGTAGCCACCCATTCCTGTGTTTGCAGGCAGGGATAGTATGTGCACACATCTGAGTTTTAGACTTCACACACTCCATAGCGTCCATGCTTTTACCCCCCCCCCTGTTATTCTATCCTCTTCTGAACATTATGCAAACGTTATCTGATAAGTACCACTATAGTTATCACTTCATCCCAGCAATATTTAGGGTTGATCCACAGTTCATGAAGTAGGACATGGTGGACATGCTACTGGGATTTGTCAACATGGCCTTGCATTTGTGTTCTGTGGACTGTGTTATGTTGTTATTTGGGAGTCCATGAGATAACATATATTGGCAGTACGGGTGAGACACTGGCTTTTGACAGAGGACTGCAGCATTTGGTAGTGATGCAGGCCATCTGTAGCAGGCCGGTGCATTGTGTCACTCCTACAGTCCCAGGCTGCAAGCCACTATATTCCCCTGGGGTGACAGGGTAGGTGTGCAAGGTGTTAATGTCAATAGTTTCTGTCCTTATTGGTCCATTGGTGTGGATGCTGGCAGGATGCTGCTTACAGCTAGGGACACACCTGCATGGGACACCTCTTCAGCATGCTGCATTCTGTGGCTATTCCCATACAGAGGTGGGGGTCATATTGTACTCTTTCCCAACAGCAGGGATAAGACCTGTGAGGTACAGGTGGCTCATGGTGGAGTGAGCTAGGTGCATGTGTGCTATGTAAGCTACTTGCAGCTGACTCATAGATATATGTGGGGCATTCCACTTATGCTGGCTTGTGCAGGGACATCAGCAGTTTCTCAGTACTTCATACCTGTGCCTTTTGTCATCTACCAATGTTTGGCCAGATGGCATCAGTATTCCATACTACACAGCCAACTAATGTGCTGGTAACCTGTATGTACAATTCCAAAGGTGTGTCCATTTGACAGTAACATTTTGTACACTCTCTGTCTAGGGTACTTCCACCTGTGTACTGTGTGTATGTCTGAGCCCACATTCATGCCATGTCCATCTTTCAGATGGTGACAGATATTACATCCAAACAATTAGTATGGATTACAGCTGGAATGCGTCTTGCTGGGATGCATTGTGTTTGGCACTGCAGTTGTGAGAACTTGACCCTGTCATCAACAGTACTGGCCACTGGTCACCAGGACACAACCCTCCATGCCTACATACTGACCACTTTCACACAATATACAACACACACCAACCTAACACACAGAGACTTGCATATTGTACATGTGCTACAATCTATCCTGCTACTTTGGCCAGCTCAGGTAATCTGTGCTCCAGTTATTATACCTACACATACATGTTACTACATTTTTACATAGGATTATGGTGGGGGGGGCACACCTGACAACTGTAAACATTTGCTATGACTGTACTGGTATTTCAGGTACTCCATTTCATTCTGCATTCTGACCTATCATGCAGACTAGAGGCATATCAGTGTACTACAGTTCATAGGTTTTATTGACCTATAGTTCAGTTTCAGACTTCTTAACCTTCAGAACTAGCATCCCACTGCCTGACCTGTTGTAGTCTGTCTGTGTAATTCTGGAGGGGGGGCTGTTCTCCATAACCATCAATCAGAGGCCTTAGCACAGCCTTTCTTTGTGTTTGTCTACACCTGTCCTGTTGGCTGAGACTGTTGTTGGGTATGTGAGCCTCACTGACTTGCATATGTGTGTCCTATGGACACACATTTGGCCCACCAGAAGTCCTGCAGTGGGTTTTGTCACCTTGTCTAGTACTGCCTACTATGTTGACACCAGTATTTGTTAAGGATTTCATGCTGCCAATATAGGTGTCTACTATCTGCTGGCATCCCATTCAGCCACCCGATTCCCTTACATGCTCACATCCATACTATAGCTACAGGTAGCAGAATATACTACTACATTCAGCAATTGATAGTGAGCGTGACTTACCTTGTGGCTATACCAGTATTGAGGATGGTGCTTGAGGGCTGACTATGTTGGATGCACATAGTACAGTCCCTATACATGATTAAGCACAGATAGTGTCATGTTTGGCATCCCTTTTACTCTATGTGCGAGTCAGAGTGAGGTGTCATTCCCTGGGTTCCTACCATGTCAGTGTATGTGCTATGGGTTGCCTCTTTGCCAAGGCCTGGGCATACTGGGCTTGCCTTCTTCTGCCTACTGGGGCAGGCTCAGGTTGTTCCTCCTCCAAGTCACTCTGTGCCTGTACAGGCCTTGGCAATGGTGGGGGGCTGTGTGGCCCTGCCCTATGCTGCAGCTGTTTCCTCAGGATCATATTGTGTAGCATGGCACATACAATGACAATTTGGGTACATGTAGCTGGTGAGTACTGCAAGGCTCCACCAGATATATCCAGACACTGGAATCATGACTTGAGCATCCCAAAAACATGCTCTATTATGATTCTGGTCTGTGCATGTGCTTCATTATGGAGTTCTTGTTTGGGTGTGTGTGCATTTCTGATGGGTGTCATCAGCCATGGCTCCAGTGCCTAACCAGCATCCCCACTAGGTCACCATATGGGATGTCCCCACTGGCAAATCTGTGGTACAGCTGCATCATATGGCAGATGTGGGAGTCATGATAGCTTCCAGGGCTGCCAGCACACACATTCATTATAATGCCCTGGGCATCGCACACAACCTGGAAGTTGATGGGAGGGCCCTTGCAGTTTATGTAGACTCCACCCCGCTTGCTGGGTGGTGCTTTGATGTGTATGTGCATGCAGTCTATAGCACCCACTACCTCAGGGTATTCTGCTATTTGGTGGAAGAGACGCATATTGCTAGTCAATGCCTCACAGGTGTTGAGGAAATATATGTGCTCACTGGCATGTACTGACATGGCATCCAGGAACTGGTGGAGTATCCTGGATGCTGATGCCTGTGAGATCCCCATGACATCCCCAGTTGGCCTTTTGATGGTACCTGTGGCTAGTATTCTTAAGCCTACACATACCTTGGTATCCACTGGGATGGGTTCCCCTCTGTTGGTTCTGTGTGTGAGGCGTGGCCGGCACAGCTCAACTATTTGCTGTAGGAGGTCCCTGTCCACCCTATAGTGCTCCACTATTCAGCTCATGCAGCCCCTGTACACTATTCTCCTTCTCCTCACTGTGGGTTGGTCATCAGCATTCTTATCCTCACCACCCTCAGCCTCTTCCACATGTTGATTTATGAGAGCGAATGCAGTCCCTATCATTTTGTTGCTTTTGTTAGGTAAAATTTCCCCATTTGTGTACACCAGTGGTGTAGAGTTTGTGGGAAAAACCAGAGGGAAAGGTGTTTGCATAGTTTATAGTAGTGTGCTGGGCTAGGCTGGGCTGCTGCCTGTGTAATTGGCTGATTCTGATGCATTTCACCTGCCAGCTATGCTCGTTCTCCTTGATTACCTTCCTACTGCTGTTTTCGCTTCCCATTGCCTTCCTGTTTAAGCCCCGAGGTGCGCCTCACAAACCCAATGCTCTGATGTGAACGGAGCTGCTGTTTCCTGGTTTAATTTTTATTTTTTTGTTTAAAACCCGGTGCATGGTGCGCACACCCTTTTAGGCAATGTAAAATGTGCTTGGCAGCTTCAGACACACCCCCTTTCCTTAGCTCTGCTAAGCTAAGGGCAAACCCATGCCACAGAGCTCCAATAAGCTTACAGTATGCCTGACAAACCCCTCTATGATATCAGCTAACTCTTATGCTTGCACCATGGTTTTCCTGCACCTACACAGTTGGGTGCAGGCTAGCCATGAGGAGAAATCTGTGATTCAGTATCATTCCCCTCATTTGCATAGAATTGCCTGCTAATGCCTAGTTACAACTTTGACACTGAGTCTTCCCCCTTAGCAACCACTATTCACTGGCCTCATTGTCTTCTGCCTGCCATTGACTATAATGACAAAATTGTGATTTTTGCAGAAAAAGCTTTTTTCTAGGTTTTAGTTTTATTTTTGTGCCGAATCCGTTTGCGCCGCTGCCCTATGCTTAAACGGCTGAAATTGGCCAAAAAAATAAATGTTATTTTTTGTTATTTTGCAACTGTTTTACATGCCAATGGCCATATATTTGGCCATTGGCATGCTTTCCACATTATATACACACTCTATTTGGAGCTGTCATGGCTCCATTTTGTAGTTTGCAGAAATGTACTCGGTTACTAACTGAGTACATTTCTGCGGGTTACACTAATCATGCATGAACAGCTGCCAGCTTTCTGGATTGCTAATTCACCTCATTTGCATGTTTTTTATCTGAAAATGGGGTAATTAGCATACAGGAGCCGTGTCCGTGCATGAATAGTGCAGGAACACTCGTGAATGTCCCAGGAGCTTGTTCTTGGATATTTCGGTGGCCATATTGCCTCCAGCAGCTCCATCACTATTCCTGCACGCCATGTAGAGCTTGCCAAATCCTGGGGAATGTCTTCTGACTTTACAGGTAGGAAAGCATACCAAGATTTTTATGACGAGTTGGTCTCATATATATCGCACAACTGCTATTAAAACATATAACTTTACAGGATAAATCTTATTTAATCAGACTTTATATGCCATTCAGGTGCATTTGTAGGCTGTATTTCAGTATGCATAGTTGCAGATGTATTACTTCAATAATAAGATATCGAATATTTGAAGTTAGAAGGTTGATTACATTTCTTGTGTGATGGCATACTTAGACTGCTGTCGATAATTGATAGAGACATCTGTTGATCGTCTGTGTGGTTAGTCATTGGGTCTACATTTGTCAATGTTAATACTGGCACTTGTTCTGTACTGTTGAGATTATGCCATGTTGATCTACTTTTGACAATCATTTGAATGTCGGCCATATGTTGTTTAGACTATAAGTATATCAACATAAATATATATATATATATATATATATATATATATATATATATATATATATATATATATATAGGTCTAGGACACATGCTCGACTAGCATATGTCTGAATCACAAAACATCTAACACACATACATGAATGTGCTTAACATCGAAAAGCGCTTCTGTGTATGTGTACTTCAAAAAAAAAAAAAATCTACGTTTCTGCAGGGGGGCTTTGCCCCCCTGCACCCCCCCCTTCTTTATTATTCTCACTACTAGATTGTACTACAGTGGGGAAAATGGAATTTTCCCTTACCCGCACTATAGTCCGATCTATGAAACAGGCACACATACACGGAAGCACTTGTCGATGTTAAGCGCTTAAGTGTATGTGTGTTCAATGTTTTGTGATTCGGACATATGCTAGTTGAGCATTTTTCTGGATCCCGTATATATATATATATATATATATATATATATATATATATATATATATATATATGTGTGTGTGTGTGTGTGTGTGTGTGTATCTATGGAGGATGGAAGCAGATACAGTCCTGAGGGGATTTGAACCCCCTGCCCCAATTAGTGCACTGACAGTTTCTACAAATCACAACGTTAAGAGGCTGAACAATAGAAGCAGTCAAACAAGAGGTATAAGCTTTACTCGATATCGTATTTGCATACTATTACACATCAGTCAGCTCATAGGATCATAGGAGGTTACTAGGCTAATGACATTAGGGTCCTTTCAAGCCTAGCCAAGTTTACCATTTTTTTCACGATCAGCACCTATCACCCCTGTCTAAGAGGGACAGAGGTGGAAACCCTGGCGTGAATTTACAGTTACCCAGCCAATCATCCAGACTGCTTTTGAAAAGGGCCAATCAGGTGGTCTTCTTGACATGAAGTGGGAGTCTGTTCCAAAGGTGTGGTAACCTTTGGGAGACAAATCTGTCCCTCCAGCAGGTTCTGTTAATGACACATACCAGGTTAAGGCCTTTAGAGCTAGTAACCCGTACACCATATGAGTTACAGATATGCAGCATTTCCAACAAAGCAGGGTCAAAGATTGCCTTATATGCAAGGCAAAGATCACCTCTGAGTAGTCTGTATGAAACAGAATCAAGTGACAGTGATTTCAGATGATCCTCATAGGACAGATGTTGGAGAGCTTGAATTATCCTTGTGAGGAACCTTTGTGGTCTCTGCAACTGCTGCAGGTGGTTGGAAAGGTATATACCAAAAGGGGCATTGTACTCAATTACTGGCCTGATGAGGGAAGAGTACAGGGAGGTTATAATTTCTTTTTTTTCTGGAGGCAATGCCCTTACTTATCAGATGAGCAATATAGAATGCCCTTCTTACCACTGTGGAGACATGGTGATCAAAGGTAAGGTTGCTGTCAACCTGTGTGCCCAGGTCTCACACCACTAAGTGCATACTTAGGGTGCTGTAATTGATGTGGTAGTTAGCCGAAACATCACTCTTACCAAAAGGGATGATAATACGTTTTTTTGCATTGAGTTTAAGGCCATGACTTTGGCACCAATCATTTGTTTGTGTAAGACCCTCTTGTAGGATGTTGACATTGTTTGGAGATTCTATGACCACTCCCAGTTTGCAGTTATCAGCAAACTTTGTCAGCCACAGGCCTTTAGTTTTAGTTTCTACTTTGGAGAAATAGATTCCAAACAGTAGTGGTTCCAGGACTGATCCCTGTGGAACACCACTGGTTACAGGTCTGCTGTTGGAGGTGGAGTTCTGTATTTTGACTATATGAGTTCTATCAGTGAGCCAGTTAGCGACCTATTTAATGATATAAGGGTTGCTACCTTGCTGGGCGAGTTTGTCAATGATGCCTGAGTGGGGGATAGTGTCAAAAGCCTTGTCTAAGTCTAAGTAGGCTGTATGCGCAGATTTCTCCTCCTCAAGGGCCTTGGTGACTGTCTTAAAGAGGTCCACCAGGTTTAACAGACATGATCTCCCTTTGACAAATCCAAACTGAGTAGGGTCAGGTGTCTGGAGATTATCTATATCTTTGTTGATAAGGTCCGTGATGATACACTGCATGGCCTTGCAGATAAGGCTAGTCATTTGTGTGACAGATGGCTGCCGAGGTCAATATACAAAGTATATGACACTGGACTCCATTGTTGCTGTACAACAAGCAGTGGCATTTCTTGTTGGGTATGCATAGGACTAGATGGGGCTTTTTGCAACTCACTGGGTGAAGTATGACAATAAAAAGATAAGCGATGTAAGGAGCCCTTTTTGGCCATGTGTATGGCGTGTTTATCAATTTTTTGACCAAATTAGGAGTGTAAGAAAAAGGGAAGCAAGCAGAGTATAGACCAGAAGATAATCAAGTAAGAAATGGGTAGGATCAAGGTGGATAAAAGAAAAATGCATTTTTTGAGAGAAAGGAGCCCATTTTATTTTTATGCAGAGAAAGGAAAGTTGAGAGGGAAGTAAGGGAAGTAAGAATAAGGTAAGAGGGTTAAGTTCATTAGCAGAGGAAGACAGACAAACAGACAGGGTATTGGGTAACACAGTGAGGGGAGGAAGAGCACAATGGTGAAGAAGAGATCAGACAAATAGAGGAGAAACAATGTTGAAGGCAGTAGTAAACAACAGGGATTCTAACCACAATAACCACCAAGAACAGAAGTAAAAAGGCTGGAAGGAATCACTCAGGTCCACAAATTCTTCCAAGGTTTAATGTCACAAAATAAGGACAAGCAAAACGTCATCTTTTAAAATAGTCCTTTCTGTACCCCAAATGGACTTTAATTTTATATCCAGAAATTTTTCCTATGGGTGCCGTCTTTGACCCGTCAGCTGAAACAATTGGTCTTAAGGGGGGGGTCCATAGGATCCTTATGCACCTTAGGTATGCCAAAAATAGTAGCAGTTCTAGGTTGAGCTACATGTAAATACTTATGAGTGTCCAGATCAATCAGTCCATTCAACAGTAAATCATCAGTGACCAAGTCAATTTTTTTGTATGCAACAAAAATCTCATTTCTGGACACTCTCCTACAAATGCTAGAATCACCAAAATGTCTAACATCTTGCCTTCATATATAACATTGTCCATCCACATGGACCCACCCCCCTTGTCCGGTTTCATAACTTGCACATTTGGTTCTGTTTAAGTTCCTTTAAAACCATCCAGTCCCCAGCAGTGAGGTTATATTTAAACCTGTAGGGAGAAGCAAAATTAACCTGCCTTAATTCTTTTTCTACTACCATTTGAAAATTTTTAATTTGGGAATGTAGATGTGGGTTAAATTCACTTTTTTTCCTTAAAATTTTTCTCTTTACTTGTACCCTCAAACATAACTCCAAAGTTTAACTTTCTCATAAAAGTCTTGACATCCAAAATCACTTTTGTCGGGTCACATTTATTATTAGGAATAAATTTAAAACCCCGAGACAATAAATTAAAATGGTCAGCCTTCAGGTCTATACCACTGTAATTAAAAATATTGTAATTGTTAAAATACTATTTATTCTCACACCTAACTATATTTCCAGTGGGTGAAACTAGAATCTCCCCCTTCCCCCGGGCTCCTCTATTCCCCCTCCAAGTAGGATTTTGAAAATATTGGGGACCTTTCTGATTCATAAGTCTTTCGGAGTGACGGTAGGGAGGAATTTCTAAAGGGTTGTAATTAATCCATACATCTCTTTGTTCTCCATAGTTTACCTCTGTGTCTACTACAAATGCATAGTCATCCCTTCTTCTATCCACCCACATTCCCCTGGGCCCAGTGTAGCTCAGTTTTTCCTTATATTCTAATATGTCTCTAATTTCTTTATCTTGCGTTTAATATTAATATTACATTTTCCATCTATATCGCCCGATGTGTCAAAATATTTTAGTTTTTCAGATTCAACAGAAAATAATAAATCCAAGTAATGAAACGTCCGCTCGGGGTTAATGCTCCAGTGTCAAAAGCAAAAACTAAATGAATAAACAGTCCACAAAGGAGCAAAACAATGAAGAGGAAAAATACTTGAGTAAAAAATCCCATACGTTGGAAAATACAGCATAAATCAAGCGTAGTCCACAAAAATCAAAAGTTGGTTAAAAACTGGTTTATTACTGCAGAGGTTAGCGCTTTCGCAAGTAGCTTCTTCAGACCATATACAAACAACAACACTCAGTAGCCATTTAAATGCCTAAAAAGGCGGGAAAAATATAATTCTTAAAGGTATATCCATTAATATAACAATATTCAAAGACAGCAATAATTCAAAACATATAAACAACAGTAAAAAACTACAATGAAACATGTCATTGTAAAGTTAAAAAGTAACTCACATCAATTCATCTAAAATGTACAATGTACCTATAAAACTGTCATTAAGATATAAGAGAAACATGGTAATGTAACCATGAACACCAAAAAACATTATTTCTTGTATCCTAACCTCCTCATTTTCAACAGTGGACGTAGAGGGACCTTCCCATTGAGCCCAGGAGGCACATCTGATCTGAACTTAATGATCCAATGTGACTCTCTGGCTTCCGTGTATGTTTCAACATCCCTCCTATGGGACCTCAAAATCTGTTCCAATATTCTAAACCTAAAGCTGTGTCCCTCTCCTTCAACATGAATGTGTTTCAAGCGTTGAACATATTGCCTTCCTAATGTGGTATACATGTTCACGAATCCGTCCCTAAGGCATCGGTTGCCTTTACCAATGTAAACGCTGAGCATCCTTCGCAGGATGCCATGTATACCACATCTTCGATTTACAAGTCCCACATGCCAGATCATATGTTTACCTAATCCAGATGGATGAGTGAAAACTGGATCAATCAAAATGTACGAGCAAAAATTACAGCTATTACATGGTCTTGAAAATGGTGGACCAATATCAACTCCTGACAGTGTGTTCCTGGGGTAACATAAAAGACTCTTAAGATTTTTCTTATTTTTATAAATAAATTTTGGTCCATCCCCTATCATTTCCCTGATTTTGGGATCCACTGATAACACATGCCAATGTTTAGCAAAAATATCTTTAATGGAACCCACATCCTTAGTGTAATATACTGGAAAGGATACTTGTTGGTTGGATCCAAAAGAATTACTAGATCCACCCCCGTCAACAGTGTCATTCAAATACCGAGCACTTGCTCCATGGGAGAAATATGGCATGGCTCTAGTGTGTCTAAACTCAGTGATACATTCCATCCCAGCAGATAGCTCCATTGATGAATAGCAACGTTCTCTCAACCTATCGGCTAAATCACTAATGTCATCATTAAAAACTGAATCCAGTGGAGTATACCTCGAGACACACATAGCTTGTCCACGGATAATGTTACTATACACATAACCGGGATGCATGCTGTGTCGATGTAAAAGAGTATTTCTATGACATGCTTTACGATGTAATCCCGTATTCACCATCCCATTGCCTAACTTCTCTACATATATGTCCAGGAATGGTAATCTAATGTTCGACCATTCAAAGGTGAATTTCAAAAACTCAGTGACAAGATTCATTTCATTAACAAACTCTTGTAACTGTGTAGATGTACCTGTCCACAAAAAGAACAGGTCATCTACAAAACGCCTGTAAAATGGGACATACCTGACATATTTGTCATTCTGGAAGAGGTGTCGTACCTCCCATACCTATATTGGTAAAAAAAGTATATCAGGATATACAGCAACATATATGAACACATACAAAGGAAAGGTATGTAACAGCTATGTATTTACTGGAATGTAGTAGATGTTTATGAAGAGTACTCTATATAGTTTGAATCATCCATATGTGGCAGCAGTACGTATCGATGCACAGTTGCCCTGCATAACCACTGGCATGGGGAAATGAGTGTGTTGCTGTGTGCAGTGGGATGTGACGGTGACATATGTAGTTCAGCATTAAATGTCAAACATCTGGTCCATGTTATTGTGATCTGTACAGTAGTGTGTACAATGTCTGTTTGGGGTAGTAGCCCATATGGTTATGCAAACATGGATGTGACAGAGTAACAAATGCATGATAGTCATATTAATGTGTAGCTTAGCATTGGAAACAGCTGTACCAGGCTAGTATGCTACTTCAGCATTAGCAGCTATGTATACACTCGCTAATATTACTGTGTGCTCACATGTGACACCTGTTCATGTTGCAGCAAGGCCCAACAGGTCAGCCGTGAGGTACATGTACTTACAATAGTGTGGTCCTTGTGTGTATGGCACACACATACAGAGAGATCTGTCCATGTCAGATATATTAGCATCTGTACATGTGTATTGAGCAAGGGACATACTGCAACTGTTTGTGAAAGGTGGATATATATATGTTGTTGAAGGTTGTTATGTGCATATTTCTATGTAGGTTGTAGTGTGTGGCAGACCAGACAGCATTCACTGCTGGTATATGACATGTGGTGGTTAAACGCTGTGGGTATTGTTCATCAGGTTTGCAGTGTTGCAGCCAGTGAGGCCTGCTAAAGCTACATGGGCTGAGAAAACCTTCAACGCATTCTGCACAACACTGTGCAATGTTATGACATAACTGTATATGTCTCAACCTTCCCATACTTGATATACCCATCATGACAGGTGGACTGTTTATGTGCCTATATGCATATCTATATGTACAGCAATGGATGTTCATATGTATGTGTGTGTGTGTGTATATATATATATATATATATATATATATATATATATATATATATATACATATATATAGAGAGAGAGAAACAGGGCCATAATTACTGCAACAGATGCCTAGTGACAAAGCCATGGACTCAAGCTCAGTGTTGACACTGTATTGGCATCACTCCTTGCAAAGACTCAGTACCTATGAACTACCACATAGGTGGTAGTCTACCTAACACCGAATAAGAGACCATGGGACACAGGTGGACAGTAGTCTCCCCTTCGATAGTCACAGTGCCACACTAGTCATGTATTCTGTCTATGTGGCACACGTCATCACAAAAGGTGTGTCATCCATGGAAAAATAGGTCAGTGTTCCCCTCTACTCCACACACATAAAACCCAGTATAGAGTACAATGCCCCATGTGGTATGTACCTCACAAGACATCTACAGCAAGTGGAAAGGACACAGACATACCTCACAAAGAGTGATACCGGCGTCAAACAGATGCCCTATGCAGACCGTCCCACAAACCCACAACTAGACTGTGTCGCATACCGCCTGCCCAGAGGTGACCTCTGCCTGACATACTAAGCTATGTCAAACCCAGATCTGTTGGACATGCTCCACGTAAACAGATCACTATCTGTACGAGCTACACACTCTAGGGACCCAAACCCTTTGACCACAATAAACAGCACATGCTGGAGGGATAGATTCCTATCTCAGAGGCACCCCATACTCTGGAACTAACCAACTATCCATAGCAAACAGTCGTCATAAATAATCCTGGAGATTGTATGGGAGATAGTGAATACACCCAGGCAATCAGTGTCTCTGCTTGAGTGGGCCACGTGTAATTTAAATACCTGTGTGTCAGAGGCCAGGGTAGCGTATGGCTAGAGTTCTATTGGCCCTAGGGCCAATAGCCTCTTACCTACCTATGAAGTGATACACACCCACATGTACTTGTTGCAATAATTGATATGTGAGGTTGAGGTGAATGTGTTGGTGAATGTGTCAGAGTTCAGTATATGTGTGATAGCTTAGTGGGAAACTGTTTCAGTCATGGTATTATGTGTCCTAGCTGTGATCCCAGCAAAAGATGTGTATGAAATTGGTAGGCAGAAAAAACAGTATGCCATATGGTCTGACGTAGTCCCTTGTTGTCGACTGGGGTGCCCCATTGTAGGCTAAAACAGTACATGTATGCTTATTGGGTGTTACTGCTGGTGAATCCACCTCCTGTATGAACTGTAGTATTACCTGAAGCTGTATGCCTAAACAGCACAGTATGGTGTACGTGCACATTTATTGGAACCACTGTTATGTGTGTTCCCTGTAGTCCTCACAGATTACATACCTCAGGCATAAGGTCTGGTAACTACTGACACACAGTACTGTAAGGTACACAGGTAAAGGTCACCTGGGTTGCCATACCTTTGTGTCTGTTATGTATATCTGCTGTGTGTGTGGGTATGCCTATACCATGGCCTTGTTCATATGTGTGTTACAGGATATAACTGTGTATCTAGCAACATGTATAGACTAGTACAGCAGTATGCCACCTATATTAACGAATGTGCACATATGTTAGGCAGGGGTCTGCCATCAATGACTAGTGTGGTATACTGGTAATGCTGACAGTGGACTTTACATTCATTGCAATGGATTACATATTTCATGATGCATTAGCATGATATATACCTCCTGTGGCTAGGTGGTGCATTGTGTCACATTCAGTGTGCCAAGTACTGTTGTATAGTCTTACATACTGTTATAACTTTGTTGCTGTGCAAAACATGGTTTGATATGTAGAGTGTGCCAGGCACTGTCAGGTATCTGTGTGTTGAGAACTGATATGTGGTATTGAAAGTGTGTATCTTCTGACAGCCAATAGGTTGCTATATATGGCAGTTAATTTATATCTGTACTTTAAAATGTTATGTGTGCCACATGACTTGCTCACACATATTGTTTAATTGTCTACCAGGGTAATGTCCCACCACCATAACCCAGCATATAGCATGGCCGAGGAGGAAGCCATCACAGCGAGCCTGGTGCAGCACTATGCACTGCTGTTCTCCAGAACCAGCCAGGACCAGCATGAGCGGGCTGCGCTGTGGCAAGATCTTGTCCGTAGGGTAAATGACATAGGCATGCATAACTGGACATAAGAGCAGGTACACCATCATTGCAGTGATTTAATTAGGCATGTCAGGCAGCGTACGTCTGATATCCACAGACAACAGCTTGCCACAGGTGGGGGGGGTAGCCATCCATCCCCCCTCACCAGAGTGGAGGAGCTGCTCTTGAGCCAGGTGGCTCCTGGCCAACAACCACCACAACAATTAACATGTATCATCATGGAGGCCGGAGCCACCCAGCAAGTTGACACGGAGCGTGCAGGTAATATGGCATAGCTGTAGAATACTGTTACCTCTATTGGTAGAGCATGCTTATGTGAGATGTGTACTGTGTAGTTAGATGATGTGGTGCCTAGTGTTGTGCAATACTAATAATTAGGAACATAATCTGTAGGCCTGTGACTGTCCACTGTTGTACTACTGTAAGATTGCAAACACACAGTATCAGTGCCACAGTTGTTGCCACTGACAAAGTGTCTGATATCCTTGTAGGTCCCTCTGGTGTGACAGCAAGGCAGCAGAGCCATGCTGGTGAGTGTGTTATACCTTTAATATTGCTAATTAAATGTGCATGTCATAGGTGAGGTGTAGGCTATGTACACGTAACACACCTACGCATAATGCATGCTGTGCATGTTTGCTGTGAGACTATGCACATCCTAGTAACATGGGTAGGTGCCTAAAACACATACAATACGCAGAGCATCTCACACAAGTGTGGCAACACTGTAGTGGACATCAGATAGGCAGAGTCGATACACATGCACACAACATACTCACCTTTGTCATACGCAGTACACGTTAACATGCTACACATGGCATATTCAGACACCCACTGTTAGGTCACACTACAGTATCCCAAACCTCATCCACACAACACACTTAATATACCTGAGGGGTAGATGCCTCATATGTGGCTGTGCAACACTCTTCAACACATAACACATTCATGTTAGGCAATGCCCCCTATTGGGCACCTCACAAACCCATGTAACAACTGGCCGTGAAATGGTGAATGTAGCCATGGTATTGCAGTTCAGGTACAGCATGCTATGTGCCGGTCTGGCACACATTAGTAGCCTTGAGTGACCACATGATGCTGCATGATGATGGCTCATGGTACTACACCCCATCCAGTTACAGTGGCCACAGTAATACACATATCATGAATTGCTATGCACCTTAATGTTGTGTGTGTGCAGATATATGCACCTATATGCAATATGTATAGCAATCCCCATTTGTATAAAGTGACACACATATGTCTTATAATGCTATGGGGTTTATAGGTCACATGACACACATTGTGTATGTGTGATGTTTCATGTTGCAGTTGTGTGGTAGCATGCCATGTCAGGGCTGGCACTGGCATGCCCACAATATGTCCTACACTCACCATAACCACTGTACAATGGCTATGTTGAGCAATGGTATTCCATCAGGTATACATGCACCACTCATCCTGTGTGTATACATAGCATGCATGTGCTACACCTGTGTCCACAATCATCTACTAAAGACACAGATGCTCTAATCAGAAATGGATATCTATGTGACACACTGGTACACATCCAGCCATGGTATGTATACCTGTGACTGATGGTGCACAGGACATTGCAGGGCTTTTAATACCTGCACAGCAATGTTGTGTCCATGTACACATTGCATTCCAGGGTGAGGCCATTCACTGAACAAAACACACATGCATCAAGGCCATGTATACTGTTATTAGCAATGGCTGTCTACACTCACTGCATGCTGCTGATCAACACACGTCCTGCATGCTGCCACGTTTGATATAAATGTTTGGCTTGTGATACTGTACCATAACATCACATGTTACTGAGTTATGTTCGGGATTGCTGGTGGTGTGTGTGTATGTCTGTACTAGTGAGGAGTGTATTTGTGTGCATGTGTGCATGTGTGCAAGTGTTCATGTGTTCATGTGTGCATGTGTTCATGTAAAGTGTGTTTCCTGTCTCCCTCTCACAGGTGCTGATACTGGGCTGGTTCAATGCAGCAGGGAAACTGATGTCACTGAGCATGATAGTGACAATGATGATAGGTGTGTTGAGGCACAGACATGTTTGCCAGGGTCTATTGTTGAGCCGCCAATCGACACTACACAAGTGTCCACCCCATCCATGCACACAGTCATACTGCCAATACATCCATCACCAATGCCCTTAGCAGAGGGACAGCGTACAGCCAGCATTGGCCAGGACAGTGTGGTATCCATGACACATGCATCCCAACATAGCAGCCATACCCAAATGTCTGGAAGGGTACCATGTAGGGAGATGTCCAGGGGTTCTTGTCGGAGCATTGCTGCCCATCATGCCACTGGCAGATGTGCCACAGGTCTAACTACCTCACGCATGTTCCAGGCTGTCATGGAGACACAGGCACGTATGGAGTGATACACCAGATAGGGACTGAGGGCACAGAGGGCACATAACACCACCTTAATAGACAGTATCCATGACCTAGCTGGTGCCATTTGCAATTACACTGAGGTCACCGATAGACGTTGGTGAGAGACACTAGATGTCCTCCGCAATGTCATGTCTATGTGTCAGGACAGTGCAGGGTGGTTGAGTTGTTGACGTGGACATATGCCAGCAACATCAGCAGCTGGCAGTCGCCGCGGACGTCTCTCAAGCAACAGCCACTCCCGTAGTGCCAGTACCAGCCCCAGCAATGTTAGGGGTGGGCTGTCCATAGAACGTCCTAGAAGACCACGTGCACGTGGCTCTGGACAGTCCCAGGAGGGACTTGGGTCCAGTGTACATCCATCTACCTCTGGGTATAGTACCCAGTCTGGCTTAGTACCTGATAGTGTCAGTAGCACCCCTGCAAGGCACAGGTACCGTATTCGTGGCCAGAGATGGTGATCTGTAAAGCCTCGCAGGTACAGTTTGTGGCTGTCCCACAAGTACCTGTATGTGGCAGCCACATGGTGGAACTGTGTGCATGCAGACACACACACACATAATCCAGACACCTAGGGCTAACACATACCCACACACATTACATCAACATTGGCACATGTCATTACTTTTGCCCCTCATACACACACACACACACACACACACACACACACACACACACACACACACACACACACATACATGTCGATTGGATGGCTCACTGTAGGCCTCTGGCAGACCAACAATACACCCTGTGCATATGATGAAACCTATGCCACCTCCTGTCACCTGTAACATCGATGCAGGAACAGGCTACCATGGTGCTGATGCACAGGGTGTCTTTATAGCAGTATAGCAATGTTAGCATGTTGTCAGCAGTAGAGTGTAATGATATGCTTGAAAGTGTAGCTGAGCAGGCATGATGCATTAAAGCTATGATTGTCATTGTAGTGTTGTTTACACCAGTGTTAGTTCAAATTATATATTGTCCGCCCACGTGCCACTTGGCTGATGTGTGCAGTATTGGCAGCATGTGTTAGAGAGTGGACAGTATGTGTGGGATGTGTGTACCACATATTTGTAGGTGTACAGTTGTGGAAATTGTGGAGGTGCACAGTCTGCATGTACGTGCATTGAGGACACATGGGCAGGGTGACATGCTCTGTATTACACAGTAACACTCCATAGTTTCTATTGGTGGCCAGTATGCATTGTACTACACACATTTTGGAACCTGACTACACATGTGTGTATGACATGGTTTGACACTGTGCTGTGGGTGATACTGTTACTATCTGTAATTGTTTTGCATTCTGGTAGTATACATGACTGCAACAGCCTGACCATAACCAATCATTAGCTGATGTCCTGACAACTGACACACAGATGTAGGACACACAGCAACATTTGGATCCTTCAGGTATTATAATATGCCAGTAACCAGTGGTATTCAGCTGCACCCATTACTGAGACCACTCCTGTTCGGCATATGGCTCTCTTAGGTACAAGCAATCACAGTAGGGATATGTCTGTCCACATGTGCTAATGCATACTGTGGCCTATACTGCATTCTCCAGGAGACACACACATCCTCCACAAGGGTATCATACAGACAGATACCTGTTGTCAAACCCATGCTGT
Source organism: Protopterus annectens (assembly GCF_019279795.1). Lineage (NCBI taxonomy): Eukaryota > Metazoa > Chordata > Ceratodontiformes > Protopteridae > Protopterus > Protopterus annectens. The sequence continues at coordinate 137,692,834 of NC_056728.1, forward strand.
AAAGCTATAGGCGAAAATAAGCATAGTCATCCAACTTTACGGAACATAGTATTCCCACAGTACCACATAGGTAGTAGCCAACAACATCATTAATAGGTACCGATGTGTACATGCAACCTAGTGTTACATCATCTCTCCTTTGATAATCACATTCCCTAAGGTATTTTGGAATCCCTCGGTGGGTCACATAAGCAATCAGGGGTCTGCATGCATGTCCACAAAGGTTGTTGTACACCTATAATGCATAGTCATCATTGACAGACTCTGCTGCGTTTGAACAGGTCTGACAAATACCTCGGCCATAAACCCTCACACACACAACTCAATAGAATCTGTAATGAGTGTGTGTGACACGGATGACCTAGGCCAGGCATCACTGCAGTGGCTGGCCTTGTCACAAGCATACAGATGTGACCTAAGGTCTGTGAAGCAGCAGCACAGTTTGGCAAAGATGCCAACTGTGTACTTGGATAAAGCAGGGTTCCTGCACATGCAATACTTGAGGTAACATGTACGTATATGTATTTGCCTCATAGCTACCTCACATGTGCAATGCCTACTGATATGTCATATGGTAGTAAAAGCAAAACCCCCAACACAGTCACACACACTCACCAAGTGCAGGATTCAAACCCCTACCTAACTAATTCATGATACTAGAGGAGTACGCATCAACACGTTGTGCTGTACACATTACTGGGAAGCATCTTTTCCACAGGTATATTTGTAGGATGGTGACATAATCAGACTTGACAAAGGATAGTTTACCACTTTTAAGGTGTTTTGCTACTCCCCTAAAAGGTTGCTCTTTCCCAAGGAGACCACACACGGTTGTCAAGTGCAGGATTCAAACCCCTACCTAACTACTTCATGATACTAGAGAAGTATGCATTAACACAATGCGCTGTACACATTACTGGGAGAAATCTTTTCCACAGGTATGTTTGTAGGATGGTGACATCATCAGACATGACAAAGATTTACATACCACTTTTAAGGTGTGTTACTACTCTCCAAAAAGGTTGCTCTTCTTCAAGGAGATCACACACAAACACCGTTATCAAGTGTAGGATTCAAACCCCTACCTAACTACTTCATGATACTAGAGGAGTATGCATTAACATGATGCACTATACACATTACTGGGGTTTTTCTTTTCCACAGGTATATTTGTAGGATGGTGACATCATCAGACATGCAAAGATGTGTATACCACTTTTAAGGTGTTTTACTACTCTCCAAAAAGGTTGCTCCTCTCCAAGGAGATCACACATGAGCACACACACAGTTGTCAAGTGTCGGATTCAAACCCCTACCTAACTACTTTATGATACTAGAGGAGTACACATTAGCATGACGCACTATACACATTACTGGGGGCTCTCTTTTCCACAGGTATATTTGTAGGATGGTGACATCATCAGACTTGACAATGATTGGTTTACCACTTTTAAGGTGTTTTACGACCCTCCTAAAAGGTTGCTCTTTCCCGAGGAGACCACACACAAACACACACATGCACTTGTCAAGTGCAGGATTCAAACCTCTACCTAACTATTTCATGACATTAGAAGAGTACGCATTAACACAACACGCTATACACATTACTGGGGGTTCCCTTTTCCAGAGGTATATTTTTAGGATGGTGACATAATCAGACTTGACAGAGATTAGTTTACCACTTTTAAGGTGTTTTGCTACTCTCCAGCACATTTGCTCCTTCCCAAGGAGACCACACACAAACGCACATACTTACTTGTCAAGTGCAGGATTCAAACCACTACTTAACTACTTTATGATACTACAGAGGTACACATTTACACACCACGCTATACACATTACTGTGACTTATCCTTGCCACAGGTTTACTTGTAGGATGGTGACATCATCAGACCATACAAAGTGGGTTACATTAGGTGGGCTACATTGAAGGAATGTCTACACACTTTGGCCATGTCATCATCAAAGGGGTGTGTACTATCTACCTGTGTCCCCAGGGCCATAATGACTTTCTCCGTACATACTGGATTACCACCTATGTCGTAATTTGTGTGCACTTTGTTGTACCCAAAGGGGATGACTATGCATTCTTTGGCATTCAGCTTGAGGGCATTGTTTTGACACCAGGTATCTGTCTCTGTAAGACACTTCTGGAGGATGTCTGTGTTAGCCATGCAGTTGATTATGGACCACGGTTAGCATTCATCTGCAGACCTGTTCAGCCATACACCTCCCTTGCTTGCCTGTACCTCTGAGCAGTATCTACTGAACAGACCTGTGGGATGCCATTTGTGACTGGCTTAGAGTTGGACATGGCACCAGCAACTCTGAGCATGTGTGTTTGATCTGTGAGCCACCTGGCCACCCATCCTGTGACATAGCTGTTAATGTTCCAGCTGGTATGCTTGTCCATGATGACAGAGTGGGGAATGGTGTGGAAAGTCCTTCATGAGGTACGGGTGGGCTGTGTGGACTACTTTCACCTCCATCTATGTCCTTGGTAACTGTTTGGAATAAGTCAACTAGATTTGGGAGCCAGGATCTGACTTTAACAAGGCATAGTTGTGGAGAGTACAGTGTCTGGAGGTCTCCAATGCCTCTGTTTATGGGTTCCATGACAATTTGCTCAATAGCTCTGTAGACCAGGCTGAGTAGACATATTGGGCAATGGTGCCCATGTTCTGTTGTGGCACCCCCTTTCTGGAGCTGGATGACTGTTTGTGTATGCCATTCTTTGGGTACATAGCATGTGGTACGCTTGTGTCTGGACAGTGAATGTGAGTGAGGGTCCAGTTCCTCATGGGCCTAATGTATGACGCAGCCTGGGACACCATCCAGTCACACTGATGTTGTGTTCTCAGCTTTGCTGAGGGCTGTCTTTACCTGCATGTCCATGACGTCTGGGGCTCTGCATCATTCTGTGCTGGACACAGGCCCTTTTGGAGGTGATGGGGGGGTGTTTACACTGAACTCGTCCCTCTGGATGTGGGCAATGAAAGTTGGTTTGGTGTATTTCTTTCATTTTTTTCAGTAGCTGACATCATATTTGGAAGTTGACACCTACATGTCTGGCATAGCTACCGTAGGCTTTGTGGTTGTCATTCTTACATTCCTTGGCTATTTGTCTTTAGGAACTGTCCTTGGATTATTTTATGAGCGATCATTGTTTCATCCTGATAATGATCAGTGATGCGTTTCCTTTAGTGAAATTGGCTCTATCATGTGTTCGTTTCCTCCTTCTGTTGTCTAGCTTATTTATGGGCAACAACCACCTGATTGTTGTCCTATTTTTGTAGGTGTGCATCTTGGTTTTATTTGTGATGTCTCAATCCATGCATCCCTGTAGATGCTCATAGGATGCACTTGTAAATTATTCTGTGGATTGTATACCATTATTCTATAGCAAGAGGGCTTTGGAACAGTCCACTTTGGTCTTGGGTAGTGTGCAGTTTGCTTTTGCAAATGTCTTCACAGTGGTTTCATTGACTGGGTGGGGAGGCCGGATGTGGATGTCCAGTGTGATTACTTCATGATCTGATATTACCAGCCAGGGGTTTAATCTCTGTAGTGGAACACTGGTACCCCATGTTGGTGATGATCATGTCCAGTATGTTGTCACCTCTAGTGGGCATGGTGACCAGCTGTTCCAGGGTGTTAGGGTTTTTACAAAAAACGAAGGTAAAGCACAAACTGGTAAATAACGACCAGGAAGTTCCACGGTCTGGGTAAACCACAGCAATAGCACGTTACCTCCTTGTACAAAGGTTAAATATTCTCACTGTTACAAAAAAGTTCCACGCTGAAGAATTTTCACCAAAGTATCTGCAGCAATAATGGAATTTATTCTTAAAAAACATACGAACTGGTACAGCCAACACAACGCCGTGCAATAAACACAACCAACAGAATTTACCCGGGTTTCGTCCGCCAAGACGAACTTCATCAGAATAACTATACTACTAACTACCTCCCTTTTATATACACAACAGGTTCAATCAATTACCTAATTAATTGATAATTAAGTATACTGTTTAAACAATTTATCCATAAATACTGTTTAAAATCAGGTAAACATAATAAATTCATGTTTTATATATATATTCATTAGTTATATGTTATATATCCACAGAATAAACATACGTGTCATTTAAAAACCACATATAATTTCCATTCAATAAAATATAAATGAAAATAATAAAAAATGAATGAAAATGACATCAACATAAAAACTGATAACATTATAAAAATTAACTGCAGGGTAATTGTACAAAAACAAAACAAATATTCTATTCCAATTCCTGTGTGAAAATATATATGGTAATATGTAAAAATGCATGAAATAAAAAATATTTGAAAAAATATGAAAAATTATATATTTAGTGATGCAATGTGTATATATATATATATAACATCATTAATTGATATACAATATCTCCTATAAACACCCCACCCTAATATATACATGTTATTATTTTGTAGTGTATATATACTTTCTTGTTTAATTGTATAAATTAAATATAATAGTGTATTAATTACTCCTGGGGTTTTGTGTAAATATACATATTATTCAAGCTATTGTACATAGGTAAACATAAATTGCTCATGTATGTATTACACTTCCCTCATAGTAGAAATTATTTTTGAAGTTATTTTTGAACTTATTTTTGAAACTATGTTTTGAACTTGAAGTTAATGAAACCGGTAGTGTACAAAGACTGAATCAACACTTGCCCTTAATATGATTTTTCATAAGGATAGGTTTGATTGTACAATATTCATTAAGTCCCGGCCAATTATGCAAAGGATCTGCCATTTTAGCTCCTGTATATCCAAATCAAATTTTGTATTTCTTCCTTGTTCATCATTTAATAAATGATCAATGATGCAAAATTTAAATCTATGATCAGCATGTAGTTGAATATGTCTCGCTAGGGCGTTTGTAGTTTTCATATGTTTTATATCCAAAACATGTTCTTTTATTCTGCTCCTGAACTTCCTACTTGTTTTGTCTATATAAAAGGCTCTACATTGTTGGCAAAGTGCTACGTAAATGACATTTGAAGTATGGCAGTTGAAATGCCCTTTAATTTTGATGTTATTAAAATTGATTTTAATTTTATCCTGTGTATCATGTATATATTTGCATGTTGTACATCTTCCACATCTGAAATTTCCTATTGGTCTATGGGTTTTATATTGCTGTACTTCCATATTATGTTCAAAATATTCCTTGAAAGATGTATCCTTTTTATATACAAACTTAATTGGTCCTTGGAATGTTTGTGCTATCATGTGATCATTGATGAATAGGTTCCAATTTCTTTTAATAATGTTCTTAATTATTTGTGTAGAATCATCGAACACAGAAATGTATAGAGGTATCTGGTCCTTATTTTCATACTGAGTTTTACTTATGCCTTTATCATAGCCATAAGGTATTATGGCTTGATATATTCCTACCTGTCTCTTAATTTTTACTTCTTGTTTAATTGTTTCACATAAGATTTTTGGATAACCCCTATTTAAAAACATACTTTGCATGAACTCCAACTCATCATTGAATTCCCCTTCTTCACTAATCATCCTGGCTGCCCTGACCATCTGACCCTTTACAACTCCCTTCTTTTGGTGGTCAGGGTGCCAGCTGTCATAGTGAAGATAAGAATTGGAAAATGTCGGTTTTCTGTGAATATTTGATTTTAACTGTCCCCTATTTTTGTCAAAGGTTAGTTCCACATCCAAATATGATATATTTTCGTAACCAATGTGATGTGTAAATTTCAAGAATCGAACATTTTGATTGATATATTCAAGGAATATTTTTAATGCTGTTTCATCGTTGTCCCATATTATAAAGATATCGTCCAAATATCTAGTATATATTTTGATGTATTTTTGAAATGGACTATTGAATATATAATTATACTCCCAGTATGTCATTATTAAGTTAGCATACATGGGGGCACATGCTGCCCCCATTGCAACTCCATCAATTTGTTTATAATAATTCCCTTCATAATACAAATAATTATTGTGAAGTACAATTTCCATTAGGCTAATCAGGGTGTTAATTTTTGTTTGGTCAAATATTTTAGACACAAAAAGCTGTTCTTCTAGCCAGATTAAACCTATATCATGTGGTATAGATGTAAAAAGATTACATACATCTATAGTTACCATAATATCTCCATCCTTCATTTTGACTTGATTCATCATATTAAGAAAGTCCCAAGAGTCTCTTGTTATGTATGGAAATTTGGTCATACTCAGTTTGAAATAATTATCTAGGTATTGACTGATAAAACATGTTTTGTTTCTCTTCCCATCCACTATAGGTCTAAATTGTAAATTATTTAGACCCTTGTGGATTTTTGGTATGCCAAATATTCCGCTAATGACCGGATAGTCATTAGTTAAATATTTATGTTCATCTTCCGTTATCTCACCCTGCATTAACATATCTTCCAGTAAGTTATCAATTCTTTTATGAGCGATATTAATTTCATTTAGACTTATTTCAGAATAAGATGTACCTAATAACATGGTAGTCATGTAAGAAACATAATCCCCTTTATCAGTTATAACAACTCCACTACCTTTATCAGGCCTCATTATTCTAATGTCTTTTATATTTAATATATGTTTGAATATTTCTTCATCACTTTCAGTCATATTACTATGTATGGGAGTTTTGTATTGTTTAAAAAATTCCCTAATATCCATTTCAGCCCGTTTTTCAAATATAATTATTTTATCGTTCATAGGGGGGTTAAAGATACTGGGTTTACTCAAATCAATTCCTATATTGTTGTTCCTGTTGTCTTGTACACTACCGTCAAAAAATAGTTTCAGATTTAATTTTCTACTAAATACTTTCAAGTTAACAATTGAATTAACTAATCTCCCCTTACGACAGGGTACAAAGTTATATCCTCGCGATAATAAGTTAGCATGCTTACTATGGAATACATGTTTAGAATAGTTAAATATTTTATAATCTCCATGAGTGTTAGTAATTATGTTTGGGTTGCTTAAAGGTTCTCTATCAATTGATTCAAAATTGTTATCTGATATACATGTATTGTCTATATCCAAATAATTGTCAATATTTAAATCAATATGAAAATTGATAGGAATATTAATTTCATAATTACTCAACATTTCATCATTTAAAAAATTGATGTTATTACCATTCACACCATCATTAATCATAGTATCAACTGTTTTTTCTATATGACTATTCGTTACATTGGGGGAAAGGTGAATAATGTCAGGGTAATCATATATGGTCAAATCTAATAATGCTCGGTCATCCTGTCGTATTGTACTTGATTCTAATTGTGTATCACCCTGAAGATTATTTACAATTAGTAATTCTTCGGTTGTATTCTTATTTACATAGTCACACATATTAATAGTATGGTTCTGCTCTTTTACGTCACCAGTAGCATCATTGATTTCCATACAATGATTAATACAAGCATGCCCCATCTGTGTATGTGAACTAGGTGCCATATCACGTACCATAGATACTGGGTCGTCATTATATTTATGATTCACTCTATTATCAAGTTGCTTAACATTGCCATAATATAATTGACCTTCCCCAACAATTTCATTAGTATTGAGTACTTGTTGTATATGGGGTTGTGATACATCTATAACATAAGTATGTCCCAAACCTTGTTCACAAATTCCCTGGTTGTACTGTAACGAATCTTGTACCATATTTTGTTGATGTAAATCCGCAGTTAGTACAGCGGTAACATTGTCCATGTCCATAGATGTAAGCACGTTGGTATAAATACGATGTACGGATGGATTTCTCATTTGCGACTCTTCCATCCAGCTTTCGCATTGTTTGCCGATAAAAAACCTCTTTTTGGTCTCGCCCCCGTATTTCTGTATTCATCATCAACATGCTTATTTCCGCGATTGAGAAGTCTTTCCGAACGCCTTATTCTTTCTTCTGTGTTGTACGTATTCTGTTCGTAGGGGCCATGTTGTTGCGAATCCTCATTGTCGGAAGTGATGTCATACACTTCCTGTCTTTGTCGTGTACGTTCTATTTGTTTCTCATTACCATGGTTACTATGTTTGTTTTTTGATTTGGGATAGATTTCGCCAATCTCATGCCTTTTAATGTCCCTTGTAATCTTATTACATTTTTTGTTATATATAATTCCACAGTTAAAGTCAATATCCTTAATGATGGTGGTATATTTCGTGTAATGACTGTCAAACATGGGATCTTGACTGATATTTTGGTTAAGTATATCAAGTTCCTTAAGCATATTATCTATTCTTAGATTGTTGTATTTAATCATGATTTCCATCATTCGTACTCCGGTGTTATTAAATAGTTCATGCAACTCATCTAGCATGTTTTCATTATTTTCACTTCCGTGTGGATATTTCCAAAGTCTTAATCCTTTGGGAACCATGTGTAAGTCTATGTTTTTCTGCAAATAACTGTTTTCTAATTGTACTCGCTTGTATTTAAATAGTTTCATTTCAAAAGTTTTAAGCATGTCACACATTGCATCATGATGTTTCATTTGTGGTTGTTGAAATGCATTCTGAGCTATATTAAACGAAAAAGAGTTTTCACGCCAAATGTTAAAATTGGAGTTATTCGTGTTACTGATATTTTCTCCACTGGAATGTTTGTTTAGCTCACCTTGCTGTACCGTAATGGGAGAGTGCGGCGTAGCCTGTGTCAATGGCAGTCCAAGAGAATCATCGACATTTGAGATGTTATCATAACTGTTCTTACCCAACAATTTTTGGATTAGAGCCGAATGCTCCCTCAGTTGTGCATTGATTTGCTGGAGTATAACTCCGGTGTCCGCCGGAACCGCCTCGTCTTCCATGTTGACACAAAAAACGAAGGTAAAGCACAAACTGGTAAATAACGACCAGGAAGTTCCACGGTCTGGGTAAACCACAGCAATAGCACGTTACCTCCTTATACAAAGGTTAAATATTCTCACTGTTACAAAAAAGTTCCACGCTGAAGAATTTTCACCAAAGTATCTGCAGCAATAATGGAATTTTATTCTTAAAAAACATACGAACTGGTACAGCCAACACAACGCCGTGCAATAAACACATCCAACAGAATTTACCCGGGTTTCGTCCGCCAAGACGAACTTCATCAGAATAACTATACCACTAACTACCTCCCTTTTATATACACAACAGGTTCAATCAATTACCTAATTAATTGATAATTAAGTATACTGTTTAAACAATTTATCCATAAATACTGTTTAAAATCAGGTAAACATAATAAATTCATGTTTTATATATATATTCATTAGTTATATGTTATATATCCACAGAATAAACATAAGTGTCATTTAAAAACCACATATAATTTTCCATACAATAAAATATAAATGAAAATAATAAAAAATGAATGAAAATGACATCAACATAAAAACTGATAACATTATAAAAATTAACTGCAGGGTAATTGTACAAAAAACAAAACAAATATTCTATTCCAATTCCTGTGTGAAAATATATATGGTAATATGTAAAAATGCATGAAATAAAAATATATATGAAAAAATATGAAAAATTATATATTTAGTGATGCAATGTGTATATATATATATAACATCATTAATTGATATACAATATCTCCTATAAACACCCCACCCTAATATATACATGTTATTATTTTGTAGTGTATATATACTTTCTTGTTTAATTGTATAAATTAAATATAATAGTGTATTAATTACTCCTGGGGTTTTGTGTAAATATACATATTATTCAAGCTATTGTACATAGGTAAACATAAATTGCTCATGTATGTATTACACTTCCCTCATAGAAGAAATTATTTTTGAAGTTATTTTTGAACTTATTTTTGAAACTATGTTTTGAACTTGAAGTTAATGAAACCGGTAGTGTACAAAGACTGAATCAACACTTGCCCTTAATATGATTTTTCATAAGGATAGGTTTGATTGTACAATATTCATTAAGTCCCGGCCAATTATGGGCATTCAAAAGGATCTGCCATTTTAGCTCCTGTATATCCAAATCAAATTTTGTATTTCTTCCTTGTTCATCATTTAATAAATGATCAATGATGCAAAATTTAAATCTATGATCAGCATGTAGTTGAATATGTCTCGCTAGGGCGTTTGTAGTTTTCATATGTTTTATATCCAAAACATGTTCTTTTATTCTGCTCCTGAACTTCCTACTTGTTTTGCCTATATAAAAGGCTCTACATTGTTGGCAAAGTGCTACGTAAATGACATTTGAAGTATGGCAGTTGAAATATGCCCTTTAATTTTGATGTTATTAAAATTGATTTAAATTTTATCCTGTGTATCATGTATATATTTGCATGTTGTACATCTTCCACATCTGAAATTTCCTATTGGTCTATGGGTTTTATATTGCTGTACTTCCATATTATGTTCAAAATATTCCTTGAAAGATGTATCCTTTTTATATACAAACTTAATTGGTCCTTGAAATATTTGTGCTATCATATGATCATTAATAAATAGTGTGCAGTTTGCTTTTGCAAATGTCTTCACAGTGGTTTCATTGACTGGGTGGGGAGGCCGGATGTGGATGTCCAGTGTGATTACTTCATGATCTGATATTACCAGCCAGGGGTTTAATCTCTGTAGTGGAACACTGGTACCCCATGTTGGTGATGATCATGTCCAGTATGTTGTCACCTCTAGTGGGCATGGTGACCAGCTGTTCCAGGGTGTTAGGGTTTTTAACCTCTAGGAAACATTGGGCGAAGGACGTTGTACATGAGTAATTCCACCACTCACTGTTTAGGTAGTTGTAATCTCCTCATATAATGGTGTTGGATAGGACCTTTATACTTTCCACTGTTCTCTGGAATACTGAGTGAGGTTCCTGAGACAAGGTACGTGATCTGTAGCAGGTTACAATCTGATGGGCAGCTTTGGCCAATGTTAGTTGCACTTGCATGCTCTCCAAGGCCACATGCTGTGCCACTAACCTGAAGGTGTGGGTATCCATAGGGTAAATGGGTACACCCCTTCCTTTTGTATTTCACTCGTGGTTTTGGGTCCAAAGGTCAGAGGGATTGTGAGTGTTTTATGTGGACCATATCCAACAGCTCTGTGTTTGACATAGCTTTGTATGTTAGACAGTGAACACCTCTGAGTAGGCGATATGCAAGAGAGTACGTATGGAGCATTTTGAGATGGTCTGTGTATGGCATGTATTTCAGTCTGCTAATGCTCTTTGTGTGGTATTGCTGCTGGCTTTCCAGTTGTTGTAGTTGTCTTGTGAGGTGCATAGCAACAGTGGTGCTGTATTCTATTATAGTTCTAGTGAGTGATGAGTGGAGGGGAAGATTGTCCTCTTCCATTCTGCATGAGACGCATTTTGTAATGAGGTGTGCCACATGGGAGGGTTTCCTGACTACTGTGGGAATGTGATTATCACAGCTGTATCCACTGTCCACCTGTGACCCAAGGTCTCTTGTCACACTTTCAGTGTAAAGTATACTACCACCTCTGTTGTAGTTCTTGGCTACAGAGTTTTTAACATAAGGGATGACAATGCACCTTTTGGCATTGAGCTAGAGCCCATGGATTTGAAAACAGCCATCTGTCCCAGTGAGGCCCTTTTGTAGGATGTCCACATCTTTTGTGTTTACCATTATGGCTCCTGGTTTGCAGTTCTCTGGTAAATTCAGCTGCCACAGACCTGCCATGTTTACTTCAGGGAAGTAGATACTACACAGCCTGGGAAGTTATCTGGTCCCATGGCTGCTGTGATACTGGCTTTGGAGAGTGTTTATTACCTGTGCAGCCATGATGACAGCAACTTTGCAGTCTTCCATTATGGAGATGTGCTCTTTCATGGGTGAGAGGGGGGTACAGTTAACAGTGATCCTATCTGCCAGGATGTTGGAAATATCAGTTGGCTCTGTACATTTACTGCCATTGAGCTGTAACTCAGAACAGATCTGAGTGTAACCATGACATGATCCTGTCTGTTGGGCAGAGATCTCCTGAGTAGACGGTATGCTACAGAGTACAGATTGGGTTACATTCCGTCTTGTTGCATGAGGCGACTATTTGAGGCCAGTAATCCTCTTGTTAAGGTACTTCATTGGTCTTTCTAGCTGCTGAACGTGCCTAGTCGGATTCATTGCAAGTGTGTTGTGGTACTCTCTGACAGATCTGATGAATGCTGAGTAGTGGGAACCTCCTTTGACCTATGTGCATAGACCTTGGCAGTTTGTGTGAACACATAGCATGATTTTCCAACCACTTTGTGAATGTGTTTCTGGAAGTAGAGCTGACTATCCACATTTGTCCATGGATCCCTAATTATCACATCCGTATTAGCCTAAGTGTGTGAGCATGCCCATTATGACCTTTCAGTATGTTGCTGCCTGACATTTGGTTTGTTTCTTTAAGTGTGTGAGCATGCCCAGTATGACCTTTCAGTGTGATGCTGAATGGAATCCACTACATTTGTTGGAATGTGTGAGCACGCCCAGTATAGACAGTTATACTATATGTGTATGGAAAATCAAGTTGTATTTTTACAGCCAGGCTCACCTTTGTGTCATAGATCAGCAGGGATCATTCTGTGCCTGCAGGGCTTCCATGCAACACTTTGCATAGACTTACCAACATTTCTACATACAGGGGGAACAGCTATTCTTTGTACATTTCTACCCGGGGGCACACCTGATTGTTACTGTGGGTGTACATAGGATGTGGGTTTCACCTGACACTTATACACATTTGCTATGCTTGCACTACTATGTACAGGACACCATTTCAGTCTGTACTGTTGCCTATCACAGTGGCTTGAGGCATACTACTGTACTACAGATGTTGGCATCCAATGTCATGCATATTACACTGCGACTTCATAGCCTACACAACCCACATCACACCGCCTAGCCTGATGTTCTCGGTCTGCATAGGCGTGTGGGGGAGGTTACCCATTTGCCTCTTTAGGGGCATGATACTGCATTTCTTTGGGTTTGCATTAGTGTACAATTGTCCTGCTGTATCTGTGCCACTGGAATGCTATCATGGCTTAGTGGTTCAGTACTGTGACTATAGTGCACAGTATCCTGGGTTCAAGCCCTGTCATTGCTTTTTATTGCCATGCTGGGCAGACCAGACTGCTTAAGGAACAGTAAAGCAGATATGAGCATATTTAACTGACTTTGCTCAACTTTGGCCAACCTTACCCAATGTTGCCCGACGTTGTGCTAGGTGGCACAAGCAATTTTGTTGGCATACACTAGATATTGGTAAAAGCTGCTTAGCACTGCTTTATATTGCTTAAAACATGGCAATCATGCCTCAGGTGGTGCTGCAGGGCTGCCTGTGTCAGATGCACATAGTACACTCCCTATACATGTTTGAAAACAGGTAGTGTCAAGTTAGGCATCCCTTTTATTTTATGTGCGAGTCAGAGAGAGGTATCATTTCCAGGGTTCCTACTGAGCCAGTGTATGTGCTATGCATTGCCTTTTTGCCAAGGCCAAGGCATTCTGGGCATGCCTCCTTCTGCCTACTGGGGCAGGCTCAGATTGTTCCTCCTACAAGTCACGCTGTGCCTGTGATGACCTTGGCAATGGTGAGGGGCTGTTTGGCCCTGCCCCATGCTGTTCCTGCTGCAGCTGTTTTCGCAGGATCATATTGTGTAGCATGACACATACCATGACAATTTGGGTACATGTAGTTGGTGAGTACTGCAAGGCTCCACCAGATGTGTCCAGGCACCAGAACCATGACTTGAGCATCCCAAACACATGCTCTATTACATTTCGTGTTTGTGCGTGTGCCTCATTATGGTGTTCATGTTCAGGTGTGTGTGCATTTCTGATGGGTGTCATCAGCCACGGCTCCAGTGCGTATCCAGCATCCCCCACTAAGTGACCGTCAGGGATTTCCCCATTGGCAAATGTCTGGTACAGCTGCGACAGATGCCAGATATGGGAATCGTGGTAGCTTCCAGGGTAGCCAGCACACACATTCAGTATTTTGCCCTGGACATCACACACCATCTGGCAGTTGATGGAGTGGAAGCCCTTGCAGTTGATGTAGGCCCTACCCCACTCACCGGCTGGTGATTTGATGTGTATGTGCGTGCAGTCAATTGCACCCACTACCTCAGGGTATTCTGCTATTTGATGGAAGAGACGCATGTTGCTGGTCAATACCTCACGGGAATTGGGGAAATATACATGATCCCCAACATGTCCTGACATGGCATTCAGGAAGTGGTGCAGTACCCTGGATGCTGATTCCTGTGAAATCCCCATCATATCACCAGTTGGTCTCTGAAAGGTACCTGTTGCTAGTATTCTTAGGCCAACACATACCTTGGTTTCCACTGGGATGGGTTCCCCTCTGTTGGTTCTGTGTGTGAGGCGTGGCCTGCACAGCTCAACAGATTTGCTGCAGGAGCTCTCTGTCCACTCTACAGCACTCCACTATCTCCAGCTCATGTAGCCCCTGGTAGGTTACCCTGGGTCTGTACACTCTTCTCCGTCTCCTCACTGTGGGTTGCTCAGCAGCATTCACAATGGCACCACCCTCACCATCTTGCACATGTCGCCTTATAATAGCAATGGCAGCCCCTAACATTCTTTTGTCTCAGTTAAGCTTTTAAGTTTTCACTTCTCTTTGTAGACTGCAGTGTTGCAGTGTTTTTGAGAAAAACATGGGGGAATGTTGTTTGCAGAGTTTTAAGTGCTGGGCTGGGATAGGCTAGTGTACTGCCTGTGTAATTGGCTGATTCTGACTGATTTCACCTGGCAGCTCTGCTAGTTCTCCTTGGTTAACTTCCTACTACTTCCTTTCCTTCCTTTTCCCATTTCTGTTTCCACAGGGGGCAGAGCCTCGCAAACAACCGCAAACACACGCACACGAGTGCACACATGCACACATAGCCTTACACAGGTTTACATGGGCTTAGGCGGGGTGCACAATCGTGCATACATGCTTAGACAGCCTTACACAGGCTTACACCGGTGCACACACGCGCACACAGGCTTAGACGGGTTTACAGGTGCGCACACACGTGCACACAGTGTAAGCAGCTTTACAAGAAACTTCAGTGATAGCCACGGCATACACCTTCAGTTTCTGGGTTTCAGTTTAGACAGCTGTAGACACACCTCTTCCAGTCCTGAGTACCTCATAGCTAACACATGCCACTCTGCTCCAATAAGCTTACTGTCTTTTTGATACATACTCCCTCATGATGTCACCTAGCTTCTACTCTGTTACTCCCCTAATCCTACTCTTACACTCTACGGACATGGTTCACATGCCAGGAAAATTTGGGATTCACTATCCTTATACTCATTTGCATAGGATTGCCTACTAATGCTTGGTTACAGCTCTCAGACTGAGCTTCTCCCCTTAGCAACTACTACTCAGTCGCCATGTTGTCTTCAGCCTGCCATTCACCTGCATGGCAGATGAATATTTTGAATAGAATACCTATTTGTGGCTTTTATTTTTTGTTTTTAGGGTTTTTAGAGCGTTGCACGTTTGCACGGCGCTGCGCTATGCTTAAACATCGGAGATCGAGGAAAAAAAATCTTTTTTTATTATTTGGCCATTGGCATGCTTCCTCAACTGGATGCATCCTTTATTTGGAGCTGTCATAGCTCCGTTTTGCTATTTGCAGAACAGTACTCAGTTGCCAACCGAGTACATTTCTGCAAATAACACTATTCTTACTCGGACAGGTTAGTGTTTCCTGGATCGCAAATTTACCTCATTTGCATAGCTTTCAGCAGCAAATGAGGTAATTTGCATAAACTAACCCTGTCCGTGCAAGAGTCGTTTTAGGAGCTCACTTGCATGCCCCTGCCGGCTGTTCCTGGATCGCTCGGCAGACATGTTGGCTTGCTGGAGTCTAACTCTACTCTTAGACTCAGTGCAAGCCTTCTTGAATCTAGCCCTATGAATGGAAGATTTGGTATTAGGCTAATTTACCAGTTAGCCCCATGGACATTTTCTGTGTATCACTGGTGTAGGTGGGAACATATGGTTATGAGGGGTTCAGTGTGTTTCATCATACATTCATTACATCAAATGTTTAGTTAGGAGGATTTTTTTCGAACTGCTAGTTCATCTTAGGATGCAGTCACTACACAGTTGGGGAGTGAGATTGTACCCCTTTACCACTGTTTTACAATCTCAGAGTTGGTATATATAATTACCATGGAGTGTTTTTGGTTTTCAATTGGCTGAGTTTCCAATATCATTGAAGCCAAATGAGCGCGTTGGTAATGTAGTGAAACATAATCAGCTATAAGGGTTGTGTATAGGCCAATGAGCTGGGTCATATAACAATGTATTTATTTATTTATATATCTGTTAACTGGGTAAGTGCTCTGGCCCAAAGAACCTTTTCAGGCACAACCTGGGACAATAGGCTTAAAACCAGCACAATAAAGAGAAAGTGAATAAAAATACCCCACAGTAGTAAACTGGGTATATGCTGTGATAATGACATTTAGACATAACTCAGATCATGGGCTAAGACAGTGATGGTGAACCTATGACATGTGTGTCAAAGGTGACATACGCCACAACATTTTGGGTGACATGCCAGCGATCACCAACACCCAAGTTGCCAAAGACACTGCTTTTGCATTCATTGCTCATGTGAAGTGCACTGAATTATTTTGTGCCAGGTGCTTTTGACACACCAAATCCAAAAGGTTTGCCATCACAGGGCTAAGAAATGTAATGAAAAGTAAATGCACTAAAGTGAAAAGTAGTACAAGTAATAATATGAAATGCAGAAAATACAATATGAGATCTAAAAGAAAACAATGATTAGAACAGCAGTAGGTTAAAATGTAAAGAGCATTGCAAGCAAATGAAAAATCATAGCTAAAAAGGGTCTATCAATCAGCCCACCTATCCATTTAACAAAATGAAATGAACAAATTCATGTCTGGATAGGTATAATACTGATACAATGGCTGATATCTAAGATTCTGTGAATGAGTTACACGTGTGCTATGTTGGGGATTGGGATAGCTGTTAACATTCTACAGATGTGCCTGCTGCTTTACTACAATTATTTTCTTTGTTGTTTTACATATGCTATTGAATGTGACAAGGACAAGGTGATGTATCTGGTTCACCAGAAGTGGATGTACTGTTGGTGTGGTGCATTTTATACTGCTTGGGTTTCCTCCACTCTCATTCTTGTTTACACTGGTAATGTGCATTTGTTGTGTAACTAAACCTTGCAGTTATTAGCTTCCTGTGCTGGCATGCCCATGACCTGGGGTGGGGGGCTCACAGAATACATACACAACACTTGAGCTACACAACATGGTGGCTGCTAGACATATGCTGTCTATGCCACAGCTACGCACCACAGTGGTTGTGCTGCTGAAAGTGGCTGAAAGGTGGACCACTTAGCCTTAACTCATTACAGCCCAGTGATACCTCTTGGCATCTAATATAATCTGTGCATGTGCTCACTTTTGCATGGAACATGAGTGCACCTTAAAGCTTACATGATTGATGACAGAACTGCATTGATATTTGACCTCTGTATAGTGCTGCTAAAGAGATATGAACTGTTGTTCCTATCTCTTTAATTTATATTGTTATAATGTTCATATTTCTTTAAATATCTCAGCAATCAAGTAACAAAGGCTTATATGAAAGGTCTTGGATAGACAGACTGCTTCTCACAGTATGTGTGTAGCTTCAGTGATTCACAAGATATTGTAAACTGTTTACAAAATATTACAATACTAATATTTACTGTTTTTAATAGGAATTATACAATCCAGTAAATATTTGTTTTTGTTGAACAGTTTACAATGTACATTTCCTTTAGTTATCGCTATGTCTTTAAAGATACAGACAATTGTTTGAAATTTGAGGACATAACTTGATTTTGTCAAAAAAACTCAGGATGCAGTCATTGTAGCTAGAGTACAAACCTTCAGAGCGCCATTGGAGTTAATGAGTTAAGGTGGTAGTCTGGCTCACCTGCTGCAGGTTGCAAATTGCAAATGGCAGCAAAAGCTGAGTTAGAACTTTGGGATATGGAGAATGCTGTTTTGCGAGATGCTGCACTGGAGGGATGGTACACTCTTCCCCAGCTGAACATGATACCTGTAGAAGCCATAGCTTAAAAGTAGGATATTAATATAGATAATATAATATATTTTATCTGAATAAAGGACTGTATATTCGGCTTGTACTCTTCTCAGTCCAGTTCATAGGCTCATAGAGAGGTACTAGGCTATTGGCCCTAGGGCCTATATAAGCCTAACCAAAAAGGTACCCTGGCTTTCGCCACTCAAGAAAATTATTTTCCTGTGCCCCTGTCGAGCAGAGCCACAGAAGTGATCCCCGGGGTGAATTTCCTATCTCCCATTCAATCATCAAGATTTTTTTTGAAGAGTGCTAATGAGGAGCTTTGTTTGCTATAGATAGGTAGTTTGTTCCAGAGTATGGGAAGTTTCTGGGACAGGAATCTATCCCTCCAGCATGTTCTGTTTATTGTGGTGACAAGGTTTAGGTCCCTAGAACATGTAGGTCGTAGGGATTGGGATTTCTTTAAGTGGAGCATGTCCAACAGCTCTGGGTTTTACATAGCTTTGTATGTTAGGCAGAGATCGCCTCTGAGTAGGCGATATGTGACGGAGTAAAGCTGGAATTTTTTGAGACAGTCTGTGCAGGACATCTGTTTGAGGCCGGTAATCCTCTTTGTGAGGTATTTCTGTGGCCTTTCCAGTTATTTTAGATGTCTTGTGAGGTACATACCAAAAGGGGTGCTGTATTCTATAATGGGTCTAATAAGTGACGAGTAGAGGGGATCAATGACCTCTTTTTTCCTGGATGAGAAACCTTTTGTGATGAGGTGTGCCACGTAGAAGGATTTTCTGACTACTGGGGTGATATGATTATCAAAGGAGAGACTACTGTCCACCTGTGTTCCAAGGTCTCTTATCACACTTTCCGCCTATGTGGTAGTTCATGGGTATCATGAGGAGAGACTACTGTCCACTTGTGTCTCAAGGTCTCTTATCACACTTTCCACCTATGTGGTAGTTCATGGGTACAGAGTTTTTAACAAAAGGGATGACAATGCACATTTTGGCATTGAGCTTGAGGCCATGACTTTGACATCAGGGATCTGACTCAGTGAGGCCCTTTTTTAGAAGCCGTAGTTGGTTTATTGTTTTTTTGCTGGACTGGCTCTGCTGTTTGTTTAAAAGTAGGATAACCACGTTTTGTTTGGAATGCTGACTGTGCTAATCTGTGTGGTCCTTTGATAATATACTAGGATAACTATTCTTTGTTTGGAATGCTGACTGCAGTAATCTGTGTGGACCTGTGATAATGAATGACCATCTGAACTGGCATGTCCTATCAAAAAAGGGGAAAAAAATAATAAAATAGACAATCTCTGGGTTTGCATGGCATGACACCTGTATCACTTAGTTATGGTTTCTATTTATTTTTATTGCTAATGAGGTAAACCCAATAAAAACAATATGTTTCTTTTCAGGGGGGTAATCCCTTAACATTGTTTAAGTTACTTGTTCAGAATCACAAATTAGGCAAAGGGAGATAGAGGAAATCAAACTCAGGACTGCAGGTTGAAGCTTGTTAGCTGCTTATAGCTAGTGCAATACTACAGCTAAATGTCTACATTAAAAGTGTTCTGTCATTGTTTTTTGTTCTGTTGTGTGTCATCCCTAGTGTAACTACCATCCTGCTTTGCCAAGACATTATGTTTTTCCTGATTTATGTTCACAGGTAATTACTGGACATGCAGACGGGGAGCGGTGGGAGGCCATCAAGGAGACTAGTCCAATTTCTATATTTGCCCCAAAGCACTGTCTGGTTAAATGACTTGCTCAAGGTCACACAGTAGGCACATGAAGACTAAAGGAATGAAACCCTGGAACACATGAAGCAGCTTGTTAACAGTTCACACTGTTAATCTTCTCCTCATATCTTTAACCCTCTGCACTAACTATTGTTACATCCCAATCAAGGTCTTTGTCCTACTTCTTTCGATATGGCTTGTTCACTGTGTGTCTTACCCGTTTTATGTTTTGTGACCAAACTTCTCCTGAATGTTACATTTAGCATGCACTTGTACTGTCTCACTGCAAGAGTTTCTAGGTCAAAGCACTGCCACATAAGTTGACCCTCACAAAATCACATGTGAATCTGTGCAGTGCACTGCTTCAATTCTGGTATGCATAAGTGTCTATTGTGCAGTCCACAACATAATTGCACTCAGGCATACTCTTGCTGGGGGAAATGTACAGTGCAGTTTTCATATTATGCTCTGGTAACATGGGATGTACCTTTTAGGCCCCATGGGCTATATACTTAACTGTGCAATGTCATTTGGGGAAGTAGTCAAACTAGTCAGATGGAAGTGTGCTGTGTTGTCATACATTTTTATGAAAGAATGATTCATTAAAAGGGTTTTTGCAAAAGGGGCTAACCCCTTAGCACCAAGGTTCAGCAACACTGGAGATGTCTACAATTAGAGCAGTGGTACACCAATATAAACCCTGCATTACAGGTATGAAGGGCTTTGCCACTCATGAAAAATAACAGGATTTCATAATACACTGATTAGTTTTTAGATCATCTTTTTATTTAATGTCCATTTGAATCACCAACTGAAATAGAGGAGCTAGCAATTCATGTATCTAACACTGTTTTCACAGTGTTGTGTTCTGTGGCACATGTAGTAATGTGTGGCTATTTGTGTATCATGTTGGGAACACCTCTTTGCATAACCTCTTGATGTTTACCTGTGGATGTGCTTGCTATTTTGTGCTTAACAGTCATTTTGCAGCCTTTCTGTGCAGCCTTTTCTTTTGTTAACGACTCATTGCTGAGTAATCATACTGTATATCCCTTGCACACTGTTCCTTGCTAGTGCCTTGCTGACTAATGCCATCTCTTCTTGCATGGAATGCTGTGTAGATTGCATGCTGCAACATTGTAGGCTGCACCATGCAAGTGAGCACACCATGTGAGATACTAATACTAACACCTATACTTCCTTGTAACAGCTTACTGCTTTTCTCTGTTTGTATTTCTGAACTACATTCTAGCATGCCACAGCAGTGCATATTGTGGTTTAGTGCAAATCTATGCTGCTGTGGTAATCATTCTGTTATCCAAAACTTTTATTTTTTCCATGACACTGTATGACATTGTTTGGGAACTGTACTGCATTATGTCAGTAGCATTGTCAGTGGTGCAACAGGTAGCAGACTGGCCTTTGTTTCCGAAGGTTGCAGGTTCTTTTCTCACACCAGGTAGCTGGGTTGTTGACACTGCAGTGTAACATCAGAGGAATGCTTCATGCGTTGTCTTTTATATGAGATGTTAAACTGAGGTCCCATCTGCCTGAGTTGGTGGTAACTTAGGTAGATGTAAAACATTCCATGGTACCAATCGAAAGAGGAGATGAAGTTCTCCACTGTGTGCTAAATTTCCTCTAGTAATGTAAATACCACTTTGGGTCTGCCTTGAAAAGATGCCACAAGGTTAGTGGGACTAACCTCATCAACAAGGGATAAAGAAATAAAAAATAAAAATAAAAAATATGCACATCACTATATGATGTTTTATAGTCAGCAGTACCATTGTAGTTTTACATTGCTATCAGTTTACAGAGCTTCATACACTGTCACCTGATACCCTGCTGTTCTGTGCTACATGGTATCATACATCATACAGTGCTCCTTCTAGAATTCCACCTGTTGCATGCAGCTCGGGTGACTTTCTTTGCACTGTGTCATGTTAACTGGCCAATGTTTTGATGGCAGTCTACTATCTGCATTGATATAACTTAGCTATTTGGAGTAAATGGCATGCCCTGCCTTACCATGTGTTCAGGAATCTAAGCTGTGGACTTGAAACCGTTTACTCATACCTTTTCTTGGTAGGGGGAAGCTCTCCTGCATAATGATTCCTGGGAATTTATGTAAATCACTGAGCTGTGTATAATCCCACTCCTCATCTTTCTAAACATCCATATCTGCAAGAAAAACTCAAGCTTTCATGCTTATACCATGCCTTTTTGTCAACTGCCATGATTCTGACTTCA
Organism: Protopterus annectens; assembly: GCF_019279795.1. Taxonomy (NCBI): domain Eukaryota; kingdom Metazoa; phylum Chordata; order Ceratodontiformes; family Protopteridae; genus Protopterus; species Protopterus annectens. Next base: position 137,714,968 of record NC_056728.1, read on the forward strand.
GTATTCTGAAGTTGCAGCTTCCTTGAACCATTAGTAATCTGACAATCCTCCCTAAACTAAAATAGACATAAAAACAGAATAGGTTGTTCTAATCTGCAGAATAAAACTGTAAATGTTTCCATTTTTGTAAAATGTAACTGATAAAAATGTAAACCTAAAAAATAATAAATTTCTGTTTTCTTGCTCTGTTAAAACATAAAACCATTTACTTTAAAACTCAAAAGATGTCATTTGCAAGCATATACAGTAACACCTATGTTCAGAACGTATTTTTTTTCTTTTGCCTGGAACATAATGTGCTAAATTTACAGTGCACTTTGACCTCTAGGATTATGTGTTGCATTACTGGCTTAATGTACAGGTCGCAGATGTTAAGAAGGTTTGGCACAGCGTGTGAGAACAGGCGGTTCTAGAAAATCAAAACAGGATTCAAAAATTGTAGTTAAAAACCACATACAAATGGAAAGCATTTATTTAGGGAGCAAGACTGTCATTTAGATTTAGAAATACTCTCAAAAGATTTACTTTTGTGCATGCAGTTTCTACGCGCTGTCCGTGTCTGAAGTTACATGGCTGATAAAGAAAAAAAAAAGAAACAACTCACTCTGTTTATTATAATGTAGTGCATCCCATTTTGTCTATATTTCCACTGTAATTCAGCCACACATAAACAACAAGAGCAATTATGATACACATAGAAAACTGCATGCCTCTGCAATGACATCAGAGTCAGACTCTGTTTCCTTTCCAAAGGAAGCCACAAAAAAAAAAAAAAAATGAATGCTGGGCACATATTACAAATGTTGTATGAGGTTCAATATTCCACTATGGTCCCTGGCCGATGGTAGCCCCTGCCCCCCCCCAACTCACAGCTGCAGGACAGAGCAACCCCCGCATGAAAATACAATTTAGAACACTGAGCAGCTGGATTTGCTCAAATATACGTCAAAGAGGATGTATCATTTATTAAAAAAGAATGCCAAGTAAAACTGAATATGTTTGATGATAAGATGCTTTTTCATTATGTTTTTAGTCATTTGTTTTATGACCGTATCTCTAAAAGACAAATCTTATGGTTTATAATTAATACCCTCTCAGCTGGGAGTACTATATGTGCCATCCAGAGTACAGTCCTTTGCTATTAAATACAAATAGGTAGAATGACCAAGAAATAGCTTAGAAGAGCACTGAGACCCTGTACATTTGCTAATGTTGGGCCATGATATGAACAGAAAATCAGACTTATAGAGATGAAGAAATGAAAGAGAGAGAGGGAGACAGAGTGAAGTTACTGCAGGTTCTCAATCACTTTACCTGTCACTGTATGTCTGAAAACTTTGTTTCTTAGTGTAGCCGACAGGCCCAGTAATGGAGAAAGAATACATATTTACATAGAAGCTACACTCACCATTGGCAAGCCACATGTACTGCTGAATCCAGCAAACAACAGCATTACACAGTACCCTAGACGGAGATCAATCAACCAATAAAACATACAAAAAAAGGCTTAACCAGATTGCAAGATAAAAAAAAAACAGGAAACACTAAGTCTAGCTGAGTTCCTAATTTCATAGTAAAGGACAATGTCAGGGAAATAAAGTCACTGAACTGTGCCTAGAGTTCCTCTCACTGTAGAACTAATAAAAATGTTTACTATTTGACAGGGGAAAATGACTCCAGTGAACTGCTTTACACAAAAGAATATAAGACTAGATATTTTGGTCAGTTGTTATGCTGTATGTAGGAGTCATGTGAAGCCTTTCAGTGGGCAGTTTGGCAACTGCGAATTGAAGAACATAAATGCTGGAATGAATGATTATATTAACTATTTTTACAGATGAAATTGCTCTTAACATGACAAATGCCACACATCTGCAGTGTGTATAGGCACTCATCAGATGGAATAGCAGACCTAAGTCTGTGGCCAGTACCTGGTAACGAAAGTATGCACTGGGTTCAAATTACACTAGTTCTAAAGCAGTTTTTTTGCAAGTCCATTTGCATTGATTTCACTTTTGGCAAATGATAGTTTATGATGTCAAATGTTTATAGGAGTCAGTATTTTTAGAGTTAGAGTTGGTGAATTTGGGAATAATGCTGCAATTTTGGATTTTACTTACTGGTAGTATTATGGTTAGTTTCACAGTTAAGATGAATTGTAGGGTTAGTTTTATGGTTATTTAATTTAAGGGTTAAGATTAGTTTGTGGTTCAAGTTTATGGTTAAGATGATAGTTGTTCTTTGTTGTTCATTTTCAAAACAGTTTTTGACAGACAAAAGTGTTTTTTGAATTTGTATCTTTTAGGCTGTTGGCTTTTCAGCCATTTGGATTCAAACTTATGTCTTCTAAAACCATCTCATTTGAACTGTTGATACAGGACTACCCGTTAAGGTTACCATTTTGTTTTATGGTCCTTCTGATGACTGGATGAAGCAATGTTACATGTGACTCCCCTGTAGACTTAGTTTTAATTTTATTTTATTATATCCATTTGTTAAGTGTGTAAGCCCATTAAGTACAATAACCTGTTTTTAGGGACTGAGACACAATGTCTACTTTAGTGATATGCTCAGAGTTACACAGTTTGAAGCAGAGACTGAGAGAATTAAGCTCTGGACTGCAAGGTGAAATTCACTACTGTATCACAGCCTTAATCTTCTGTACTAAGTTGCTAGAACCTAAGTGAGAACATGCATAGAAATGGTACATGCGCATCTATTATAAAAGGGTGCTATCTGGTGGGGGCATGGTCACAACATGGGTCTCTTGCTGATCATTTTTGGCACCCTGCTCCATTTGTTTGTAATTTGTATTATTTTCTTGTTATAGAAAGGTGATAAAGCACTGATATACCAAAATTAATGTTTTTTAAGGTTGCTCATTGCCTCTTTTAATCAACGGAATGGAAGTTTGGCGTAACCCATGTCAGTTAAGCTAATTTGATAACTGTAGAAGTTTATATAGGTTACACTCTTATTTTATTCACTTTAGAGAAAAAAAAAACTCATCCCAGTACAGAAGATATGGTTTGGTATGAAAAAAATCCTTTGTTTCTTTCCTATTGCATGAGCAGTGAATTGAGTACATTACCATGGGAGAAGCCCTCTGTACTATGTTATAGCTGTCTCAGTTTCTGTCTCTCCCTTTTGCTTTTCTAAGAGTCTGTCCATCAGTAGTAAAGCAAGTGATCTATTTAGTCTAAGTTGGTCCTTGAACCTGTAAAGTGGCATTTCATCTTTCGTGGCCTTATTGCACAGTCATCAGTAAGAAGGCATGAGATGCAGTAGATTTTGAGACTATGATATGCCACATTCATCTTTAATATCTCTGTTGGAGAGTTATGGCAAGCTCATAACAGCTTCTTTCGCACAACAGCCCATTTGAAGACCTGAACTGGTGTGGGTTGGTGTGTGGGTGTGGGGAAGAAAGAGTCACTTGCTCAGAAGAGATATAGTAAGCCAAAAACTTATAACATATTTGCAAACACTATTTTTGATCCAAAGAGTTGTTTTGAAAGTCATATGAAGACAGGCATTATGGCTTCATAAAGTTGATGACCAAAACAAACTAATTAATATGTTCATTAGACTAGCACAGTAAATCAAGGCTGCCCTTCTTGAAGGTGGACTTTAAGCACCAACTGTTTAAAGATGCAACCATTTATCAGCACTTAGCAGATGAATACATTAATGGGCACGTACTAACTTTGTTCATCTTGGTGTTTGCTTAGACATAATATAGATAATGTGTTGTTGTTTTCTTAACCTGATTGTAAGTGTTCTGTCATTGCTTTGTAATGGACTACTGCTTAGGTTTCAGCTGTTGATAAAGCCATTGCCAAGCAAACAATTCCATTTTTATAGTAATTGCCTTTCCTCAAAGCACTTTACATCCACATTGCTTAAGAGTGATAGTAAACTCGCCAAAGCACCAAGACAGTGCTATCACCAGAAGTGGTACAAGGAACATCATTTTAATGCTTCATCTAAAGGACAGTTCAACAAGCTGAACTCAAATACCATTGTTTTTCAGGTAAGGCCTTATTTCCACAATTCAGGGAAAGAATGCACAACCTTTGCCCATTACATCATACTGTCATTGCATTTTCAATATGTTCTTGCTTTCTCCTTCTTGGGTATCACATAAAACCTAATTTTCAAAATTCAGAATGAGTAGGCCTGTCTTTTTTCTAACAATTCCAGGCTGTCTTCAAGAGTCAAGGCACAACAGATGTTAATTGTATTGATAATGCTGCAACAGCCTTAGCTATAAAGTTATATCCTGCCAAGGATATGACAGCCGACCAGCTTCCAAAGCTTTGGAGTTCCTGCCACACTCTCAAACCATTAGGCAGCTTGAACAGCTGAACTGCATAAAAACACAAGTTTGAGCGCCAAGCTCTTCACTGCTTTCTTGTTGCTGAAGAGAATGCTCCTTTGTGGGCTTTTGCTGATCGAAGGTCACAGTTTGCTGTTCCATTGCTGTTCAGATAAGTTCCCTTTGGGGAAAAACCTTCCACATTTTGAATTTATTCTTTAAATGTACTTTCCTGGAGGGTATAGTTGTTTTTTATTTAGGACTTTGTGTGTTAATGGACTGTCATGAGACTTTAGTGTACTTTTAAATGGGATTGCACTTTTTTCCTGTCAGTTTAAAAGTAGTTAAAAGTAATTGAAAAATGTTTCTTTTTGTGAAGAAACTGTGTTTATTTTACTTTTTGGAGTTGGAAAAGTGTATTAAAGTGTTTTTTTTAAACTTTTTTATTTATTTTTACTTTGGTTGAGAAAAAGTGACTTTTAACAACTTTAAGATTTTACTAGCTTGAGCTACTTGTTTACTCTGGGAAAGAGGCATCATTTTCAGCTTGACCATGGAAAACTAATAGTTCCACAGTCAGCCCTTCTTCCAGCCACAAAAAAAAAAAATAAAAAAGTTAAACAAATAGCCTTTGTCACCACAGCAGGCTAACAATTTGCCTCAGCTGCAGGTGTGTGATTTTGCTGTGGCCAAAGTTAGTTCCTTAGACTAATCTTGTTTTGCCCCGGATCCTTCTGGTGTAGCACCTACAGCCACTATGGAACAGGGGTTACCCATGTTCTCTGTGGCTGTTGGGGCCCCTCAGTGGGAAAGAGTAAGTCGCTGTTATTGGTCTGGAGAGAGGGAGCAGGGAAGTCTCCCTGTTTAGTCAGTGTTGTGCCCCTCCCTGGGTGAGCTTCTGTGGCCATTAAAATCCTTTGGCCCTATTTTTCCTTCAAAATGTAACAAAAAAACTAATCATGCATCCATTCCTACTCAAATTTCAAAGCTGGGTCAGGGTTTAATTCAGGCTACTGATCCTACTTATAATGTAGTTTCTGGTAAAAGAAAAAGGGATGCACTTTTCTAGAACAGATTCAAGAGTCTGAATCTGGACAGGAAGAGGAAGGGACAGATGCAGGGTTTTCTCCTCAGATTTCTGATTCAAATTCAGAGGAGATTGCAGTATCTGATTCTCTCTTTGGGGGTTTCTCTTTTTCTGAGACTATTTCCAAAATGTGCCAGTGTTTTAAGTGAGAGAACACTGAGGTTTCTCAGTCCCTCAGAAAATACTTTGAGCTGTTACAAATGGAATTTCCAGAACATTCACCTATTTCTTCTCTGGAGGATGTGTGTGTCACTTCCTGTAATTTTCCCGATAGCCTGCTGTCTCTAAAAAGGCCGATAGATGGTATAAAATTTTATACACTCAGCCCAAACCAGACCCAGCAGCAATAGCTTTAGTTAATCCTAGTACTGCTAAACATTTAGTTAATTCCAATTCTACAAGGATGGAAAAATAATTAATAGGTGTTGGAAAAAGTATATGCTTGCAACTTTGATTTTCAGAATTTTGAATTGTCAGGTTCATATTTTAAAGTTAATAATTGTGAAAGTATGAATAAAGTTTTGTCTACACTTTCTTCTTCTGAGAAAAAACTACTTTAAGTGCTTTAATTTCTTCCATAATGAAGGTAACAACTCATTGTTCACAGTGTGTGTATGACTCCATTGATACTTTTTCCGGGGTTATGGCTACTGGTAATATTTTGAGGAGGTTTGCCTGGATAAGTTCACAGAACCTCTAGGATGAAATGAAAAATGAGATTTTAATGTCTCCTTTGGATAGAGATTTAGTTTTTTGGGCCTTCTGCTGCAGAAGTTATCAGAAATTTTGATGAGAAGAGTAAGCCAATATGGGAATTTCCAAGATTTTTTCAGCCTCTTTTTCCAAAATTTCCAAGGGATTCTCTAACCCCTTGTCCAATTTTGGTGATAAATAAATAAATAAATAAATAAATAAATAAACAATAAATAAATAAATAAATAAAATAGCTTCAGCAAAATGCTGGTAAACAGAAGTTTAAGAAGCAATAGCAAAGAGGTTCCAAAAAAATACAGGAACTTCCCAAATCAAATGACAGCTGAAGTCAGAATGACTATTCAAAGAACCATAACCCCAGCCACCTCCCATCCTGGCAGACAGTCCCTCTTCCCTTTCAGAAGTCTGAATATTCACCTCTTTCTTTGGCAACAGATAGTTCAGGCAAACATTCAAAGACTCATTAATACAAGATTATTTTCCGTGTTAGCCAGAAACCTCAGTTCAAAGAGCATTTCTTCCACAGGAAAAATAGATCTATATCTAGATTTATTTTTAGGGGTTTCAACTCAGACTTTGTTCTCTGCATGGGAATACCTTAGAATTTTGGGTCTCATGGCCTCAATGATTCTCATCATACCCCCGACAAGACTCCTCATAAGAAAGATACAGTCATATCTGAAGTCTCTTTGGTCACAGCACCAACTTTCATTATCTTTTCAAATCCTAGTCTTGTGATTTTTCAGAAGAAAAATCACTTGAAACCATGTCTAAATTTAAAAACAGACAGGGTTTTACTCTGTTGAATATATAGGGTGAGTCTGTTCCAGAAAAAGGGGACACACGCTGGGTTTAGTAACTATTATACTTACTGGTACTTTTAATGTGACAATGGAAGTTTAATTTTTTTCCACTGGTGCCAGTTTTCCATCCGTTGTTTGGAAATGTAAGAAACTGATTAGAAAGTGCAGAGTATTTTATGGTATAAAAATAAGGCAGAAATCACAATGCAGAAAGTCTGTATCAAACCAAATATAATGACAGGAACTTCAGGATCTATAGATGGATCCCGTTCAGAAGCTTGAAGTTTCAAAACTTTGGATGTTAAATGACAAAGAACATAAGATCAAAGTTTTGAAACTTTGAACATTTGGAATGATGATCACCCTACAACGCGGAATGAGATATTTACCATTTTCCTCACTGTAGTGCGATTTCACAGTTGGTATATTTATTTAGCAGGGGGTGTGGGAGGTGCAGGGGGGCTTGCCCCCTGGAAAAATGTAAAAAAAAATGTTTTTTGTCTTTATTTTTTTTATTTCATTTTTGGAGCAATGAAAAGCAATAATCAGATCAATGCAATCTATACCACATGTATACTAAGTAAAATATGAACAAATACAGAGCTGCCTGATGTAGTAAGCAGTAAAAAATGGATGGGACTAGGGCTAACTATATAAGGCTGGAGGCAGCAGTGGGTACAACGTTAGTAATGTAGTACAGCCAGTAATATTACAAGAAATATACTTATTCATTAATGTAGCAAAGAATAACAGATAGCCCACAGTAAGTGTGCAACAATATAAATCAACTGAACACCTGAGGCCTGACCAAAAAAAAATGTAATGATGTCCAGTGACAAATAGGGCCACCACCAGGACAGGCAAGTGGAAAGTCCAGTTTAGTTTGTTTTGTATCTAATAAAGTTTTGTTTGCTGCTTTGCATTTGGAGGCTTCCTTTCTGAAGTTGGTCAGGACTGCCAGTTTGTCTCCTTTGTGGATGCATCTTTTGTTTTACTATAATGAAGTTTTGGTTATCCTCTAATTGTTGAGTCAAGTGGAAAGATTGTCATAGGTCTGGATGCAGTGATTGTGTGTGCGCATGCGTGTGTGTGTGTGTGTGTGTGTGTGTGTGTGTGTGTGTGTGTGTGTGTGTGAGATAGCTTTTTTCCTTCTTTTTTATTATTGGTTTAGCAATACCAGTGGTACTGCAATTAACTGAAATATTAAAAAAATGATGAGTCCTGGCATCATGTCTTCACACCATTTGCTTATGACATGACACGGCTGGTGCTCAGGATTTGCTAATGAAGTGTACTAGCCTAGAGCAAAGGGTGGAGTGACCACCCTGGAGGTGTATTGTGCTCTTATAACTAGAGCAAGCTGAACTGTGAGCTGAGCTGCAGAGAGAGAGAGATAAAATAGTCAAAACCAAACGATTCCATTAGTACCATTATAGTGACTAGAGGACTGCTTTAAAAAGTTGCTCTGTGCTGTGCTTCTGCTGTTACTTACACCTGCAAGGAACAGTAAAGTGGTCCGTCACCTGCATCCCTTTTTGTTCTTGATTTTATTTTATGCTCAGTATTAAAGAAAAGAATAAAATGTGGTGTGGTGATGCACTATTCATCAGCTTACTCAGAGTTAGTGGTGGGAATTACTTGTGCACATGGAGGTGCCTGGCCTGTACTACTAGACTAACTGACATAGATATGCTTGGAGTGCCATTACATATATGATTTGCCTAGAGATGAGACTTCAGTAAATTTTGATTTGATTACTGATATCAAGCTCTATTATGTAATGATAATGTTCTGCTTTCCTTCTTATAATTTTGAAATTAATTTCTTGGATAAATATTGCTGAGAACTTGATATCAAGCTCTATTATGTAATGATAATGTTCTGCGTTCCTTCTTATAAGCATACCTAATGCCATCTGTAATATTAATGGATAAAATTATAACACGCATATTGCTTATTACTCCTCATCCAATTGTACCCTGATGGTTCAGTTTTCCTACCTGTCATATAAACTAAAAAAAATAAATAGTAAATTACATAGATGGTATTTTAGACAATTGTATGGATAGTTGACCTTACAGTACTCCTATTTAATGGTTTTGCTCATCATTAGATGTGGTGACTGCGGTGGTAGTACTGCGGTAGCGTTGTCACCTCACAGTAAGACGTCTTGTTCGATTCTCGGCTAAAGCGTCTTTTGTGTGGAGACATGCATTGTGCATCAGAGCTGGCAACTCGGCACGTAAAAAATCTACTGCCAATCATTAGCGGACCGGCGTTCTGCTGTGGCGACCCCTAACCGGGAAAAGCCGAAAGACACAACATTCTTATTTGCTTCTAGTTAGCCATGCTTATTCTTACTACTTTGTAGATGCTTGGATTTTCAGTCAGCTGTGGAATTGTCTACTGTGAACAGCTGTCCGTGCTGTGCCTTACTAATCACCCATAACTTTCCCAAATGTTATCATACTATGGCATAGTACAGTCATGTTTTTTTTTCTTTTTTCCTTTGAACTGCCATGCTATAACATTTGCAGTGTCTGTGAGTCTTCTGTCCAGTAGAGTGGTCCTCTGTACAAATATCCCAAGAGATTCATAAAGAAATGAAATGACAGGGTACACATGTTACATGTTGGAGTTCAACAGTGTACCAGACTGATGATCAAAAATGCAGGAGTTCACAGCAAATCAAATGTGATACGCTGAGGGGTTGTGTTTACTCGAATTTTTTAAACTGGATTTAGCCTGAGAAACTATGTCCCATTGCCCTTCTCCCTCAAAAAAATATCACAAATAATTTACAAAGGAATAATTGCCAAAATTTCTGGCACTCATGGCACTGATAATTTTAGTATCAGAATCAGCATTGCCTCAGACAGCTTCATGGTAAATAAAGCTTGTCTATGTTTCACATTTAGTTGCTTCATAACTATGAATTTATTTCTATTGATATTATATCTTAAACTCACAGGACAGTCTTGCCTTTCCAGCAGCTTGTAAGATCTGGTTCTTAAATGGTTAAATTGATTTATTTTATTTTATTTTATTTTATTTTCAGTTGTTTAACCAGGATAGTCCATTGGGCCTAAAGAACCCATTTTCAATGGAGTCCTGGGGAGAAAAGCTCCACATACAGATTATACAAAGATTAAGTTTTTTTTTTTTTTTTTAAATGGGGCAAACACTTATTTCAAAAGTATATCGAACATTGCTGTTCAGAAAACATTGGTTTAAACTCTACTTAAAGTTCTGTAAAGTAACTTTTGTGTCATTTCACAAAGCTAAGCCTATCCAGAAATGTTGGATGGTGTTGTTTAACTAAAGTTCATGGTAATTACTCTAGCAAGCTGTTTAAACTATCCATGACAAGATTCTAAAGTAATAAAATCAGAGATGCTGCACTGCTCCAGTAGCCTTATCCATATGCGTTATATCCTGCTAAGGATATAACAGCTGGCCAGCTTCCAAAGCTTCAGGTCACCATCCATGTGCACCTTTCAGCTCAAGCTGAGCTGACTAAAAAGAATGGTTTGTATGTCAAACCCTACAGAGCTTTACTGCACAGAAGAATTTCCTGTTGCGTGCTTTTGGTGATCGACAGTCAGCTATTAATTTCCATTGCTGGTTAGATAAGTTACCTTCAGGAAAAACATTCCACATTTATTTTTATGACAGAAATTTAACTTTTCTGTGAAAAAAATATTTTCAAGCATAAGAAAAGATGTTTTTATTGACTGTCATATGACAAATTGAACAGGAGTTTTTTTTTTAACTTTGTAGAAAAATGTTGTTTAAACAAAATGAAAACTACTGTTTTCTGAAGTAAAAGTTATCATATTTGACCTTTGGAGGCTGAGTAAGTGGTGAAATTGCTTTCTACTGTATTTGTGGTAGGAAAGTTATTTGTTTACTGCTTACCTTTTACACCAACTACTACTGGTGGGCTTCCCTTGGCATCAGGCATATTTTTTGGCTTAACTATGGAACAACCTACTGGTTACTTGGTTCTTCCTTCTTCAAGCCACAAAGAGAAGAAAATAGCCATTGCCAGTACAGCAGGATGCTAAAGTGCTTAACGTGTCATTCTGCTGTGGCCATTACTGGGTCCTCAGGCCAGTCATATTTTCCTTGTCTCCATCTGGTAAAGAGCCTACAGCCACCATGGACCAGGGTTAGACACATCCTCTACAACTGATAGAGTGCCTTGATGGGCAAAGAAAAACATTCTTGTTAGTCCTGGGAGAAGGGGCAGCAATCCACCTCTGCCTAGCCAGACTTCTATACCTATCCCTACTGAGTTTTTTTTTTTTTTTTTTTGCAAAAGTGGGTCTGCTTCTTCAGAAATTCACTCATTCTTGGAATTCTCTATGTTAAAGTTTATACTTGCTTGTTTTGAGAACATGAGGAATATTATGGTATCTGTTTCCTCTTCAGATGAAAAGACTTCTGTATGTGACTTAATTGTTTCTGTGTCTCAAGTGGCTACCCACTGTTTAAAATGTGCTTATATATTTGTTGATGCCACTTCTAGGGCAGCTGCTACTGGAACTGTCATGAGGAAATTTGCTTGGTTATTGTACATCACAGAGTGTATTGTTCCTATTCAGCCACTGTAGCCAGATAGCATGTGCATATAAGTACTGAGCACGTGCAAGAACAGTGCCATTTTGTACATTCAGCCAGAGTAAATGCAGTCATGAATGGAGATGCACATGTGGGTGTGTTTGAAGGAATGAGTGAATGAGTGAATCAATTAGCTTAAGTACATGTTCTAATTATAGTTCCTGTCAATGTTTATGTACAACAAATATCCTGAACCTGTACACCACTTCATAGTCTCTTTTGAATGCATGAGACAAGTGATATGGTGCCAGAATGGGATCCAAAGTTGAAGTAACATACAAACCATGAGGCACGAAGTTAAAAGTGGAGAAATATTCAAAAGTGAACTCGTGATTATTCAAAGGTACTTAAACTCATTTAAATGATTTTTCAGTCACCACACATTTGGCAAAGCATTCAAAAAGTTTGAAATAATTACCAAAATAAACGAAATGTCCGAAACTGTGACATACTGCTAAAAGTATTCGAAATAAATACAAAAGTGTTCAAAATAATTTCTGAAATGTTTAAAATATATGAAAAGGCTAAAACGACCACATTTCTTCACAATGTACTACTTTTTCACATTAATTTAAGCTATTTGAAGTGTCTGAAGTTACTGAAATGTTTGCAGTGTATGCAGTGTCAAAGTGAAGCATTTTTCAAAGTGAATTTTGTTCATTTGAACATACCTGGTCTTGGCTTTTGTTTAAATGTATTTTGTTGTTATGGTACAGGGATTTTGCAGACCTGAACTGTTGGTGTTTGATAACAATATTGCTGAGAATTGGTGAGTGTTGAGTAAGAATATGATATTTTCATAGAGGCTACATTTTCTGATAAAGATGCACATACAAAAGCTTTCATACTACTTAATTTAGCTGCCTCAGAAGCCATTGAACAGGGAGCATTCATTTGTGTATGCACCTGCTGTGTATGCAGGGGAGGGGGAACTGCTATATTGTGACACAGGCCGAAAAACGGGAACACCCTGAATGCTTGAAATGTAAATTTAGGGAAATGCGTAACCCTCAAATGAATATTACAATGGAAAGGAACATATTTTACTCAAGAAATCAAAAGCCTGGTGAAACTATAGCAGCATATATTACTGACTTGAGAAATAAAGCAAAAATATGCAGATTTGGTGATTTGCAAGATGAGTTGATAAAAGACAGGCTTGTGTGTGGTGTTAATAATGATGCAGTGAGAAAGATTTTGCTTTGAGACAGTGATTTAACATTACGCAAAGCCATAGAGATTTGTCAAATATATGAGCTAACAGAAAAGCACACAAATAAGCTTACGAATGAGAAAAGCATGCTTGCAGTATCTACCAGTGTGAACGTTGATAGTGTACAACAGAAAGCTAAGACGAAAAAGAGATAAAAGCCATAGGGTGTGGCAGTACCCAGTTTTAACTATAAACTGAATGGGGCCACAGTAAACAATCTTATTGTTAACTCTCTTAATTGTGGAGGCAGCTGTGAACCTAAACAAGATTAGTGCTTAGCTTTTGGTCAGCAATGTCACAAATGTAAAAAGTGGAATAATTTCAAAAGGCTTTGCAAGTGTAAAGTGGCACAATCTTTTATTAAAAGAGAGCATCCGAAGCAAGTAGCTGTGAGCAAACTTTTTATGTTGATGGTGTCTCTGTGATTGATAAAATTGTTAATGCAGTAGATTATCAGTTGGCAGTAAAGAGCAAAATATTTTGTACTGTTCAGATTAATGGAAAACCAGTAGAGCTTAAAGTAGACACTGGGTCCAAGTGCAATGTTATATCAGCACAAATGTTTGCCAAAATAAAAGCTGGTGAGAAAGTTGATTCAGCAAAGTGTGCACAACTAGTTGCTTATGGTGTTGAAGAGATTCTCCTTAAAATGGAGAACATCAACATCTGTGCAGTGACAGAGACCTGGTTCAAGGCTCCAGAGAGCACCCCTGCATTACCAGGCTATAATTCATACCACACCTTTCGGCCACCTAAACTAGACCAAAACACTAAAGGTGGAGGCGTTCCATATTCTTTAAGGATATCCACACCTCCAAGCTAGTTGCTCGGCATAATGCATCCGATATTATCCAAGTACAACTAACTCTGGGTAAGACCGCAATCCAAATTGTAGCTTGCTATAGATGGCCCTCCATGCCCCAGGATTCTCACTCCTCATTTCTTGATACACTGGAAAATATTAGGGTACAATCCAACACCCTAATAATGGGTAATTTCAACTACCCCACCATTAACTGGGAAAACTACTCATGTATCAACTCTTTTGCTCAATGTTTTCTGGCATTCATAAATTCCAATGCCTTGGATCAACTTATCCACACCCCCACCAGGGAGCAGCAATATCCTAGACCTGGTCATTACAAACATGGGTGACCAGTGTTCCACACCAGAGGTCAATTCCTCATTGGCTAGATCCGACCACAAGCTAATCACCCTAGACATCCACATCCCACCCCCACCCCCATTAGAGAAACCACCATAAAAATTTCTCCAAGGCCAACTTCACGCTTCTTAAGACAGAAGTGGCAAACTTCACGACAAACATGCAGACAGACACTAGAGGTACGACTGTTGAATCCTACACAAGTTAACTTTATAAGGACTTACACGAGTGCATGGATTGTGCTAGACCTAACAGAACCAAGATGCTATCCTTCAAAAAAAGGAAGCCAGTCTGGTGGTTTCTTGCCATAAACAAACTCTACAACAGAAGAAAGAAACTGTTGCAAAAAACAGTAAAATCCCATGATTGGAGAAACTCCATGGTCAGCCTCAGTAAGAAGCTGAGATCCCTCATAAAATCCTCCAAAGCTAGTTACGAAAACAAAATCGAAAGACAAGCACGAAGCATTCTATAACTATGTCACAAATCTCAATGACAATACTCAGATCTGCTCTGAATTAAGCACAATGGCACTAAATATACAGAACCTACTGATATTGCCAACATCCTGGCAGATAGGTTCAGTGCTAACTTTACCACCCTCTCACCCTCTAAAGGTCCCATCTCTATACTGGAAGAATGCAAAGTTCCTGTAATCACAGCTGCACAGGTAAAAACCACAATCTCCAGAGCCAAGAACACAGCATCCATGGGACCTTACAACATCCCAGGCTGCATTCTACATGAACTACAGAGCGAACTGGCATCCCACCTGAGTATAATGTTCAATCATAGCCTCACCTCAGGCTTTGTGCCCATTGAATGGCGTACAGCGACGGTTATCCTACTCCACAAAGGGGGAGCTAACAAGGACCCCAGGAACTACCGCCCCATTAGCCTGATGAGCCTGGTCTGCAAGGCCATGGAATGTATCATCATGGAACTTATAAACAAAGACATTGGTAATCTCCAAACTCTGGACCTTACCCAGTTTGGGTTTGTAAAAGGCAGATCATGTCTCCTAAACCTGAAAGACTTCTTTGAAGCAGTCACCAAAGCCGTAAGTGAGGATGAGGTGGTTCACACAGCCTATCTAGATTTTGGCAAGGCTTTTAACACCATCCCCCACTCTGCAAATATAGATAAACTCACTAAACTAGGTATAAATCCCTATGTCACAAGATGGGTTGCCAACTGGCTCACTGACAGAACCCACACTTTGAAAGTTGCAGACTCCAAATCCAACTTCAGACCAGTGACAAATGGAGTACTACAGGGTTCAGTCCTGGGTCCTCTCCTGTTTGGTATCTACTTCTCTGAAGTACAGGCTAACACAGAAGGTCTTTGGCTAATGACATTCACAGATGACTGCAAACTAGGAGCCATAACTGAAACTCCTAATGATGCGGACATCCTACAAAAGGGCCTCACTGAGACAGATGCCTGGTGTCAAAGCCATGGCCTCAAGCTCAATGCCAAAAAGTGCATTGTCATCCCCTTTAGTAAAAACTCTGTACCCATGAACTACCACATAGGTGGTAGTCTACTTAACACCAAAAGTATGATAAGAGACTTTGGGACACAGGTGGACAGTAGTCTCTCCTTTGATAATCACATCGCCACAGTAGTCAGGAAATCCTTCTACGTGGCACACCTCATCGCAAAAGGTTTCTCATCCAGGAAAAAACAGGTCATTGTTCCCCTCTACTCATCACTCATTAGACCCATTATAGAGTACAATGCTCCTTTTGGTATGTACCTCACAAGACATCTACAACAACTGGAAAGGCCACAGAAATACCTCACAAAGAGGATTACTGGCCTCAAACAGATGCCCTACGCAGGCTGTCTCAAAAAACTCGAGCTTTACTCCGTTGCATATCACCTACTCAGAGGCGATCTCTGCCTAACATACAAAGCTATGTCAAATCCAGAGCTGTTGGACATGCTCCACTTAAAGAAATCCCAATCCATCAGAGCTACATCTTCTAGGCACCTAAACCTTGTCACCACAATAAATAGAACATGCTGGAGGGATAGATTCCTGTCCGAGAGACTTTCCATACCCTGGGACAAACCACCTATCTATATCAAACAAAGCTCTTCATTAGCAATTTTTCAAGAAAAATCTTGATTGGATGGGAAATAGGAAACTCACCCCGGGGATCACTTCTGTGGCTCTGCTCGACAGGGGCACAGGAAAATAATTTTCTTAGGTGGCAAAAGCCAGGGTAACTTTTTGGCTAGGCTTGTATAGGCCCTAGGGCCAATAGCCTGGTACCTACCTATGAACCTATGATGGAGCAGTAGTTCTTTGATGCTTGCAGTTTGACATAGTCCAAAGGCACATGCAGTTATTGTTAGACCTCAAAGATAGTTTGAGAATGGGCCTGATTTCATTTAATGAAGAGATCCACTATATAAGTCTGAGCAATTACAATAGTTTTACACAGAATATTTTTCATGAATATGCTGATATTTTTAAAGATGAGCTTGGCAAAGTACCAGTCATGGTTTTATATTCGATGCTCGAAATTACTGAACTTCAAATACGAAATGATCGACACCATATTGTCGAAGTCCAGTAACACTGAACACCTAATAAAAACATCACAAAAAGTCAAAAAATAGACCTACTTGCTTTAGGCAGGAGGGCAAGCCACCCTGCACCTGCCACGTGGGGGGCTGTGCCCCCCACACCCCCGCTACTTAAATATTCCAACTCCGAGACCACACTACATTGAAGTAAATGGAAATCTCCCTTTACGGAGATTTCCGTTTACCTCTTTGATGTTCTGCGGTTCCGCTGTTTACATGTCGACAATGTCAGATTCAACACTGTGAACATTTACGATTCTGATATATACCCCCAGTCACATATTCCATGAAGTTAAACCATAAAGTAAGCCCAATTGTCAGACCAGCCAGGAAGGTTCTGGTAGCAATGTAGAGCAAAGTGAAAGCAGAACTTGACAAAATGGTGAATTTAGGTGTCTTAACTCCAGTAAAAGAACCGACTGAATGGGTATCCTCCATGGTCATAGCCCATAAGAAAAGCTCAGATGATATTTGAATATGTATTGATCCCAAATATTTAAACAAAGCGCTTAAACATCCTCATCATCTGATGTGCACAGTCGAAGAAGTAGCAGCTCTTATGCCAAATGCCACTATTTTTTCAGTCTTAGATGCAAAAAGTTCAGTTTGGCAAATTTCGCTGGATCACATATCTTCATTGTTAACTACTTTCAATACACCATTTGATAGATACAGATTCTTGAGAATGCCATTTGAGATAAATTCTGCCAGTGAAGTATTTCAATTTGTGATGGAGCAAATTTTTTCAGGTTATCCATGTGCTATCATAGTAGATGACATTATTGTAGGGGGTAATGGTGAAGATGAACATGATAGAAACCTCAGGAAATTTCTAGACCGTGCATGTGAAGTCAGTCTTAAAATGAATCCTCAGAAGTGTAAATTCAAGCTGAGAGAAGTTACTTATGTGTCATTTATTTACCATTTCTGGCTTACAATCAGATCCATCTAAACAAGCAACAATTCTTGAGATCCCAGTTCCAGATAGTGTCACATCTTTGCAACGTTTTCTAGGCATGGTTAACTATTTAGGAAAGTTTATCCCAGACCTGAGTAAGCTTTCAGCATCATTATGAGAGGTGACATGCAAAAATGTAAATTGTTCCTGGTTAGTACAATGCCAACGAGCATTTGACATTTTGAAACAGAAAATTGCCAGTCCACCCACATTGAGATATTATGATGTTCACAATCCAGTAACTCTTTCATGTGATGCTTCTAAGTATGGTCTTGATGCAGCATGTCTTCAAGAAGGCATACCAGTAGCCTATGCATCCAGACCTTTAACCCAAACTGAGATGCAGTATGCGCAAATTGAAAAAGAGCTTTTGGCAGTAGTGTTCACATGTTAGCAATTCAGTGATTATATTTATGGCAAACCTGTTCAAATAGAGACTGATTACCAACCTCTAGTGACAATTCTAAAAAAAACTATACATTCAACCCCAGCATGCATGCAACGCTTGATGTTAAAATTACAAAAGTACAATTTCAATGTTGTTTATACAAAAGGCAAATGTCTTTACCATGCAGATGCTTTGTCAAGAGCACCTAGACAAACCACAGAATAGAATAACAATGAGAAAGCATGCTTTGAAGTTATAGAAGTTAGAAATTTTTCCTCATCATGTCTTCATGAACTCAGAAATCACTCAGCTTTAGACCCTGTTCTTCGGAAGCTGACAAACCAGTTTACCACTTGACATACAGAAGTATTTTCCTTACCGAGACGAGTTCATGATGGAAGATGGAGTCATCATGAAAGGTCCTAAAGTGGTTATTCCTTCAGCATTACAACAGGAATATATCCAGATTTTGCACTGTGGTCACCCCGATACTGATTCTACCAAAATAAGGGCAAGAGGCATAGTATTTTGGCCTTCTATGTCAAAAGCTATAGAGAAGGAAACTCTAGCATGATCTATTTGCAATAGTAATAAACCACACCAACAAAAGAACCACTTCAGCTAAAACAGATTCCTGAATTACCATGGTCGACAGGGACAGTTGCTATTGATATTTTTGAATGAAATGATAAGCACTACTTGGTGTTAGTAGACTCTTACTCGAATTGGTTTGAAATTGACCTTCTTCCTAACTTAACGTCTAGCATTGTCATCACAAAATTGAAGAGACGTTTTTCTATCCATGGTAGTCCACACAAAGTTCTTCCTGACAATGGTACACAGTTTACAAGTCAAAAGTTCGAGAAATTTGCTGAGTCTTGGGACTTTGTCCACATTACTAGTATTTCTGAACATCCATTGTTCAATGGATTAGCTGATTGTGCAGTTCAAAATGTGAAATGTTTGTTAGAGAAATCCAAGTGAGAGGGTACCAATATTTTTCTTAACTTACTCAGTCTCAGAAACATTCCTCGTGATAACCTGCTTGGTTCACCTGCTCAGAGATTAATGTCTAGACAGACAAGAACAACCTTGCCAATCAGTAAACAGCTATTGCTTCCAAATGCTAAGAACAACAGAGTGGTCAAGACTCAACTTTTGAAGAAACGCTAGTCACAAAAGTTGTACTATGATATATCTAGCAAATCTCTTAGACCATTAAGACCAGGAGAGATCTAAGGATGCAAACATCTGAAGGATATAACCGAGTGGGAATTATCAAAAATATTTGTGAATAACCAAGATCTTGTTTTGTACAATCAGAAGGAATGAATTTCAGAAGAAATTGAAGGCATATAATTCCAGTCTCTGAACCAGTGATGCAGCCGATTGCCTGTGCCAAAGACTCTATTTCTCAGGGCGATCCCGTACTTGTTCTGATTTCAGAGAACAGTGTACTTAACTTGAATAATCCTGATGCAATCCCCAAAGTTCCTATTGAGAAGAATTCCCCAGAGACTGTTCCTGTTGCTAAGCCTAGTTAAAGTTTTTATGTGATCAGATTGGGTAGAATTTCCAGACCCATTCTAAGATACACAGTGACTTGGACTTAAGTTCTGATTTGTTATTCATTTTAAAATGTTATCTGACATGTAGATTGTATTGTTCTCCTACTGCATGTCGGACAAATCAAAGAGGGAGGATGTAGATCATTGAGTGCATTGTTCCTATTCAGCCACTGTAGCTAGATAGCATGTGCATATAAGTACTGAGCACATGCGAGAACACTACCATTTTGTACATTCAGCTGGAGTGAATGCAGGCATGAATGGAGATGCACATGCAAGTGTGTTTGAAGTAATGAGTGAATCAGTTAGCTTAAGTACATTCTAATTACAGTTCCTGACAATTTTTATGTACACTAAATATCTTGAACCCATACACAACTTCATCGTCTCTTTTGAATGCATGAGACAAGCGACAGTTATATATTCAGAACCTCCCAGATGATGTTAAAGCTGACATTTTGAATTTTCCCATAGACAAGAAACTTGTTTTTTGGCCCATCTACTGAAGAGGTCCTTAAAAAGTGTGATGAGAGAAAAAAACAGATTTATCAGCCTTCCTTCTTTAAGTTTACCAAAGGTTTTATACTTCCTCTGCAACCTTTTTCAAAAAGCAAAATAAACAAACACAGCATACCTTTCAACTGCACAGATTTCTACAGAATGTCCAGATTTTTGCCTCATAATTTTTGTCAGGATTGAAGTCAGAAAATAATGACATACGTATGAGAGCCAGTCCTCATAGTCTTCATAAAACTCATGCCAAAGCAAAACCTGTCATTCTATCAATTTTTTAAGTTTGCAAGAGCAATATTTAAACATTGTCCCTATTTGTGGTCTTTGTATCTCCATTATTTATGACTTTATCCAGATTTCTTCCTCTAAGAGGATGAGAGGTATGAAACACAGCAAGCTGCTGGTAAGAAAACATTTAAAAAGCAATGGCAGGGAGGTTCCAAAAATAAAGAAAGAAACCCTCCTTCCACCAGACCAAAGGTCAGTTAATAAGTCTGAATAACAAGACTACCTTCCCACACTGGAAAACCCTTAATCCTTCCAGAAAGTTTAAACCTCTCTTTCTCTTTTTGGCAAAAGATGGTTTCAGACAGCTGGGTTTTCAAAGTAATCCACCAAGGTTACAGATTGTACCAGAAGTTTCTTCCTTCTTTTTGAGGGATTCCCCTCATCTGCCAGACCAAACTCCTCTTTTCCTTCCTGTCCTTCAGCATATGCTGTTTCTGGGGGGATAGAAGTGGTCCCTGTTTCTCATCTGAGAGAAGGGTTTATTCAAGAATGTTTCTGGTGCCTGAGAAAGAAAATTCATGGAGACCAGTTCTGGATATTTCTTTTCTAAACTTGTTGTGACAGTTTCCAAGTTCAAGATATTATCCCTTCATAACTTATTCCCGCTCATTCCCCATTTGAGTTTTCTGGAGACATTAGATTTATGAGATGCGTATCATCATATTCCTATAGATTCAGTTTCCAGAAGTTTCTTAAGGTTTTGTGTGTCTGGATCACACTATCAGTTCTCTGCATTACCCTTTGGACTATCCACTGCTCCAATGGTATTCACAAAGAGTCTAGCTCATGTGATAGTGTATTGCAGACTGCAAGGTATTCACATTTTTCCTTATTCAGATGACTTGCTTATCTTTAAAGAGTCTTTTTTCAAAATGTTAAGGACCTATTGTCTGGGTGAGGGATCTCCTATACATAATGGGCTTACCAGGAGAACATACAAAAGTCTTGTTTGACTCCCTCTGATAGAATTGTTTTATTGGGGTGTTTTCCACAGGAAAAAGTAGATCTGTATCTATTTTTATTTATTTTGTTTACTGTGGTAGAACACTAATCATATTTGTCCATTTACGGGCTGAGCTGGGTTACGTACACAGTAACAACAGTAAAGTAACATTAAAGAAATAACTAAATTATACAGTACAGTGACATACTATAACACAGTTGTAAAAGATATACACATATTTAAAGCGAGGCTTTAAAAGAATTAGGATCAGGAGTATACAATGCATAATGTGTTTGTTACAGGTGAAATAAATGTGGTCCAGCAAACAAATGGTCATAGTATGTACAACTATGGAGGGAAATTTTAGCAGTGAAGAGAGTAGAACTTGTAGAATACTAAGAGCTGTAATAGAAGGGCTAATAACAACAGAAGTAGATATTAGATATGTAGTAGGGAATGAGAGGGCAGACGGGGAAGCAGTAGTCATGCATTTATATGCTGGAAGATGGTTGGAGATTAAGAAACCAAGGTTTTCTAGGATGAATGTAATAATACAAGCATAGGGGTTAGGTAACATTTCCTGTGTTCTAACAAATGAACTTATATTGTTAAGTTAGGTAATGTTTGAACAAATGCTAAAGAACAGGTTGTAGTTCAGGATGAATAATGAATCTTAGCTGTTGTCTGGAAGTTCCTAAGTTTTCATAGTAGATCCCTTCAAATTTTTGAAAATAAGTCACCTTGAGTCAGTATTCATTTAAAGAAACTATATTTGGATTAGCACTTTTGTCTTATTGACCTCATCATACTATCCTCCCATTCAGTCTATGTTATAGCAACAATCTACCCAAATACCTAGGGTTACTACAGAAGTCATCTTAATGAAGGATACTGTATAGTTATGTAAGTAAACTTACCTTAAGAGTAGATATTTGAATGATCACGCCTGCAGTAACCTCTCTGTCCCTCCAGCTCCCATATTTATAGTTTTGTATGCTTTTGTTGCAAGGATGAGGATTTATCTATCTATCTATCTATCTATCTATCTATCTATCTATCTATCTATCTATCTATCTATCTATCCCTCTCTCTCTAACAGCAAAAATACTGATGCAACAATACCTTACATTCAAAACAGGCAGTCAAAAAAAAAAAAACTAAACACAAAATATTGACAAAATTGAAGTTACACCAAGAAAGGGTATATGTCCTTTTCTCACTGTGGTGTGACCTCAGAGATGGTATATATAATTATCAGGGGGTGGGAGGGTGCAAACCCCCACATGGGGGCATACCTTTCAGCCTCTTAGCATAAGAAACCTGGACAAAGCCAAAAATAATGATGGGAAAACACTCAAAAATAGGGACAAATTTAAAATATTGCTCTTATAAACTTAGACATTTGCTAAAATAAAAGGTTTTGTGTTTCTATGCATTTTCTGAATGATATGGAATCTGAAACTCAAATGTCTACCATTATTTAATGAATTCAGTCCTCACTGATTTGCCAGAAAACCGCAAACTTTATGAGGAACAAATGAAAAATATGAGGCAAAATTAGAAATTTTTGTGCCAATATTTTTTATGTCAATATTTTGGTTATTCAAGCAATTGCTCTACATATATATATATATATATATATATATATATATATATATATATATATATATATGGGTGTATTCTGTTATATAAAACAGATGCAGTATCAATGGCTGGTTGACACCATTTGGTCAGCAGGAACAGATGGAAGATGTGTGTGAGATCAACAATCCCTTGGTAGACCTCACTACAAAAACACTTATTTTTGGTTTAGCCTGCTCTGGGGTAGTCCTTGGAGCATGTGGTGTGTGTGTTGGCATTCTATGTATCAATGTTTCGATGTTAACATTATGCACATTAACATTATGCTGGTTTGATGTAACAGAACATACACACACACACACACACACACACACACACACACACACATATATATATATATATATATATATATATATATATATATATATATATATATATATATATATACATTTATACAGTGGATATAAAAAGTGTACACACCCCTGTTAAAATGCCTGTTTTTTGTGATATAAAAACTGAGACCACAATAAATAATTTCAAAACATTTCACACCTTTAATGTGACATACAACCTGTACAATTCAATTGAAAAAACAAACAAATCAGTTAGAGGAAAAAAATATAAAAACTGAAAAACATACAATACACTGGTTGCATAAGTGTGCACACCCTTAAACTAATATTTAGTTGAAGCACCGTTTGATTTAATTACAGCATTCAGTCTTATTGGGTACACACCTGCCATCAATAAAGAGACACTGATTAACCCCAAATAAAGTTCAGCTGTCCTAGTAGGATTTTCCTGACATCTACTCCGTTGCCTACTACAGCAAAAGCCATGGTTCGCAGAGATCTTACAAAGCATCAAAGGGATCTCATTGTTGAAAGGTATCAGTCAGGAGAAGGGTACAAAAAAATTTCCACAGCATTGGATATACCATGGAACACAGTGAAGACAGTCATCAAAAAGTGGAGAAAATATTGGACAACAGTGACGTTGCAAAGAACTGGATGTCCCTCCAAAATTGATGAAAAGACTAGATGAAAACTGGCCAGGGAGGCTGTCAAGAGACCTACAGCAACACTGAAGGAGCTGCAGGAATTTCTGGCAATTCTGGTTGTGTACTACATATGGCAACAATCTCCTATATTGCCCATATGTCTGGACTATGGGTTAGGGTTGCAAGACAGAAGCCTTTTCTTATACAGAAAAACATCCAGACCCGGCTAAAATTTGCAAAACAATACATTGTCTCCCAAAAGCATGTGGGAAAATGTGTTATGGTCTGATGAGACCAAGATTGAACTTTTTGGCCACAATTCCAAAAGCTACGTTTGGCACAAGAACAACACTTTGCATCACCAAAAGAACACCATCCTCATGGTGAAGCATGGTGGTGGCAGTGTCATGATTTGGGGTTGCTTTTCTTCAGCTGAAACTGGGGCTTTAGTCAAGGTGGAGGGAATTATAAACAGTTCCTAATATCAGTCACTTTTGGCCCAAAACCTTCAGGCATCTGCTAGAATGCTGAAGATGGAGGAATTTTACATTTCAACATGACAATGACCCCAAGCATACATCCAAATCAACAAAAGAATTACTTCACTAGAAGAAAATTAAAGTTTTGGAATGGCCCAGGTTGAGCCTAGACCTAAATCCAATAGAAAATATGTGGGATTACCTGAAGAGGGCTGTGTACAAGAGATGCCCTCGCAATCTGACCGATTTGGAGCACTTTTGCAAGGAAGAGTGGGCAAATATTGACAGGTCAAGATGTGCCATGCTGATAGACTCCTACACAAGAAGACTGAATGCTGTAATTAAATCAAAAGGTGTTTCAACAAAGTATTAGTTTAAGAGTGTGCACATGCATCAAAGTATTAGTTTAAGGGTGTGCACACTTATGCAACCAGCGTATTGTACGTTTTTTATATTTTTTCCCCTAAGAGATTTGTTTGTTTTTCAATTGAATTGTACAACTTATAGGTCACAGTAAAGGTGGGAAAAGTTTTGAAATTATTTATTTTGGTCTCATTTTTTTATATCACAAAAACCTGGCATTTTAACAGGAGTGTGTACACTTATATATATATATATATATATATATATATATATATATATATATTTTTTTGTCCCCCCCCCCCAGGATTGTCCTTTTCAGGTGTTTAGCCTCCCTCTGTCTGTTGGCATGAAATCTCTGAAGATCTTGGTATCCAAACCACTCTTTTTACTCAGTTCAGCTCAAGCTGACTAATGGTTTGGGGGTGTGGAAGGTGCCCTGAAGCTTTGGAAGCTGGCCAGCTGTTATGTCCTTGGTAACATATAACCCATATTGCTTAGGCTACTACAGCAGTGATCATTTGCACATCTACTGCTATGGTAAGTTTTCTTACCCGACTGTACTTCTTTTGTAATTTTGTGAAGTGATTTTTATGTGACCTAAATGTTTAGCATCACTACATGAGCTATCTATGATCAGAAGGCAGTGAGATAATTTTGTGATGGCAGCCCAATTGTTATCTTCTATGCAGAGTTTTGACTTCTTTCACTGCTTGTATAAATAAAACTGATAATTATAAAATATGGTAAACAGTCTGGAAATGGAAAGAAAATGGGTGTAGAAAGAAAGGTAAGACAGTGATGGGATTGTTCTTTTTTGTCTTTTTTATTTATACATATATTTCAGTGGGAAAGTGGACTTTACCTGGATGTTAGAACAGAAAGTAAACATTTATGGGTCTACTGTCCTAGAATGCATAATGTTAATAATATTCAGTAATTATAGCATTTCAATATCCAATTGGGAATTTCAATGTCTAGGAAATTAGACAAAGGAAGAGTAGTTAAAAAATGGCTACCCTTCCCAAAACTGCCAGTTGAAAAATAACGTATATCAAGCACAGTAGTCTATACATTGGGAGTTAGTTAACTTTGTAAGAATATACATCATAGGAATTTATATTAAATTGTTTGAAATTAGGCTGCCTTTTGCCAGGAATTGTCTTGGTTCTTAGGTTGACAGATTTGAGACCACATAGCAAATGCATCATTACTTTATGACATTTGTTCTTTGGACTTTCATTAGAGCTTATCTGACTCTCTTGTGATGTGTACCTGCTGCTGGGTGTGATAGGTTCATAGGCATGCATTCCAGAAAACCTTTAAGGAACATACACAAATTCCCTGTTGCCCCAAGCACTATCTGGTTAAATGACTTGTTCAAGGTCATACAGTAGGCAAATGATGGTGGAAAGATTCAAACCCTGTACCCTTAGCACAGGGAGCAGCTCATTAACAAGTCAGAGCTTTAATACTCTGTGCTAACTGCTTGTTTTACCATTGCAGCTCACTGCTAAAGGATAGGTTGTGATGTTGCAGCAGTATTTAATGACTGCATTTAAGGGGGAATTGGCAGAAACAAAGTAAAAGCAATGAAAATGTGCAACAGCAAAATCCCTTTTTTGTGCACCAGGACTTTTAAAATTGATATTCTAATGATTTGTCCTTTCTTGATTCCATCTTGTGTTGGCAGTCCACAACATGGTAGTAGTGTATGAGGGGATTCTGAACTGTAACTGTCACTGGGTAGTCTGAAGGAATAACACTCCGTACTATAAAACGCAGGTAGCACTGTCAGGAGAAATTATACTGGAAAAGAAAAAGAGAATATATTAAAAACGAATATGGACATCCAGATGATTTCTCTCACAGCTTCTACTCTTCTACAAGTGAATTCCATAAAGTGACTTGTGTTTTCCAAAAAATATTTCAACATCACTTTTTCATCCTTGTATGCTGATTTTTATTCTGGTCTTGGTGACTGCTCAGTTTAAGACATGCTGTTTTACTTTGAGCAGATGTAGGCATAGCCGGGTGAGTGAGCATGTCTTCATTGAGTGGCAGACTGATTTTCAAGATACTGCTGAGAAAACAAAGTTTAATCCCTTCTCATTAGTGTTTCTTAATGTGAACAGTTACCACAGCGGTAACTGACACTGCAGTCTAATGGTCGATAATGTAGTGTACTATATTCTACATTTGTCAAATGTCCTCAATTTTAGGTCAAAATGTTGCCCTGCCATACCTAAAAGTAGCAATTTTTGAGGAAAAAGTCAAGGATTGCATTAAATAAAGAGTAACAGCAATTAGAGTTATATAGCAATAACCCACGCCTGGGTGTGGGTAATGCTAAATTTACCCACGGTTGGCGTGACCAAACAAAGCCAACCGTGGGTAAATTTAGCATTACCCACACCCAGAAGTGGTTATTGCTATTATATGACATTATTTAAGAAAAAACTGTTACTTTTCTTAAATAATGGCATAGTATAATGCCTGTTTACTGCCCTTCCGCAGATGTCTGGCATCCATGGCAGTTCTGATGTACTGCGCCTGTGCAGTACATCAGAGTTGTGAAAGCAACGGAGAAAGCAAGATCTCCGTTGCTTTTTAGTCTCGCTATGTTAAATGAGTTTAACATAGCGAGACAGTTTTAAAATAAGCAACGGACATCTCCGTTGCTTATTTTAACTGTCTCGCTATGTTAAACTCATTTAACATAGCGAGATAAAAAGCAACGGAGATCTTGCTTTCTCCGTTTTTAAACATTGTCGCTATGTTAAATGGGTTTAACATAGCGAGACAGCTTTAAAATAAGCAACGGAGATCTCTGTTGCTTATTTTAAAGCTGTCTCGCTATGTTAAACCCATTTAACATAGCGAGACAGTGTTTTAAAAAAACGAGTTATACTAATGGAAAAAAGTCCGGGCGACCGGACCTTTTTCCATTAGTATAACTCGATTTACAACGGGCACGCTGGCCAATCAGCGTGCACGTTTTGGGGGGGGTCATGGTATAATAGATATTAATTCACACTCTTTTTTTCTGCCAACTTCTCAGGTTAATAGTACTAATGTTTGAAAAGTGTCCCTGATTCTCCCCCAGTTACTTATGGATCTGTAACCTGATTCTGGAGGTAAAGAGATTGAGAGCTATGCTATATTCCACAAAGGTAAAATACTGATTGTGACCACTTAGCATTTTTTTCTTAGTTAAGGTCATGTTCAAAACTTTGACTGGCAATGGATAGTTGCTCAACATATCATAACTCAAGAGGTGACAATGACCAAGACCATTAATATTTAGTTAGCCATGTAAAAATAATCTTTAAAGATCACAAGTGAGATGATCATAGTAACACTGCACAGTGTAAAACCTTTGTTCTCTTTAACTGGGCATGATTACACTTTATATTTGCCATGCAGACAACACATTGAGGTCCTGACTTGCTATAGCACATCTCAGTGTCTCTTAATCTGAACAATTGCTGTGGTCTCTTTTCCTGGATCACAGTAGGACTTCTGGTCATAGGCTCGCATATAGAACAAGCATGATTATGCTTGTTGGTGTAGCATAAACTTAAAGTATGTCCTTGTCAGTTAGCTCTGTGCATTATTATGTTCTAAATAAAATGGGATTCAAAATCCGGGTCTGCAGTCTGTGGTGAGTAATGCCTTATATCTTCATAAAGCCATTTATTGGCATTATATGTCTGGTTTCTAAAGACAGTCATGCTTTAAAGTGGAAAATATTACTCAAACTATTATGTCCAACATACATTTTTCCCTGTCTCCCTCTAACTGAAATTCAGACAAGACTATAACATTTCCCTATCTCCCTCTAACTGAAATTCAAACAAGACTATAGCACATGAAGACAACCCTTGAGGTGTTTTCTGCAAGGAAGCAATAATTGGATTCAGTTCAGAATACAGTTTGAATAAATTGCACTTATTTAAACTGTATTTGCTCTATTATTGTTAAACACTCAAGTTTGCTAACTTGCACTGCACTTGAATTGTTTTTAGTGCTGTTTTAGCTTCTTTTCTGTAAAAAAAAAAATTCTAAACTTGTTTCCCGCCTTTCCTGTAACTAGTCTAGTCCAGATACAAATTTGCTCTATCCGTGACTGTTTGTAACCTTCTGAGCCCCCAAGCCTTTCTGTGTTGGAGAGAAGCCTTCTAGCGTATCACTAGGAGTGGTAAGCACTAGGTCACCTATCTACC